>NW_024063329.1:0-486293 GCF_006381635.1 Hibiscus syriacus | reverse complement strand
GGAGACCATTTTATAACTTTTAATAATAGAGAGACTTATTAAAACCGTATCCTATAATCCGAGACCATTTGTGTTTATCCTTTAGTAAATTTTGGGGCTAATTTTGATATTCTGCCAATTCATAAATCCAGACTTCCTCCCACGTCACCGATCTTGGTGATCTCATAATAAACTAATTCAGCAATTCCCAGCCGTGGGATCATAGCCCCTACCTTTCTTCTTCTCCCATCTTCATTTAAACCCTACAACCTCTCTCATCACTCTACCTTCACAACAACAGTCCCTCTCTTTTCCCTCGAAAAAGAAAGAGAAAAGAGCTTCGAATTTCAATGGCGGCTAATGAAACTCAAGGTCCTCCCCGGGATCAACAATCTTTACTCCCAGACTATCCTCAGGTATTTGAGGTTTACCCAGAAGTTTTTTTTGGGTCTTGTTCGTCGTTTTATGTTATCTTATTTTCCGTTTTCGGTTTGCTTTTTGCAGATGATTTTGGATGCCATAGACGCATTGAACGAGAAAGCCGGGTCGAATAAGTCAACAATAGCGAAGCACATCGAGTCGACTCACTCGGATCTCCCAGCGGCTCACGCCACTGTACTCTCCCACCACCTCACAAGATGAAAAACGGCGGTCAAATGTGATGGTAAAGAACAATTACATGAGGCCCGACCCCAATGCTCCACCCAAGCGTGGCCGTGGCCGTCCTCCTAAGCCAAAACTCCCCTTCCACCCGGCGCCGTCGTCTCTCCGCCTAGACCACGTGGTCGTCCTCCCAAAGACCCGTCTGCTTCGCCTAAGCCCAAGACCCCCGTCAGCACCGGACGGCCACGCGGACGCCCCCCGAAGATTGCTAAAGCAACACCGGCGATCGCCCCTCCACCACCTGGAGTTAAGCGAGGCCGCGGTCGACCGCCGAAGGTGTAACCCCACGGTGGCTTCTCAAGTAAAGCGCTGGAGCTTAAAGTAAAAGGCGAAGTTAGCATGACTTCATCTTTTAGTTCTCTTCTCCACTGATCGATTCTTTAGGCCTTTTCTTCTTCAATTTTAATTATTTTTTGGGTTTGAAATCAACGTGGGAACTGGGAAAAAAAGTATTGTTATCTATTGAAACAGGGTTTAGATTTGTAGCTTAACTCGTGATTTGCATGTAAATCAGTGATGTTGTATTTTTTGCCTGTATTTAGAGTTTGGAATTGTGTTTACATATTTTCGTAGAGGAATCTTTCTTTCTTTTAATTTAAATCAAATGGGGTGAAAGTGAAACTTTACATATAATCATTCTGTAATAAAATATTGTAGCGACTTTTCCTTTTGGGAGCACGCCTGTAATAAAAAAACCTAATTGTTATCCTTAACTAATATAAATAAATTATTTGAATAAATGATATAAAAAAATAAAATTTTAAGATTAAAATGGAATATAAATGTTGAAAACACGACATTAGACGTATTAAAATCGTTACGATCAACATTTAGTTCTTGTAATTTTTTTATTGAATGAATCATAAATCTTTTAACCTTAATCAATGATGTACCTAGACGGGGTGTAGGGAAGCAGTCGCCTCTATAATTATAAATTATTATATATTTTAAAAAAATTTAATATATTTTTTTATTAAAATTCTATTTTTATTCTTCTAAAATTTTATAAATTTATATTTATGTTTAACTTAAAATTTTGTGTTCGAGCCTTCATACCTCTTAGAGTGCGTTTGGTTCACGGAATGTAAGATTACCAGTGGGAATAAAAGATTACCAGTGGGAATAAAAGATTACCAGTGGGAATAAAAGATTACCAGGGAATAGCCTTCATACCTATTAGGGTGCGTTTGGTTCACGGAATGTAAGATTACCAGTGGGAATAAAGATTACCAGAGAATAGGATTACTGAGAATGTTATATTTTGTGTTTGGTTGGTTTAGCAGGAATGTAAGATTACCATGTTTGGTTAAATGAATAAAATATTATTAAAATGTATATTTGACCAAATTGTCCTTATTATATATTTGTTTTATTAACAAATTGGAAATTATTTATATATTTTCTTTTAAAAAAATAAATTCATAAAATTTATATAATTTTTTTTTCAAAATTAAAAATATAAAAAAGTTTAATGAAAGAGTAAAATTTTATTTTAACCCTTGAACTTCATATAAAATTTTAATTATAGATTTTATTTTATAAATCTAAAATAGTTTAAGAATAAATTTGTAATTTAACCTTCGTAGAATTTGATTATTCAATGACAGAATAAAGATATTTTTTAAAGAAAAAAAATTAAGGGCATTTTAGTCAAAAACATCGGTAATCCAACAATACCTAAGAAAATAGATGTAATGACATTCGAGACCAATTAAACAGGAGAATATAGATTTTATTCTAATAAAAATCTCATATTCTTCCAATCAAACTCACCCTTATTTTACTTCGTCTCCGGCTCTTGCAAACCCCATGAAATGAAATCCGCATTGAAAGCTCCCGATGCAGTCTTTAACGCCTCTGATCTGAAAATGATTGTACGGTTTGGATAACATCGTATCCGTATGAGGCAGTCAATGGTACTGTACGATCATGAATACTAGTACCTTAAAGTAGGGACGACTTAAAATCTTATGTTAATTTAAATTTATAAAATTTCAAACGAGGAATAAAATTTTAAGAAATAAAAATAAATTTTTAATAAAAAATATATAGAAAAAAATTTAAAATTATATTTTAGATTTTTAGGGACCATCCCAGCCTAGGTTCGTCTATGCTTTAAAGTTAATTTTTCTTAGGGATCTCTATAATAGGGTTGGATCGGTTTCCAGTACAATCGACTCAACCTAAAAATTACACATTCTCTACGTGAATAGAAGCTGATCCAAAAGTTATATACCCATTATCCGACCTGAACTTGACCTGTCCTTTTGAGATATAATTCGAACCATATCATACTGGAAATAATATTTTTATAAAAACTTGACTCGACCTAAAACAAAAAAAATATTATTTTTATTCAATAAAAATAAAAATTTATTTAAAAATAATAATATACAGAGGAGTCTTATTATTATACCTAAATATAAGATAAAATTATATTTCTTAAGTTGAATGAGATCATATATTTTTTATCTTAAATTCCAACCGACCTAACTCTAACAACAACAATAAAAATAAAAACAACAAAACCCTATTCTCATATGCAATAGGATAAAGAGGAGGTAGAATAGTAGGATGCCTCCAACGCCAATTTAAAAACAACTTCCATAGAATACCTCTAACAGTCCAACCGACCTAACTCTAACTTTATCTCTAAAAAAGCTCGAATGGGTCTGAATCAAACATAACTTTTAGACTACGACCAAATAAGGTTAAGTCAGGTTAGAATCCGTCGGCATCGTTCTAGGTCCATCCCTAACTATTACTCTAAATTCAATTCTCTCTATCTACGTGGCACTTTTCTATTTGTTTAGATAAATCTAAAAGCATTAAGGGAACCAACAAGACATTGACACGTGGAAAGAAAAATCTAAAGACCTTTTTTACTTCAAATCCATGGGATTTGAAAAGAAAGGAGAGGGAGAAATCCATAAATCCAGAGTTCAGAAGCCGGACCAATCCAAGTTCAGCTTCCACCCACGTCACTGATCCACGTCATATCATGTAATAAAGAACAGCCGTTGAATGTAAACCAGAAGCTTCTCATTTATGGCCGTTGGATCATAGTTTCAACTTTCAGTGGCTATGCTATTATGATAAAAATATTATTTAAAATCCCGAATAATCTTTCCACTTCCTTTATAAAAAATAAATAAATATTTAAAATTATAATAAAAGTTTACAATGATAACCACAGCATAAACATATGATTATGATTTTTTTTAAATTATGAAAAAAAACTAATCATTTAAGATCATACAAATATTATACAAAGAAAATATTGAAAATCTAACAAAAAAACACTTGAACAAAAGATAACTAAGAATATATTTGCTCACATCAACAAGGAAAACATAAAAAGAGATCAAACTACTGAAATATCACATATATATCACAAATTATAATCGAACGATATGAGAAAATGATCTATAAATACAAATTACTTATCTAAATCCAATATGACAGTTTAAAACATAAAATAACAACATGAAAACAAATAAATAATTTCTTGACCACTCAAAATGATATAAAATCTAACCCTAAAAATAAAAATATTTTATGTCTAAAAATCGAGAATGGTTCAAAAGATAAAATAATATCATAAGGACAACAAATTTATCATGAAAATAAAGTCACTAAAAACTAAAAAAGTTAAAGGAAAAACTAATATGTGATAAAGGGGGAAAAGAAAATTAAAGAAAATCAACTGTAGAAGACTAACATGAAAACAATTATCGTTGCCTACCAAGCAAAGTTAAAAGAAGCGTGAAGTACACAAATGGTCAGAGTTACCCTCTAACCAAACACTCCATATACGGTTTCCTATAACTATATCCATAAGGACTTACTTTAGGCCTATTGGGTGTAGGAGCTAATCTAATAGAGTATATTAGGGCCTATGGGCCTACCCAAGGGCCACCTTAGGTCCGTAAGAAATTACTAACTTGATCAAAGCTGAACCTTAGAACTTTAGGATCCTACCCAAATAAAACAGTTTTAGACAGTACCAATAATATCAGAAATCAGGAGATAGTTATACCTAGTATCAGAAACCAGAAATCAGAAACTAGTAATCAGAAATCATGTTTTTATTTCAAATAACAGAGTCAGACTTTTTGTAAATTAGAGAAAAATATCTTTGTGCTTCAGGAACACACTAGATGATCTAGATATTTTTCAGAGGTGCTTGGTAATTATCAGGAATAAAAAACATGAATTTACGTAAAATTGGTTGGATTTCAAGTATTGGGTCCTTATTAAAAGGGTTCGACTACTAACGAAGCTAATCAAACTTTTAGAAATTAAAGCTTCAGAACCATATAGGATTCGAGTGCATTTGAAAGGTATTCATGAACCTTCACATCAGAACAATTTCATATTCAGATATAACCAGAGTAATTTCATTATATAGGCCATCAGAGGCATTTTAATCAATTTTGCTACCATAAGAATTCCTAGTAAAATACAATGATAATTCGCAGTATGCCAAACTTATATCAAATTATCAGAATTTCAATATTCCTTAATACTAACAACATTAGTTGAACTGATTACCATCAAAATTACCATTTAACATATCTCGAGGGGACGGACATGTATGCCGATGATATTATTTATTTTTGCATTGTAATAGTATTCAAAATGTCTGACGACTTGGATGTGTTCCATAACCTTTAGGGGCAGTATAACATTTACGTTTATCGATGTTTCTTAAGTATATCCAGAGGCATTCACTTAATCTAAGTCGTAAGGGTATTTAGGTCATTTTAATTCTAGATGTTAATTTAGTCATTTCGCAGCTTGATGACATTTTGATAATTTTGTTCAATCCAAACATATGCTCTTTTTTTGGTAATTTGGCCATCGGATTATTATTCAGAAATCAGAATATTTGAATATGTAACTATCTCGAAGGCTATAAATCGTTTATCAGTCTTTTTCAATCAGATCTATGAATCTGTAGTTCTATCAAGACATTAATAAATTCTTAGGGCATTTCTACTATCAGGGGAGATCTAGGTCCCTTTTTCATCTCAAGGGTATTTCAGTCGTTTCATTCAATTATGACGTTTGTATTACTTCCAAGAAATTAGTCTACAAGTGTTTATTCAAGAATCAGAATTATAAATCTTTTGCTTTATCGGAGGTTTAAATCGAATATCGAAAGTTTTTTAAACAAAACAAGCATTTAAAAGGTGTCTCAGTAGTTTAAGTTGGGTCAAGTATGTCTTTTCAGAGTTATTTTTCACTTTCAGGGGTAATCTTGGTCTTTTTACAGCACAAGGGTATTTCACAATTTTACTCCATAAGGCTATTTTTTTGTAATTTCTTATCTAAGTATTCCCAACATTCAACCTTTAAAGAAATTAAACAGAATTTACGGATCATGAGGTCAATTTATTTACTAATTAATCACTATACTTGGAATTGTTTCTTATCGATCTTTCAATTTCTTATGAAATTCATGTGAGTCTTATACATTTTACTACCTTTACTTTGTATTCAGTTTGAGTTCAACAATAATTAAATACACCTAATTTCTTAATTATTTCAATTCATGCATTTACCAATAAGTTCCGAAAAACATACAAAAAATAGTAGAGTGTTCCTCGATTTTTGAGCTATATTTTTTGGCATTAAACCATTTGATCGCTCTCGATCTTGAATTCATCGTCCCATAATATCTTGGATACAAAGCAAAACGAATTACGTTGGAAACAAAACTTAATTGGGAAAACTATTAAAATCAGAAGATAAAACTTTGAAAAACAACTTATTAGGTTGAAATTTAGAAAAACAGAATTCATATTTGAACTAAAGAAGTCAAAAAACATAAAACATGGTTTCTTTGAAAAATTTAACTTTTTGGTCAAAGTCAACGATCAACCATGGTCAAAGTCAAAGTCAACTCAGGTTAGATCAACGATCATGTCAAAGTCAACAATCTGGTCAAGTCAACGGTCCAAGAAAGTTAACGCTTTGGTTTTGTCAGTTTGGTTGGTCCGACTGGTTCGGGTAGACCTGGTTCAGACCGGCTCGGTCTGACCATACCGATTCTAGAAGGATATGTGTTGAGGGAGTTGCCCCATGCGCGGTGGAGACGTGCGACGGTGACGAATGAGGTTTCAGGCGACCAATTTCTTTAAATTTATCATCTTACTGACATGCATCGTTTTCGCATCAAAATAATCCATTCTTCTCAAATAATAAATAAAGGAAATTAAACGTAGTGAGAGAGAAGTAAGGGTCAATCCCACAGGGACTACAAAAACTTCCTGATTTATACTTGTTTAATCTCTGAGCCAAGAAGTAAGTTGAAAAATGTTTAAGTAAAGGTGAGGATTTGCGAATAAAATGAAATGAAATAAAATAAAGAGATTATAAGGAAGATTATAAAGAAATATATTCAACATGGTAAAAGTCAGCCTTAGGCTCTTGCTTTGACTCAGTTTCATTTTATCATCGAAAAAGGTTTTTACTTCGAGATTCACGTCGGTTACTTATCTACAAGGATCAATCCTTGTGATTATGCTTTGTATATTGAATACACAAGTGGCACCTTTGATATCGATTTTGGAAATTGATATAATAAAAAACAATATTGTAGATAAAAAATGTTTAAGTTCATAAAAGATCAACTCGAATTATGTTGTTTCAATAATAATCGATTCCGATCTTAGTTTCCTCTTAGCAAACAATTTTACGAAGTGTGTTCCTAGGAAGTCGAATCCGCTTTCAATAAGTCGATCATTCCTCCTACATATTTAACATCATGACCAACATATTTGGTTTTTGAAATCGTTTTAATTTTGAAAATAAGTTCAGACAACTGAGAGAGATATTCGAAGTTGTTTAAGTGTTTTTAAATCCCTATGTTGGAATTGAGTCATCGCTTTAACCCTCAACTTAAAAGAAAATTAGCTAAGCATGACATAAGTCATACTTAACATTTTAAAAATAAAATCAAATAAACAAATTAGAAACTAAAAGAGAACTTTTATAAAAGAAAAGAAGGGTTTTGATCACAATGATCTCAAAGACAAGTGAAGTACCCCCTAGGCTCACCCTAAAATGGGTATTTATAGCATTCTAAAAATCCTAAAATTAAGCTGAAAATACAAATGATAATTGTTTTAATTTAAATCTTAAAAATAAAAAGATAATTCCTAAAAACTTGAATTTTGAAATGCTCAAGTCATCCGTCCTCCTTCTAGAATTGCTGACTAGACCTTCTAGAAGCTACTGACGAACTGCTACACCAGTCATTTCATGCACATGTTCATGCCCACTGTTTCTGCCTTGATTCCAAAATAAAAAGTGCAATTTTTAGACATTTTAAGCACATTTTCTAGAAATAATTGCCATACACAAAAATCATGTAAAAATGTCCAAATCAACAATAATAATGAACAATTAAGGAGTATTTAAACACAAAATATAATACAAAATAAACACTAATCATTTACTAAAATCGACCAAAAATAAATCAAATATTCAACCAAAAGTCGATGAAATAATCGAAAAAGTGGTTAGGGTTTTTACCAACGGGGACGACGGCGAAAACAATGACTGTGGAATTACCCATTGGTTGGGTTTTGATCGGAACAGGAAGAGGAGTCCGATGATGATAGTCGTGTGGCTCACGACGGTCGGGATCGGCCGGAAACACGTTAAACAGCAGCGGCGATAGGGTGTTTCTTGAAACTTATTTCCTGTTCGAAATTGTAAGGGAAATTGAGGGCCGATTAGTTCAAGGATTTTAAAAATCCAATAAAAGATGATTTCTCATATTTTTATTATTATTTTGTTACACTACAGTAACTAGTTTAGATTGTAGGGACATGGTTCTTTGTGCTTCTAGACGTGGATTCAAAACCCAATAGCTTCAAATTCTTCTTTTCTCATCTTTTATGATTTGTAAAAGGTAAATTCCTATTCAATTCCTTGAACTAACATAAAGCTCACAAAAAGGATCCTAATTTTCAAATTATTGCAATTTAATCTCTCAAAAAAGATAATTGAAATTACTAAAATTATTCCAAGAATTTTGGGTTGTGACATATAAGGTGACCATTTTATAACCTTTAATATTTGAGGGACTTAACAAAGCATCACCCTATAATAGAAGGATTATTTTGTAACTTTTAATAGTTAATGACTTAATAAAATAACGTCCTATAGTCGAAGATAATTTGTATTCTATATATATAAAAAAAACCAAGTGACTAATAGTGTACTTGGCCTTCTGTTTTTATAATCCATTTATTATTTTAGCAAAGTTTCTTATTTGGCGTTTGTTTTATTTAAAAGGGCAAATACAAATAATATATATGGTTTAATTGTAAAAATAAATGTCCAATTTATACTCAATTAATTTTTAGTGGTGAAAGAATTTTTCGTTAAAAACAAGTGTCTAATATTTTTTTCGTTATACATTTAGATTTTTTAGAAAAATATTTTTAAAAAATATTTTATTTTAAAAAATAAAAATATAAACACAATAAATATCATTTAACGAGCTGTATTAATAATAAATACTTAAAAATGAATGGAAAAATTCTTTAGAGAATAAAAATTAACTTTATCTATAACATTGACAGTTATTTTTTATATTAAATTATAATATATATATATATATATATATATATATATATATATATATTTGAAAAAGGTTACCCCGTCCGTCACTTCGTCATTTTTGCCAGTTTCACTTTGATCTCTCCAACGAGTGAGCTCATCTTTCTCCCTATTTTCAACTTTTTTTTTTCTTTTTCTTTGAAGAGATTCGTATTGATTTGATCTGGGCTGCGTATTTGACAGAGAAAGCTAAGAGATGGTTTTCAAGGTTTCCAAAGTCTCAACAACGCCGTTCGAAGGGCAGAAGCCTGGAACTTCTGGCCTCCGTAAGAAGGTAATCGTCCATTCCATTTAGTTAGATCGAGACCGGCTATCTTGATCTATCGTGTTCCATCACTCTGATCTGAATTTGTGATCAAATTTAACCCGTCCGGTTGACGCCTGCAATCTTTCCTCGTTTAATTAGACGATCTCTTAAACTATATTATAAATCTTCATTTCATAGATTCATATTTAGTCTATAGTAATATATACCATATAACCGAAGAAATGCAGGAACAGTGTAGCATTTTCGGTGCTGATTTACATGCGAATTTACTTTCCTCCTCCTTTTCTATTCCGGATCTGAACTTAAAGTCTGGTTTTATCTCTTTTGCATGTAGAAGTCTAATATCTAATGCTTAAAATATAATTAATAACTGTTTTTGTGTTATATTTCTATACATGAACGATTCTATAACTGTTTATGGTTGATGGATGTTTGTTGACCAGTACAATTTTCTGTTTTAATACTCTCCAACCGATGATAAAAAAATATAACACTACTCGATAGTTCTTGAGTTATTACTTATATTGTTTGAACAGTATTCTCTACAATTTTCTTACGTAGGATATGTATATTAGATTTATAGTCGCCTTCATTGTCGGAGCCCTTTTTATATGCACGTTGGGAGGATTTTTGTTCTATTTTCTTTACTGAAATTTTATACTGTGATGTTTTGATCTTTCCAGGTGAAAGTTTTTGTTCAACCTCATTATTTGCAAAACTTTGTTCAGTCAACATTCGATGCCCTTACACCAGAGAAAGTTAAAGGTAGGGGTTTATTGATGTTATGCATTTTTGTATGCTAAATGTACCTGGTAGTCTTTACTGCTTAATCTTTAGAGGCATAATGTTATTAATGGGCTCTTAGAATCTTGGGGGAGTTTTACAAGTCGAGATCAATCTTTTGTAATTTGTTTTAGAGGGATCGATTAATAGAGTCACAATTTGCATAAAACTCTTTAGTTTTTGTTTTCATAATTTAGTTTTTCACTGAGAAGAAAACAAAGGGAATTTGCCTTTGTGAGCTTCGATAAAGCTGCCTTGTCTAGTGCAAGGCTTTTTCCAAATCTCTCCTTCACCTCAGTCACTAGGCGTGCTTCTTGACTACATTGGTTTAGGACCTTAGGTGGTTATATCTCAATAGTAGAGTTATACCGACCTTGAAACCGATATATACACACTTCTTGTTTACAGGTATTTTTCTGTATGTAAAAGAGGAGAGCACCATGGGCACGGTTCATATTTAAGATTTTTATCCTACCCTTTGATAAGAGCACCACCTCAGATTTAAGATCTTTATCCTAAGTTCCTAACACCTGATAAGAAGTAAGAACACCAAGAATATTGGTATTTTTACCCTTTTTTTTGAACAATTCCTACCTAAGGGGAGGGGAAGGGGAATTTTGCTCCTAATGGTGCATTTCTGTATTGCCTGCTAAGTCAATTCCTTGCATCTGAGGCTTCATCTAATGCTCTTACAACATTGAGTTCTTAGTTATTGGAATAGTGACTGTATAACATATTCAAATCCACTTTAGTTTTTTGCTAGCTCGTTTGGTAAACCGTTACTTTGTTTCGGAAGAAGTCCATTCCTTATCTTGAAAGATGGTTTATGTAAAGAGAAAAATGATATTGACAATTCATATTTCCTTTGTTTGATTGCATACCTTCAGTGGATTACAGATTTACAGTGGCTTATCTCTTGTTTCTGTTCGTGGTTATAGGTGCTACACTTGTTATTTCTGGTGATGGTCGTTATTTCTCAAAGGATGCTATTCAGGTGCTGCAACTTTATATCTAAATAGATATCATAAAACCATATCGTCTTAGAATGGGAAAAATTCTTGTTATTTCATTGAAGGGGTGCTCTTTGAAATGATTTTTTCCGTCTGGCAATGAATTGTTTTTTATATGGATTTTTGTTAGGCATTTTGGTCATGTTAAGAGATTGAGCCTTCAACTTATCAACGCATTTGTGGTGGCCATGTTTAAGTGGGTTATGGCTTGGCTAGTTTAACTTTTCTAAACCTGCTTTTAGGATCCAATAACTCTTTGACAGCTTTGTTCATATATGTACTTAATACAGTATATATAGTAGTTGTTTATGGTTTGTCCAATTATTATGATGGAATTTTGTGCCCAAATTCAAATTCCTATGTTCTAAGTGGATGCAACCAAGGGCTTCTTGAGTGGTTGCTTGTATTATGATGTCTTCAATGATGTTATCATTTGGCAATAAGTTATTGATCATCGTACAAAATTTGCTCAGTGAGGCATTCCCTTGTGTTAAATTGACAGATAATAATTAAAATGTCTGCTGCAAATGGAGTAAGACGAGTATGGGTTGGTCAAAATGGATTGCTTTCAACTCCTGCTGTATCAGCTGTAATTCGTGAAAGAGTTGGTGTGGATGTGAGTAACATTGCTCCTATTGCTTATATCTGGTTGTTTATGTATTAATTTTCATTTCCATTATTATATTGTTGTGAGAAGCTATTCAATATGAGTTAGTTTTGACAATATAAAGGTCTGCTTACAAACTTCAATATCAGGGATCCAAAGCAACTGGTGCTTTTATTTTGACAGCTAGTCATAATCCAGGTGGTCCTAATGAGGTATGCCCAAGCTGATTTGTCTAACTTCCAAAGATTGTTTTTTGCATGCAGCATCTGAAAAATGTACGTCTGCTTTGGCTTTTCTGTCTTTATTGCAGGATTTTGGAATTAAATACAACATGGAAAATGGTGGACCTGCTTCAGAGGCTATCACTGATAAGATCTTTGAAAACACGAAAACAATAACAGAATACTTGATTGCTGAAGATCTACCAAATGTTCGTCTTGCTTCCCTAAAACAACATTTTTCATCTTTCCACCTCTAACTTTATCTTATCAACATGTTGCATTATCCAGGTAGAAATCAGTACAATTGGTGTTGCAAATTTTACGGGGCCTGAGGGACAGTTTGATGTTGAGGTTTTTGATTCAGCAAATGACTATGTGAAATTGATGAAGTAAGTTAGTCGTCAAGTGAATGTGCTTTACCTAATAAATACTGGCTAGCAGTATCATTCAAATGGTGATATCTGTTCTTCTCTTGAATCCTTGTGTATCCCCTTTGATTGGAAATTGCTATTATTATTATGATTTAGAATTGAAACTTAAAAGCTTCTAGAAAATCATTTTCATTGATTAAAAATCTCGTGAGTTGTGTCATAATTCCCCTTCGTATTATTCATATCCTGATTATTTCATTCTGGGAATGTCAAGAGTTTTAACATTGATTGTATATGCAAGCAGTCTAAATATTGAAGTCCTTTTGCTTCTATTTTCAGGTCAATTTTTGACTTTGATCTTATCCGCAAGTTGCTTTCCTCTTCGAAATTTACATTCTGGTATGTAGATAAACCTTTTATTTTTAAGAACGGGACTTTTAATTTTCTGGAATAAACTATAATTCTTGGCCAAAAGGTGTAACCCTTTCACCTTGTATTGAAGCTATGATGCACTGCATGGAGTTGCTGGAGCTTATGCTCATCGCATTTTTGTGGAAGAGCTTGGGGCAAAAGAAATCTCACTGTTGAACTGTGTACCCAAGGTCTTTTTTAAGCGGTGGAAGAATTTTTTAGGCTTGTGATATGTTACATCTCTGTTTAGCTGAATGGGTCACATTATTCTTTGTTAATGCTTTGACATGATGCAAACCAGGAGGACTTTGGAGGAGGGCATCCTGATCCCAATCTGACTTATGCAAAGGAGTTAGTTGCTCGCATGGGATTGGGCAAATCGAACTCTGAAGTTGAGCCACCAGAGTTTGGTGCCGCTGCTGATGGTGATGCTGATCGTAATATGATACTGGGAAAAAGGTACTCATACCGTCTGGGAAATTAAAATCTAAGATCTTAATATTAACTACGCCTCCTATAATTTTATCTTATATATATATTTTTTCCATTTTAGGTTCTTTGTCACTCCATCAGATTCAGTTGCCATCATTGCTGCCAATGCGGTCAACGCAATTCCTTACTTTTCTTCTGGTTTGAAGGGAGTTGCCAGGTGAACTGTTTTTATCGTTTTTTAACATGCTTTCTATTGGAGCATTCAATTCTACCAGCGCAATTGTCCAGCTGGTTCTTTCGAAACTATTAATTATGTTGGACTTACAACTTAAAGGTTATAAACATGAAACAACTAACATGCTAATGTCTTTAAAGCTTAAAGAAAGGTGATTCTACATTTGAAGCCTTTATAAGATGCAATGAATAGGTGAAATGTGTCTGTCCTTCCTCTACATGATAATAATACCTCAGACTCTGTCACCTTGTATGATATCTTAAGTTTAAATTAGAAACTGCAAATGTCAGAAAAAGTGATTTGTGTTCAGGCCTACACACCATGCTAGAATGGTGTGTTGTATTTAATTAAACTATAAAATTGCCAATATATTCACATCTATTCTGCGATTCAAACTCTGATATATATATATATATAGTGTTAAACTATAATTATCTTGACAGAAATTGAAACTGAAGATTTATTTTCTGCATCTTGTAGGAGTATGCCTACATCAGCTGCCCTTGATGTTGTGGCCAAGCACTTGAACTTGAAATTTTTTGAGGTATACCATGGGAAATGGGTTTTGATAATTTTTCCTACTTGCCACTATTTTTTACTTTTGTAAGGTAGCTATTAATCGATTATTTGCTAGGTACCCACTGGGTGGAAATTTTTTGGCAATTTAATGGATGCTGGATTATGTTCAATTTGTGGAGAAGAAAGTTTTGGAACTGGTAAGTGTTTGATGTAACGAATACGAAGTATACATTTGGAACTAAAACATTCTATTGTGGGCAGGCTCTGACCATATACGAGAGAAAGATGGAATCTGGGCTGTTTTGGCTTGGTTATCAATACTTGCATATAAAAACAAGGAAAATCTCAATGGGGAAAAGCTTGTGACTGTTGAGGATATAGTCCGTCAGCATTGGGCTGCCTATGGTCGACATTATTATACTCGATACGACTATGAGGTATAACATTTTGTAGATCTTTTCTGTGTTAGGCGATGAAGTGATTGAGAGTGCTAAATAATTTATTCTCTTGAAGAATGTCGATGCTGGTGCAGCGAAGGATTTAATGGCGTATCTGGTCAAATTACAATCATCTCTCGATGAAATCAATAGGTATGCATATCGCTGTTATGATGTTTCTCGTTATTGGGACTAAAATTTCCGTTGGTTATATATTTTAGTTTCTTTTGATGATCATATTGTTGTTATAATGCAGCATTGTGAAGGGGGCTCGTTCAGATGTGTCAACTGTTGTTAATGCTGATGAATTCGAATACAAGGATCCTGTTGACGGCTCTGTTTCAAAGCACCAGGGTATTCGGTTTTTGTTCGAGGATGGATCGCGATTGGTAACTCAACTTCTTCACCACTTTATTTCTAAAAAAAATCTTATTCGAGCAGTATTTGATTTTAACACCCCCCCATGCGTAGGTTTTCCGTCTCTCCGGAACCGGCTCAGAAGGTGCAACTATCCGCCTCTATATCGAGCAATACGAAAAGGATTCATCAAAAACCGGAAGAGACTCCCAAGAAGCACTTGCTCCTCTCGTGAGCATCCTCGAACTTGTCTAAATTGTCCTGTGTTCCAGATTACTTGCATATTATAGGCTGACTCTTGCCTTTGATACCAGGTGGAGGTTGCTCTGAAACTTTCCAAGATGCAGGAGTTCACCGGCCGATCCGCACCTACGGTCATCACATAGATTCATACTGCTACAAACTGTTGTCCATACGAGGCAAAGCACTACTTTTGAGGAAAGTAAACATGAATAAACTGGCTAAGACTACATTAGAGCATCATGATTGACAGATGATGATGCTCATCGAAATTTTCGAAATATTTCATGAAATAATTTGAATGTTAAGGGCGCCTATACTCCTTATCTTTTTGGTTGAATTGTTGCCTAAATCTCATTTCTGGATGGTATGGTGTTGATTTGGCTCGGGTTTTAAATTCTGTTCGTGAAATTGAAAAAACACTCGGTATATCAGAAAATAATCCTAATATTTTGATATAATAATATTTTAGGTCTTTTTTAATCTAAATATTAATTAAATAAGCACTTTGCCCCCTCCTATTTTTTTATTTTAAATATCCTAGCCCTGTTCTTGATTGGACACCTGAAAATTTTAAATTTTCATAGAAGTCATTGTCTTTTTATATTCTATTAAAATCTATCACCCTTTAAATTTTTATAGTTTTGTACTCTTAAATGTACAATATAAGTTTCTAAGTTCACATCCCTTACCATGGAATTATATATTTGTCTATGCTCATGTGGGAAGATTATTATTGGAATGGAGTAGTTAAATTCTTTGTAATTAATTGGTGTATGGATAATGAAGTGTAAACTAAGGTTATCAAAGGAAAAGAAAAGGTAGGAAGAGAAGAGACGTTTCAATAATTATATACGAAAAATATAATATAAAAGGCAGCCAAGTATTGCTCAAGCGCTAAAACTAATTAATTAACTAAACTTGGCTTTATTATTAATAATATTATTATCCCTAAAACGACATATTTCAGTTCTTGATTAGACTAAGCATCTGCCAAACGTGAACTTCTCAACCATCACTGCTGGATATATTTAAATATATAGTATTTATTTTAAAAATATATTTATAATTATACGAATAATTTCATTTAAAAAATAAAGATAAAAAATCATGTAGCTAAAGAAACGTATTTATTATTAATTTCCTTCATAAATACAATAATTTCAGCATTTTTTTCCCTATTACACAAAACCTATACGATATACAAATCAACTATAAATTTCAACATAGGTGTCACTTTCATATTTACATATACCCTATCGACAAGTTCACAATCCATTATCAAACGGCACTCCGGTTCCTGGAATCCAAGCATTCCCTGCGAGAAAATTACCGAAGGTGAATTTCCCGGAATTTCGCGGCATCGGCAGCAGTAATAACATGAAATCCACCCCATTTCACTCTTCCACCGGTGCTTGCACCGGCGCTGGTGTTCATATGCTCGGCGTAGTAAAGACTACTTAGAGCAAAGTTTCCACTCCATGGTAACCATCCTTCCACATCGATCACACCGTCCAAACCACTTTCCACGAACAAGGTTCTCGAATATTTCTGCCATGGCCGCCCCAAGTAGCTCTTGAATGGACCCTGAACCATCGCCCTCATGTCAGACGAAGCCGTCACGAGTGTCTCTAGGCTTCTTTGGCCATTTACGTCCCTCTCGAGCTAAGCTTTATCCTTATGAAAAATCTCAAGCTCTTACGGACCTTAATCAGGTCGAAACTGATCTTAGAAAGAGGATAGTATCGATAATCTAGTTGTAGTATTAATATCTGCTGATAATCTTATGATTTAGAGATAATTTTAAATTACCTTAATGATTCTTGTGATGCTATAAATATTTATCGAATGTCGTGTTACGTTCACTTGTGGGTATTTTGGTGAATATTTAGTTATCTTCCATGTTAAACAAATAAAAAACCCAAAAAAATTGTTTTAAATTATGTGTGAATTGTCAGAGCTTCCCATCTGGCTCTAACTGAATAAAATGTTCACAACAATATTTTAGTTGTAGAACACTCCGTTGCTAAGGCAAGTTTGGTACGCTTAGTGAATGCTAATTAGGGAAGACAGTCTTGAATAGCATGAGTGAATGGAAGTCTTCACGGGATGACTCTACCTAAAAGGCTAGGGGGTTCTTTGTTGACATCTTACTACTCAAGTATTGGCAGATAATTTTGATGAGCTGAAGCTCTAGCTAAACTAAATAGTAATTGTTGTGACATCTTTTGCTTTTTTAATTACTTTGATAATTATGATATTCTCTGCAAATACCCATGGTAGTGAACCTTCTCGATTAAGAGCACACACACATACACGAGCATCATAAGTTGATTTGAGTTGATTTCATAATTGTCTTGAGATTTAAAGGTGATTGGCAGAAAATTACTAAGGTTATGAGGTGACAAGTGCAAGGCAAGTGTAAGAGTGATGTCTATTTGTTGTGAGAAAGTTGTTGTCATGCTTTGCTTGAGGATAAGCAAACACTTAGGTTTGGGGGTGTAATAACTCTCTAAAAGAGTTATATTTTATATCCTATTTACGTAGGTTAAGTTTGCACTCTAGTATTATTTGGATCATATTTATATTTATTTTAGAATATTTTACATCATTTGCATATTAGGAGTGAATCATTGGTACTTGGACTGATTTTGATGTTTTTGTTGCAAAACTGATGTTGTGACATTATTAATGTTGTAACCGATACTGTATGTTGATGCTAGATTGGAGTGCTGAGATGATTCTGCAACAACTCTTGAGTCACAAGGTGGTTGGAGAAATTTTAGGAAATGATAAAGCTGCAGGATTAAAAGCTGAAATTTAAACTTAAAAAAAATTTGAACAAAAAAGAGAACTTTTCTATTGGTGGAAAGTTTAGCCTTGATGGGCTATAATATAACTTTTTTCTACACACTTTTCCCATTTAAGAAAAAACCTAACTTCCTTTTATTTTTTCTCCTACCATCACCATGGCCGCCTAAGTCATTCGTCGAAGAGTGTACTAATAGTGTGGAGCAACCGTGTAGCAGCGATAACCGATTGAGATTCATCTTTGCTTGGTGTATTCAAATTGAGAAGGGAGAAACATTATTGTGAAGTTGGATATTTTGATTTCTTTGTTTTATTTGGATTTGAACATAAGGTGTTCGATGAAATGCATACTTTATGATAATTTCATATTCATGTGTGTTAATCTTGTTTGTTTTTAGAGCTAAGAATTATTAAGATTGCTTGCTACTTTCGCTCTAGCGTCAGTGTTTATGAGAGTAAACTAAATCATATAGAGATGTATGATGTCGAGTGTTATGCTTCGTTAACTGTTTAATCTATGATATTGATGAGAGCTAATTCCATTTGGTTGAGTGTTTAATTCTTGAGAGAAGATTAATGTGTTAATCGCTGCATAACTCATAATTGTATTGCCGCATTATAATTGTACTGTAAGCTAGCAGATAACAACAACAATCTTTGGTCCATTAGTCTGATTGCTCCACTGCTTGCTATAGCATTCCCCTACTTTTATCATTTTGATTTTATTACTTTGCTATCTTTATGATACCTTCTTAAAATACACATTACTTATATTTTCCTTTGCCAACAACTTTTTTGTGACACGTACGCTCTATGTGGGTTCGACATCCGAAGCTTTTATAGCTTCCATTTTATTACTTGAACGATATGTATACTTGCGTAATTGTTATAGCATCTTACGTAACATTAAGTTTTTACGTAAGTGCTCCACAACAACGGCGACACACTCCAACTTACACTCTGGGGTAAGGCAAAGCTGCCTGGAAGTCCAATGGTCTCTCACAGCTACTGATCGGCTAAAATCAGATCCTTATGGCCTGAACCAAAGAAATTGACTGTCTGATATTTCCTTAGCCTCTCTAATGGGGATTTTGTTGGCCCTAACGCACCCTAGGTGATTAACTGAACTGTCTGCACTTTAGGAATAACGTCCACTACCTCTCTAAGAATGAAAGTTAAACCTTTGAAAAAGGTCATCTCTGCGACGCCCGTTCCTGACGGGACACCAAAAATCGCTACCTTAACAGAATTTTTTTACTGACTTTACTGGGGTGAGAGGCTCGCTTCTCTATCTGATCCTCTGAATTACATTCAAATCTGTCTGCCATCGCAAATGATTTGGTATTCGATAATAAATCAACATCGCAAAAGGACCTTTTGTTCACTGTCAAGATGAGGACTCTTATTTGGATTAAAGCAATAAACGGCAACCTTCTTGTCTCTGAAGCTGATTGGTGGAACAATCCGGTGGACTGTTTAATTGCGAAGAACTCTCATCTGGTGTGGCTCCCTCCCGTAGCAGGTTGTTTGAAATTTAACATGGATGGTGCTTTCAATGTTTCGTCTGCTGGCTGTGGAGGCGTGTTAAGATCGAGCAATGGAGATGCTAAAGCGTTGTTCTCCGGTCCGGTGGCTCCTGTAAGTGCTGATTTTGCAGAATTGATGGCAATAAAAACTACTTTGCTGTTGTTCATTGAAACTGGTTGAGTTGGAATCTTTAGTTTGATAGTTGAATCGGATTCCCAAGTAGCGCTGAAGTGGATCGAATCTTTGTCTTTGAGGCCTTGGAGGTGGTGGGACTTGTTCGAGGAAATAGAAAAATTATCAAACCAAATTTCTGTGTTGCCTTGGTTCCTTGTACCTTGATAAGATAATCTTTTTCCTCCGCCTAAGATTAGAGAAGTTTTTAACAAGACTCTATCTCGATCTTTATCTTTAATAAATTTAATTTTGCAGAGTAAATATATATATATATATATATATATAATTTTGTCGATAAAAAAATCATTATCGCGACAAAATGTGCAAGAATCATCAATATAATGCATTTTTTTCGGATGTCTTCATATTGTCCTCATTAACTTCAGCTAACGTATTATATGGTGAGCCACCAATAGGAACACCCTTCTTTTCGGATCTTGTTGTACGCCTTCCTATTTTGCTTCCAAATTTGTCGCATAGTAATCCATCCATGGACTGAAATTTTCCTCTTCCACTCGCCGGTTATCCTCCTTCACCGGCGCTTCACGGCCTTCCGCCATGTTACCCTGCATCTCGTTCCATTGCCGGTGTTGTAATCGATTTTGATAACACCCATTATAAGCTTCTCTCGTCCTTAGTTGAACCGTAAGGTATTACTTGCTCGTAGGTCATCACGGTCCTTCGGTCAGAACTTAAGCAATGGAACTCCATCAATATCCTACACAAAACTACATGCAACCGGCTGGCCAAAAAAACTCGGCACCCCCTCATCACTTTGTTCAACAACCTCTGGCGACCGGTTTGCCCATTGCCTCAACGGACCAACAATATCCTCCCCAGACCTACATGCAACATGCCGGCCAACCGAACTCGGCACCCCCTCATTACTTTCCTCAACAAGCTCCGGAAACTGGTTTCCCCATCGCCACAACGAACCACCACGTCCATTACCCTTCCCAAAACTACATGCAGCAGGATGGCCAGGTCCCTTGGTCAACAGGACTCTACGACTGCTTCTCTGATGTTCCAAACTGTAAGCTTTTTTAAACCAGACCCCCATCATTGTAATGTTTTTATCAGTCACAAATTCCATTCGACTCAAATTTCATAGGTTGCATAACATTCTGGTGTCCCTGTATCACCTTCGGACAAATTGCTCATATTGTCGACCATGGATCAGTCCGTAAGTTTAACCATCTTCTCTCACGATCGACTTCCAATATTTTCTATCCACGACCATGGACAAATTGCTCATGATATCGTCGACCATGGCAGCTTGTGAAGTATGTGCAGCAATCTATGCAGTCATCAGAGTGTTCACGGGGTTCCCTTGCATCTTATCCTGGTTCTACCGCTCCAGAATGAGGAGTCGTTACATGCTGGAGGAGAGTCCCTGCAACGATTTCTGCGTTCATCTCTGGTGCGAGTACTGCGCCTTGTGCCAAGAATATCGCGAGCTCAAGAACAATGGCTTCCACATGTACCACGGTAAATGGTGATCATTATAAAATCAGCATCATGTATGTGAGAATATTAAAGATACCAACGAATGTTTAATTATACGTAGGATGGCACGGAAACACGGCGGGGCAGCAAAATCGTGGCATGCCCATGCAACCGGCTCCGGTGATGGAAAGTGGCATGAAAAGATGAGACATAACTCTTTTCACCAAAAGGAATTGGCCACAAAACAATACATAGTTGCAGTGAAAATAATTGTTGGAAAATGATTCTTGTACAATGAAATACTCTTTTTTTCCTGAAAAGATTAAGTATTTTATAACGTTTGAATGATTACAAGTAAAATATTTTTTTTGTTTTTAGATAATTCTTTTAAAAGTTATTAATTATAAATATTAAGTATAATAAATATTATTATTTTAAAAAATTATAATAATAATTTTTTAAATTTGTAGTTTTGAATTTTTTTTAATTCTCAAGGGTTGATATAACTTAATCAAGTGTCATGACACCAAAAGGACAAAAGAAAATATAAGTTCATGACCCAAAACTCCAAGGTATTAATATAGATAAAAGGAAAGTTAAAAAGATTAAGGGTGTATTTGATAGATGAAAAATATTTTTCGGAAAATGCTTTTTTTAATTTTTTGTATTTGATAGTTGGAAAAATTTGTTTGAAAAAATATATTTCAGTGTTCGATAATTGTAATTGGTTTCATAAAAAACATTTTTTAGTGTTTGATAGATGTAATTGATTTTCCTAGTTTCTTTGTATTTTCCGTAAAATGTTTTATCATCTGATTTTTCGTAAAATATTTTTCTAACTTTTCACTAGTATAAGTACTCAAAAAAATTATTTAATTATTTAATATTAATTTAATAATTTAATATCATTTTAATAAAAATATTAATTATTAAAATATTTAATATAAATATAATATAATTTTAATAATATTATATTTAAAATATTATATTAATATGTACTCAAATATATTATATTATATTATTTTTTAAATTTAATAATATATAATAAATTATTAATATAATTAATATTAACTATTATTTTTATAAACATAATATTATTAAATTATTAATAATAAGGAATATTAATTTATATATTTAGTATTAATACGATAATTTAGTATTATGTTAATAAAATACTAATAATTTAAAATTAAGCGTATTTAAATGGTTAATCTTGCCACCTATCGAATTGAATTACCATTAACCGAACTTTTTTTTCCTTTAATCGTTAATCGAATCAGTTTTTTTTAAAATATTAATCGAACCAAACTTTATTCATTTTATGTAAATCATTTTCTATAAAATCAATTATAGTGTATCAAACAATTAGTGAAAATGGTTTACACAATACCATCAAAACTTCGTAAAATAGTTTCTAAAAACTGTTTTCTAGAAAATATAATTCATTTTACGTAAAACAGTTTTCATGTATTTCATTTAACGTAAAACAATTTTCATGTAATATATTTTACGCAAATTATTTTCCAGAAAATCAATTACAATCTATCAAATAGACCCTAAATTAAAAATAAACCAAATTTATGGGGCAAAATGTGACTTATCCCAACTACTTTTTTTATGAAACGCACCTAAATTTGGATGGTAGGAGCACATGTTGAACTAAATTGAAATAAAAGAATAAGCGTGTGTGGTGTGTAGAAGACATAGAATTGCATGTGTAATTATTTGTCTTTGACATATATCACGTATGTTTATTCTTTTTGGATAAAATTTGTATTAGTTTTTTTTTCTTATTTTTTTGCCAGTTCTTTTCATTTTAATTCAACATGTGTAGTACACAGAGCTAGGGATGGACATGAGATCCAAACTCGACAGGTTCCGATCTGACTTGACCCAATCGGGTCAGATTTAAAAAAAACTCGAGTTCGGGTTGGGTTTTGGTTTAGGGTGAAAAATACCCGACCCGACCCGAAAAATATATAATTTTACGATAAATATTTAAGAATAATTACAATAATACCCCTCTATATATTTCGGGTTGCGTCGGGTCAGGTTTTTATGTTATATATCGGGTCGGGGTCGGGTCGGGTTGGGTCTTAGGTGGAGGACTCCTTGTTCTCGGGTTGGGTCGGGTGGACCAAAAACCTAACCCAACCCGACCCATGTCCATCCCTACTCAGAGCCGACTCTAAGGGGAGCATCCTGAGCAACTGCTCAGGGCCCAATTTTTTGTATTTATAATTAAGACCCTTAATTTTTTATATTTATATTTTGGACCCCTAGTTTTTATAATTTCATAAAATGTTTAGTTTTTTACTCTCCTTTTTCATTTCTTTTATTAATTCATTCAATTTTGAATTAAATTTAATTCAAATCTTACTCTTCAATCTATCAAATATTTTTTAATTTTTAGTATTCTTCAATCTTAATCTAACAATAAAATAATATACAATTTATTTATTTATTATTCAAAATCAAGCTATGTATCGTACACATATTCAATATTTTTATATTTATTCTCTCTTAGTTGTATTTAATGTGTTTTCTTAATAATTAATAAAAAATAATCATTTTTCTATGATTTATTTATGTAATATTGAATTAATTGTTTAAAATAATAAAATATACTTTCATTTTATAAAGATATATTTTTTATTTTTCGCTTAGAGCTCCGAAAATGTCTACGATGGTTTTGTCCGTACGGTCGATGTGTGTCGAAGAGACGTAGTTGCATGTGTGTGCTCGTGTAATTATGTATCTTCGATGCGTTTCGTGCACATGGATTCCTTTCTGACAAAATTCATATAATTTTTTTCCCTAATTTTGTCACCTCTTTTCCTTTCCTTTCATTCTAACTTAATTACGTGTCTTCGATACGTATAATTCGGATTGGTTCATGCGTTATTCCCATGAGTCTTCAACTTCTACTTGAAAGGAAACCATATTATGCAGTTTACGCTTTACCTTTTTCCCTGGTTCGGTGAACAGAACAGGCCAATGTAGCCGATGCTTTATTTGTATTGATTAAACAATATAACGGTTTAACCTAACACTGTTAACATGGACCCGATTAATACGGTGAAGGCGTGTTCTCTAGTTATTTAAATCTTCAGGGAAGCAGCGTTTCGTGGTAAAGCACATCATCTCTTTTCCCTGGAAGACACATCAGGCATCGCCATGCACTCCAGAAAACAACCATCAACCGGTGCTCCAGCTAGCTCGAAAAGCCGGCTATGTCCTACGCAGCAGCCGGAGGGGACAGTCCCTTGGTCGACGGGACTCTTTGCCTGCGGCTCCGATGTTCCCAACTGTAAGCCTTTTCCTTTCAAAGTAACCCTAAAATGGCCACTTGATGAGATTAATTAAACTCACGTTGTTTTGAACTTGGATTGTATAGGTTGTATTACATGCTGGTGCCCTTGCGTCACCTTTGGACGAATTGCCGAGATCGTGGAGGAGGGATCAACCTGTGAGTTGTTCTTTTATTTGCTGTTGGGGAAAGTTGTAAGAAGTTGAACAAAAATGTTTAATGAATGGCATTGGCATGTGCAGCATGCGGAGCAAGGGGAGCAGTGTACACATTAATAGCTGTATTTACAGGGTGTGGGTGTGCTTGTATTTACTCCGGCTTCTATCGGCAAAGAATGAGGAGTCGATACAGGTTGGAAGAGGGCCGCTGCAACGATTGCTGTCTACATTTATGCTGCGAGAGATGCGCCCTGTGCCAAGAATACCGCGAGCTCAAGAACCGGGGCTTCGACATGTCCCTCGGTAATCACATTCATTATAATATAATCACATGATCTCGACAGATTTCGTGACTTATCGTAATGAAACCGAAAATTTTTACTATCAGATCTACCTAGTCTCTTGATTTATAAATAATCATGATAACCATATGTATATTGATGTCAGTTAAGACTATTTACAAATATCCATCGACAAAAATACTAATCAATTATCGTTCTTTTATCGATCGTAACTTTTCATCTGAATCAGAATGGATGAGTCCTCCATGACTTTTAATCTTGTTTGGAAAATGTAGGATGTCATGGGAACATGGCGAGACAACAAAATCAAGGAGCTCAAACGACAGCCGCTCCGGCGGTGGAAACCGGCATGAAAGGATAGAATGCTATTGGTCCGATGGGAAGGTTCTTGGTTTGTTTCACAGAACAATGCATTTTTTATGATTGTCAACGTTCAAACCGTAACGGAATTGGTTTGGCTGGTCTCACACATTACACATAAATATGACTGAAAATACAAATGTTCATATAGATAGATGAATACATTTATGGCAGAATGGAAGATTTTATGTTCACATAGGACTGATGTGTAAAATTCGGTTTGATTTCGTTCTGTTGATCAATATATTCGATTTAATTTGGTCAAATTACAATTCTTTTTATTTATTTTTATGAAAATACTAAATTTAATAACATCATAAAAATAGGTTTAATTATAAAATAAGAGCCTAAACTATATCGTTTTCCCAACAGGTGCCCAAACTTTTTTTTAATCATTCAGGTGCCAAACGTTACAAATGTTACCACTTTAGGTGCTCGCGCCGTAATTGTCTTTAGTTTTCTCTGTTAAGTGACACTTGTCACATTCTAGTAATTTTTAATTTTTTTAAAAAATTAAAAAATTATTATATTTATTAAAAAAACTCTAATTTCTTTTAAATTACAAAAAAAAAAACTCAAATCGTCGACAACGTGGTCCCTACCATCTTCCTAGTTATACGTCGCAATAGTTGTCGGCGATTGACCGTCGAGATCGTGTGGGGTCACAAATTTCAGCGTAGGGTTCATGGGGTAAAAAACGTCAATTGATTGTAGTTTCATAGGGTTACTGATCGTCAGGAAGAGGTGAGGTCGGTTAGAGCTTCGTCGACGACAAATGACGTCAATTTAGCCTTTAGGGGGTGTTTGGATGGGGGAATGTGAGATTCCCATGGGAATGGAATCTACATTCCCCCGTTTGGTTAGTCCGGAAATCTCATTCTCAGTAATGTAAGATTACTAATAGTTGATTTTTTGGGGTATATTACCGGGAATGTCATTACCTCCATTTCCTTAGGTATTGTTGGATTCCCGACGTTTTGGATTAAAATGCCCTTAAATTTTTTTAAATATCTTTTTTCTGTCATTGAATAATAAAAATTCTACGAATGTTAAATTACAAATTTATCCTTAAACTATTTTAGATTTACAAAAAAAGTCTATAATTAAAATTTTATATGAAATTCTGGGGTTAAAATAAAATTTTACCCTTTCATTAAACCTTTTTATATTTTCAATTTTGTAAAAAAATTATATAAATTTTATGAATTTAAATTTTTTAAAGAAAATATATAAATATTTTCCAACTTGTTAAAAAAACAAATATATAATAAAGACAATTTGGTCAAATATACATTCCAATAATCTTTTATTCTTTTAACCAAACACGATAATCTTACATTCCTGCTAAACCAACCAAACACAAAATACAACATTCCAGTAATCCTATTCCCTGGTAATCTTACATTCCCACTGGTAATCTTCTATTCCGTGAACCAAACGCACCCTTAGGGTTTGAAATGTGAGTTTTCAAAGTTTCGGGTCATTTCAAAAATTTTGTTTTTTAAATATTTTTTTATTTTAAATAAAATTTTAAAATTACCAAAACATAAAACATGTCATTTAAAGGCAGTTACGACTCGGGCACCTAAAGTGGTAATGTTTGTAACGTTAGGTACCTGGATGATTAAAAAAAGAATTTGAACACCTATTTTAAAAAAAGTATAATTTGGATACTTTTATTTTATAATTAAGCCTAAAAATATGAAATTTAAAAATATTAATAATGCTGAGAATTGAAAATCTAACAGCATTAATGTTGAGTAATTAAATAAAGAATCGAACTTGGGAAAGAATCATCAGATTGACATCAAAATTATTGAACTACGTTTATAGAAGTGTTTATTGTTATATTTTATTTAAATTATCTGATCAAATTAAAATTTAGTTCGATTAATTAATCAAATAATTAGATGTTAGATATGTAAATAATTATTTTTTAAAATTCAATATTAATTAATTCAATTCATTTAAGATCAATTAATCAACCTAGTTAACTGAAAATATTCAATTCAATTTGAGATCGATTAATCAACTAATTAATTCATTTTACCTGATTCAATTCGACCACTGAATTAATTGGTCACATGTCCAACAAGAAAGAGTTTAACTAATTCATTTTAACTAGTTTCACATGTCTACATGTCCAAGCGATTGCTGAGACATGAATGCTACTTAGTGGTAACATGTGTCCAAGCGATAACAGGACTGTAGGTGAGGAAAAGTCTGTAATAGGGTCGATCTGCCGATGTACTGGTTGGATCCTGTGAATCCTTCCTCGAGACAAGGTCATGCTTTTGTTTGAAGTTTTCCCATGCAGGTTCGTTTGGATTTGGACGACTCGGCAATTTGGTGAAGTGGGAAGCCGAGACTTGACCATGGCGGTTCATCTGCCCATGAATTTTGGAAGAAAGGAGATGCATGAGTTCCTTGCTCGAACTATTGGTTTCTCGATGAAGAGGGTCCGGTTTTTAGATTGTTTGAAATGGCACTTGTAGTTTTATTGAAGTGGACCAGGTTTCCTTTGGGTGGTTCCTTGATGCGTTAGTCATTGGAAACCACGTAATAAGATAGGGTGCTGTGCAAGGTTGGTCGATTGCCTAATTGTTGAGTTGAGCGATGAATATGGGGCTGACCCCATATCCGAGGGGCAGCAGTGTTCGTGTTCCCTTTCATATTTTTAGGGAGGTTTGATAATTTTTTGTGTTGGGCAGTGTATTGTTATGGTAGTGTGTAAGTTCTTTGGCAGTACTGATGGTGTAGTGATATTATCCTTATTGATACATACATGGAGTACTCTTTTTCCTCCACGGTTTAGGGAGGTTTTTTTATGCTCGTTTTGTATGTATGTCTTTAAATACAATACGAAACATCCTTTTAAAAAAACATTCTAATCACATAGTAACAAAAATAATATCAGATTAACATCAAAATTTTGTTGATTCAATTATCCAATTTTACTCGAACTTAATCATCTGATTTTACTAATTATAAATTATACAAAATATCTGTCAAAAATTTCTACACCATTTCTCTTCCTAATTTAGTGCCACTTTTAGTGGCCATGCAATGACTTTTTCATCACATGTCAAAAAAAAAATAAATAAATAACATAAAAAATGCAACTCAAAACTAAAAAAAAGAAAGAAAAAACAAAAAAAAGGTTGGCGAAATCTATTCCTAAGAAGAAGAAAAACTTGGACATACTCGAAAGGGGAGCAGAGGAAATTTGTTCTCGTTGAATAGGTTTCTTTGTCTCCCCCCTTAGATTTCAAAGCCTTCTACGTTGAAAAATGAAACACACAGACACAACCATGGCCATGTACCCAACGGACCAACCACCACCACAACAATGTTTGGCACCGTCGTATCAATACGGACAACCGGCTCCACCGCCGTTTGCCGGTCCCGTCACCACACCGAGCCAACAATATCCTATGCAAAATTATTACATGCACCCTGCCGGAAAAGTCCTTTGGTCCACAGGAGTCTGTGATTGCTGCTATGATATTCGAAACTGTAAGTATTTTAATTCAACGTTTCATTTTAAGTCGAGATATCTCTGATTGAATGAAAATCATTAGTTGACTAACAATCAACACTTATCGGTGACATGACAAGTCATATGTGTCCAAAGTGATGGTGCGACACATTAATTTCACATGTCCGAGCGATAACAGGACACATGATGCATCATCACTTTAGACACATAAGACTTGTCATGTCGATAAGCATTAACCGTTACTCAATTAATAATTTCTATCAAAATGTTTTTTATTTAATTAGGTATCATCACATTGTTTTGTCCTTGCATCACCTTTGGGCAGATTGCTGAGATTGTCGATCATGGATCAGTCTGTAAGCTTTCTTTCCTGTTCTTTTATCTTATATCTTATCACCAGGGATGAATCTACGTGCTTAATCTTAATTCTGTTCCTGTTTATCACGATGTTCGATTTAATCAAACCGAAACACAGCATGCATAGCAAATGGAATTGTTTACTCGGTAATCCAAGGGTTCTTGGGGCTAGCTTGTCTGTACTCATGCTTCTACCGCACGAGAATGAGGCACCAATTCATGTTGGCCGAGACACCCTACCCGGACTGGTGCATTCATATCTTCTGCGAGCAATGCGCATTGTGCCAAGAATTCCGCGAGCTCCAAAACCGTGGCTTCGACATGTACATCGGTAAAAGCAACACAAACTCTACACTTTCGTGTAGAGATGGACGTAAAATTTTATGTTAAAGGTGATTTTATAAGCATGTATTGAAGTACGTGAGTTTATGTATGTATAGGATGGGATGCGAATATGGAGAAGTTCCAACGACAGGCAATGCAAATGTCAGCGCCACCGGTGGTGGAAGATGGGATGAAAAGATAAAAGAAGAAGAAGAGAGTGATGATCATTTTCTTAAGTGTTGAGTTTGATTCATGGCGACAAATATTTATAAAGGGGTAAGGTTTGAGGCGAAATTACTTCAAGAGCGGGAGAGGCTTTGTTCCCAATTTTTAAATTTAATTCTTTTTTATATATAAAATCATGTCCTTAATTGTTGTTAAAAGAAGATTCGACGTATTAAATTAATGAGTAAAATATATAAATCGAATCTCAATTATGAGGTGTTGCTTTATTGAGTCTCTCGACTATTAAAAGTAATAAAATGATCCATCAATTATTGGGTGTTATTTTGTTGAGTCTCTCGACTTTTAAAAGTTAAAAAATGATCACTTGAATATTTGTTTGTTCCAAACTCGACATTTTTCATTAAAAAGTGGACGGCTGTCTGATATGAACGTTAACATGGTGACTAGGATTTAACAAAATCATATTTTAATGTTGTCTACAGGCACCACCGTTGCTTTCAAGCACTTGTTAAACGACGCAATGTTTTAAGCACCGGTTTGACGATATAATGCAAACAGAGAGTCGGTTGATAAAATAAAACTCAAATAATTCTAAGATTATATTTTATCATATATACATTAAACGTTAACGTCAAGCTTAAGTGACCACCAATTTATGTGGGACCTCATGGCCTGCGAGGCGCGAGGACAATAGATTCCCAACCTTCCCTTTAGTGTCTATAGCTTTGTTTGGATACAATATTCGAGTGGAAAGCTGATTTTTTTAAAATTTTTAATTATAAACACGTAATGTTGCAATTTATCTTTAAGGTGACTATAATATGTATAAGACATTTTAAGAGGGGTAAAAATGGTTAGAAATCATGGTTTTGTGAAGGAAGAAGAAAAAATGGTTTGATAGACATATTGGAGTGTTATTTCTAGTTTGTAAATATGAGTAATATGTGTTGTTAATTAAAAAAAGAAATAATGCAAAAAGCCCATTTAATTGATACGTGGGCCTGAGAAATTGGGACATTTGTTCTTCGTGTGTCCGGGATTCCTACATATAGAGCATAATTTCGGTTGTCCGGTTCTTTCATAATATTCGACCAAATTCTCGTCACAAAAAATTTGGGTTGACTGTGGATGACATGGTTTTTTTATCTCGTCGTAGTGCATAATCTGGTCGTATTGCAGTTTCGCATTGAGGTTGACGATGAGTCCGATGCGGATGTAATTGCGGTTCCTATTCCTCTTCAGCAATATCATCATCATCAGAACTGTCAATTGTATATGGAATCGATCCACCACTGGCACTGGAACCAGGATCGGGGTAGAATATGCTCTGCGGTGGCGTCTGCACAACAATATCGGATCTAAAGTTAGCCGCCAATTGTGTCGGTGGTGAATTCAACTAGTCAAAGACGTTGGTGAGGAAACCTTCCGAGATCTACCCCATAGCAGCATCGCAATAAGGCGTACACAAGAACTATAAAATTAAAATTACATAACTTTGTTAGCTAAAAACCTCAAATAAATTAAATTATTCTAAAATTATAAGATAAAAGTCGAAGAAAAATATTTTATTACCTCCAAACTTATCAATCAAGAGCCTGAAGTCTCGTTGATGTGTTGATAAGTGGGCGTGAGAGGTTTCATTAGTCCACCTATCATTAATACAATAAAATTGTATTATTTGTTAGTAATATTATAAAAACATGTCATGGCTCTACAAAGCTGTCGTAACAAAAATGCCAAAACTACCGACTCCCAACTTATATTTCTTGAATCACTCTAATTTTGCAAATGATTCAACCACATTATATGCACCTTATTTCGAGATTTTTCTAGCACTAAAATCCCCCAATAACTCGTAGTATATGTGCACGAGCAAACCACTTCAAAAAATTAATAAAATAATATAACTACTTAATTTTCAAAAAAATTAAATAAATAAATTGAAATATTAATAAATATTCATAGATAAAAACATTTATATTTACCTCTTTCACTTCAGGCTTCGCATTCTAGGGTAGGTTCGTAAAATTTTCATCCACAACTTTAATTTTAAATTTTCCACCATCGTTTGCATCATCAGGCGGATCAATTCCGAGCAATACCCACATACGTTTCTAGGGGCGCCAACAACACAGTAATAACAACTCCATCAATGCGGAGTCCCAAATAAAATGCAACATCTTGCAGGGTAATAGTTGCCTCCCCACACGGTAAATGAAACGTGCGCGTCTACGATCTCCATCTTTCCACCAACGCATTTATAAGTACAGGATGTAATTTCACACCGTCACCAGTTATACTACTGATATATTAGAAACCCGCTAAATGTAAAAATTCAATAATATTCGCATCAATGGGCAGTCCTAAATAAAATGCCACATCTTGCAGGGTAATAGTTTCCAAGAGTTCGTTTGAAAGCCCTGTGAAGACTACGGAATCGGTTTCAATCGGCTTGAACTTGATGAGCTCGGAAGGGACCAACCCCTTGTCGTCTAGCGTGCGAGGTTTCTGGCCAGCTGCAGGAAACGAAGGGATCACTTATCGTTTAACTAGTATCGGATCTAGTAGCTCGAACTCCAAGCAGGGTTCTTTCAAAACTTAACATTAAATTTTGAATCGAGTACTAAAATAAAACAAAAACTGGAATTTTGAAAGGCGAGGTACTAGAATGAAGCATAAACCAAACCTTAGGTATGGTTTTAAAAAAACTAAAAGAATATGTACTAAAATATGTCAAAACTTATAGTTTAAGTACTAAACACGTAATGTACCCATTATTAAAAGATTCCAAAAAATATCGCACGACGTTCAACGACCTGGATTTCGCTAATTTAACCAATGACATTCCACCAAGTATACGTGCCTTACTTTTCCTAGTTGTCCGACTCAATCCAAATTTAATTATGGAACTTTTAGTTAAATATAGACAAATATTTTAATGTTTATATTACGTATATATTTTAAAATTTAGAAATAGTCTATTAATTAAATTAAAGCGTAAAGTACACAGACGATCACACACTATAGGCTATTGTTTTATTAAATTTCTCGACTATTAAAATTTATAAAATGATAATCCATGTTGAGCTCATGGGCAAAACTTTCGAGATAATATTCTGGAAAAAATTAATTCAAGAGATAATGCACTCTCCAGATTAATTGCTCAAATAAGGTGAAATCCACAGTGTTGGCCGTAGGTCGTCATGCCTTCCGGGCGACCTACTAGGTTGCCATGTCTTCTCGGCGAGCTACAAGAGGTTGCATGTGCCATGCACGTCCCAACACGCTGGGCATCCGAGGCCATTCGACCGAGCTATGCGAGAGCATCCGAGGGAAGCCGAGCGAGCTATGCGAGGGCAGCCGAGCGAGCTATGCGAGGGCATCCGAGCGAGCGAGCAATGGTAGGTCGCCCGGAGGGCATGGCGACCTATGTGTTGGGACGTGCATGTGCCATGCAACACTTTCATTCTCTCTGTTTGAGCAAGGGTAGGTCGCCCGCAGTGCATGGCGACCTACGACAAACACTGTGGATTTCACCCTATTTGAGTAATTAGTCTTGGGAGTGCATTAGTTCATGAATTAATTTCTTCCAGAACATTATCTCGAAAGTTTTGCCAGCTCATCGACTATTAAAAGTTACAAAATGAATTCAAATGATCATTTTGTAACTTTTAATAATCGAGGGACTCAACCAAGCAAAACTTTACAGTCGAATAACTATTTTGTAAATTTTAATAATCGAGAGCTTAATAAAATAATACATTATAGTCGGAGGACAATTTGTGTACTTTACCTTGTATTTAATTCGATTGACATCATTATCAATACATTATACATGATATTGAACATGTTTAAACCCTCATTATCCAACTATTTATGAGCAAGAACGCCTGGATAGTATAATTATGGTAACCGATGAACAAGCCATTGTACCGAGAAGTTCATGCCACCCTTAGCACACCGGTGACACTAGAAGTAGTAACCGAACAAATATCATTTTTGCCCTACTTCCAGCATATGGCTAGCTAGAAACACCATTCTCGTTCCTTCATCGGCGAACTGGTTAGTAGTTCGGGATTCAAACATTTCCTCCAACTTATGGGCGATCGAGCAAATATCATTCATATGTAAAGGGATTAACTAAGTTTACCCGAATAATGCAGGTATCAGGAAGGGATTTTCGTTCCTTCCTGAAAGCACCGAGTTCAACCAGGGTCAGAAGCTTCAAAAGTCATCATGATTCATGAATGAATGATCATAAGGTACAAGAAGATACATTAATTAGCAAAGAAATCAGAACTCGGGCAAACAGAAAAGTCTCCATGAATAAGCTTCCCGATAAAGACTTAAAACTAACTCGGTGAAAGCCGAATGACACCATCTTCATTCAAGAATGAACAACTATAGCAAGGGAACATCAGCTAGAAAAAAAAGGCTAAAGAAAGCCATTTCTTGGCTGCAAATGCATATTTTGGAACATTTCTTAGGGTAACAAATGTAGTGAGCTACATATGTAGAGAGCTATAGATTCGATTATGTCTATTCCATCATCATCAAGCCTTGCATAGTTAAATCCTAGAAGATAATCAACTTCTTCTAGTTATTATTGCAGGTCCAGGGAGAAGGAAATTAATAAACCCTAAATCTCAACTCCAAAAGCAGTTCTTAGTGTTGAAGCAACAGCAGTAAATTGAAATAAACATTAACTTTCTTTTTTAATCAAATCAGAAATTGAAAAACAGAGATGCAATGATAACATCATATAATTATCGTAAGATAAGCATTCCAAATCATCCAAACACATCCGAGACTTGGATCTTGTGAATCTTTTCTCGAGATAAAGTCATGCTTTTGTTTGAAGTTTTCCCATGCAGGTTCGTTTGGATTTGAACGACTCAACAATTTGGTGAAGTGGGAAGTCGAAACTTGACCATGGCGGTTCATCTGCACATGAATTTTGGAAGAAAGGAGAGTCATGAGTTCCTTGCTCGAACTATTGGTTTCTCGATGAAGAGGGTCTGGTTTTAAAATTGTTTAAAATGGTACTTGTAGTTGTAGTTTTATTGAAGCGGGACCAGGTTTCCTTTGGGTAGTTTCTTGATGCGTTAGTCATTGGAAACCAAGTAATTAGATAGGGTGTTGTGTGTCGTGGCCGTCCCTTTCTTATGTGGCCACAACCGGATAGGTACGTCAAGGTCAACCATGTATAGGGCCTAGTGGCAAGGTAGAATAAGCTTGTCCTCTTTTCAAAAATTTCAATGTTTTAGGTAGGGAGTGGGGGTATGTCTTACTGTCCCCTGTTCGAACTTTTCAACATCTGTAGGTAGCATTTATGTTATTTTGTTTTCGCATATATGTAGGGGGTGGATAACCGACAGAGTTTGGGTTGATCCACAGGTAAAGGTACGTGTCTCGTGAACATCATCGAGGGCCGCCCCTACGGCCTAATCGATGGTGTGGGTGAGTCTTCTGTAAGCCGATGTTTCTTTTGTTAATAAAACATTTTTCTCTCGGAGAAGTCCGGGGGTTGAGGTGTACATCCGCTATGCCCCACGAGCTCGGATTATTGATCGAGGGACCATATGGCTACAAAGATCTAACGTGATATTTGTTCTTGTTTGACCAGATATACGAGATAAAGGCTGACTTGACTTGGGGAGAGTCCCTTTTCAGGTGCCGCACGGATTGCAAACCTAGTTGAAAAGGAAAGTTCGTGACACTTGGTATCAGAGCAAAATGATTCATGGTAGACGAGTTGTGTCCCTTGTTTCTCTTAAGGAATTACGCCGAGCGCTTCAGCATTAAGAGTTGGAAGGGGGACAGCGTTCATACCGAGTGCTTCCAGTAGGGAGTAGGTTGGATGACCTGATCTTACGTCGGGCGCTCTAACGTATGGAGTAGGCAGGGTATTCCTATTTCACGCCGAGCACTTCACCGTTAAGAGTTGGAAGGGGGACAGAGTTCATACCGAGCGCTTCCAGTGGGGAGTAGGCAGGATGACCTGATCTTACGCTGGGCGCTCTAACGTGTGGAGTAGGCAGGGTGCTATAATATCACGCCGAGCACTTCAACGTTGAGAGTAGGTAGGGGAGACAGAGTACATGCCGAGCGCTTCCAGAGGGGAGTAGGCAGGGTGACCTGGTCTTACGCCGAGCGCTCTAACGTGTGGAGTAGGCCGGGTGAAATAAGATGTGCTTTAATATCACGCCGAGCGCTTCAACGTTTAGAGTAGGCAGAGAAGACAGAGTGCATGCCGAGCGCTTCCAGAGGGGAGTAGGCAGGATGATCTGATCTTACGTCGAGCGCTCTAACGTGTGGAGTAGGCAGGGTGTCCCAGATTCACGCCGAGCATCTCAACGTGTAGGGTAGGCAGGGTAGACAGAGTTCACGTCGAGCGCTTCTAGAGGGGAGTAGGCAGGATGACCTGATCTTATGCCGAGCACCCTAACGTGTAGAGTAGGCCAGGTGAAATAAAATATGATTTAATATCACGTCGAGCGCTTCAACGTGTGGGGTAGGCAGGGTAGACAGAGTTCATGCCGAGCACTTCCAGAGGGGAGTAGACATGATGACCTGATCTTACGCCGAGCGCCTTAACGTGTGGAGTAGGCCGGGTGAAATAAGATTATCTAGGCACAATGGTGCTCAATTGTGAAACTGCGCAGGGATATTTTCATCTGAGTAACAATACAAGCACATGTAATAACAGTGTTTGGCAGGGGATCTTGCTTTATGTAGCACAGAGGTGCTTTATGGTAACATTTGTGCAAGAATGCTTATTTGTGTTGTTAACATCAAGGCGATACTTTTGGCACAAGGATGCTGAAAAATTTGTGTTGTGACAAATTATATTCCAAGCATTTTGGTACTTACTTGTGATTATTATTGTTTTTATAGTGTTACCTAACATATATTGGAAAATGGTTGGAATACGTTCCAGTGGTTCTGTAGACCAGAACAGAATTGAAAGTTTCGAAGCTGAAGTAGCGGCACTAAAAGCTGGGATGATTTTGGAAGATCGAGTTCGAGTGATTGAGGTAGCTCAAGCTCAACTCTCAAAAGCCTTAAACGAACTTAAGGCTGAAGCGCAAGATGCTATCAGTTATGTGTTAGAGTCATTCGACGAATTCAAGGCTCAAGTCAATTTAATTCAACTCGTTGTGGGTAATCTGGGTTCAGGCATTGTTGACAAAAGTCAAAGGGTCAAGGTACCTGAACCTCAACGGTTTGGCGGGACTAGGGATGCTAAAGAGTTAGAGAATTTCTTGTTAGACATGAAGCAATATTTTAAAGTGACGCATGCTAACTCTGAAGAGGACAAGGTCTCTATGGCCTCAATGTATCTTACAGGAGATGCCAAATTATGGTGGCGATCCAAGTTTGTTGACGACGTGTGTTCCATTAATACTTGGGATGATTTGAGGAAAGAATTGAAGAAAACTTTCTTCCCGGAAAATGTAGAGTACAATGCACGAAAGAAGTTGAGGGGACTAACACAAACAGGGACTATTTGTGAATATATGAGAGAATTTGCAACACTGATGCTAGACATCCGAGATATGGCTGAAAACGACAAAATGTTCTATTTCCTGGAAGGGCTCAAACCGTGGGCTAGAACAGAGGTCTAGAGATAACGAGTAAAGGATGTGACTGAAGCTATGAATACCGCTGAGTGTCTCAACGATTATACTAATGTTATAGTCAAGCGAAAAGGCCCCTATCAAGGAGAGGACAATCTGTTTAGGGGTGATGGTGGTATGAATTTGAGTAATGGGAATAAGGTGGCTAGAAGGGATGGAGCTTTCAGTTGGGAATCACTTAAGAGGCCTTTTCTCTGAGACCCAATACTGAATACATCAAGTAATGGGTATAGGCAAAGTGGCGATAAACTGAGGCAATTTGTGGATTCATATCCTAAGAATGGGCATAGGCAAAGTGGGGAAAGACCCAGGCCATCCTTGGAGTGTTATTTATGTAAAGGCTCTCATCGATTGGCTAAGTGTCCACATAGGAGGGCGTTCAATGTGCTGGTGAACACATCGAGGAATGAATCACAACAAGATCCATCGGAAGAGGATACTGAAAATGAACCAGCAAGAATGGGTTCGATTCGATTCTTGTGTGCGTTATAAACTCAAGTTAGTAAGTTAAGGAAAGAGCCAGTTAGGGGCCTCATGTATGTGGGTCTCGTAATGAATGGAATAACTTCAAGGGCCCTAGTGGACACTGGAGCAACCGATACTTTCATCTCCCCTGAGGAAGCTATGAGGTTCGGATTGAATGTTACCAAGGAAGAGGGGCAGATGAAGGCAGTGAACTCATCCGCCGTGGTGATATGTGGGACCGCTAAGAATGTGAAGATAAAACTAGGAGTATGGGAGGGGGAAGTCGACTTTACCATATCTTCGATGGATGATTTTGATGTTGTCTTAGGTATCGACTTTATTATGTCAGCACGAGTTATTCTGATGCCTTCTACAAGTTGCTTGATGTTGTTGGGAGAGAACCCGTGTGTAGTGCCGACAACTTTGCTGCCAAAGTTGGAAAGGAAGAATTTTACCACGAGATAAGTCCTCAACACAACGTCAAAAGGAAAAGGTTCGAGAAGCACTCGTCGATGAAGACATCGACTAATTGGGTGGGGTAGAATGTCGTGGTCGTCCCTTTCTTATGTGGCCACAACCGAATAGGTACGCCAAGGCCAACCATGTATAGGGCCTAATGGCAGGGTAGAATAAGCTTGTCCTCTTTTCAAGCATTTCAATGTTTTATGTAGGGAGTGGGGGTATGTCTTACTGTCCCCTGTTTGATCTTTTCAACGTCTACAGGTAGCATTTATGTTATTTTATTTTCGCATATATGTAGGGGGTGGACAGCCAGCAGAGTTTGGGCTGATCAACAGGTAAAGGTACGTGTCTCGTTAACATCATCGAGGGCCGCCCCTACGGCCTAATCGATGGTGTGGGTGAGTCTTCTGTAAGTCGATGTTTCTTTTATTAATAAAACATTTTTCTCTTGGAGAAGTCCGGGGGTTGAGGTGTACATCCGCTATGCCCCACGGGCTCGGATTATTGATCGAGGGACCATATGGCTACAAAGATCTAACGTGATGTTTGTTCTTGTTTGACCAGATATACGAGATAAAGGCTGACTTGACTTGGGGAGAGTCTCTTTTCAGGTGTTGCACGGATTGCAAACCTAGTTGAAAAGGCAAGTCCGTGACACTGTGCAAGGTTGGTCGATTGCCTAATTTTTGAGTTGAGTGATGAATATGGGCCCGACCCCATATTTGAGGGGCAACAGTGTTCGTGTTCCCTTTCTTATTTTTAGGTAGCTTTGATATTTTTTTTGTGTTGGGCAATGTATTGTTATGGTAGTGTGTAAGTGCTTTGGCAGTACCGATGGTGTAGTGATATTATCTTTATTGATACGTACATGGAGTACTATTCTTCCTCCGCTTAGTTTTAGAGAAGTTTTTCATTGAAATTCATATTGTATCTCGTTTTGTTTGTATGTCTTTAAATATAATAAGAAACATCCCTTTAAAAAAACATCCTAATCACATAGGACCAAAAATAATATCAGATTAACATCAAAATTTTGTTGATTCAATTATCCAATTTTACTCGAACTAAATCATCTGATTTTACTCAGAATTATAAATTATACAAAATATCTGTCAAAAAATTCTGCACCATTTCTCTTCCTAATTTAGTGCCACTTTTAGTGGCCATTCAATGACTTTTTCCATCGCATGTCAAAAATAAATAAATAAATAACATAAAAAATTCAACTTAAAACCAAAAAAGAAAAAAAGGTGATTAAATCTGTTCATAAGAAGAAGAAAAACCTAGACATACTCGAAAGGGGAGTATTGGAAATCTGTTCTCGTTGAATAGGTTTCTTTGTCTCCCCCTAGATTTCAAAGCCTTCTACGTTTCAAAACAAAATAAACAAACGCAACCATGGTCATGTACCCAACGGACCAACCACCGCTACAACAATGTTCAGCACCGTCGTATCAATACGGACAACCGGCTCCACCGCCGTTTGCCGGTCTCGTCACCACATCGAGCCAACAATACCCTATGCAAAATCATTACATGCACCATGCCGGGAAAGTCCTTTGGTCCACAGGAGTTTGTGATTGCTGCTATGATATTCAAAACTGTAAGTATTTTAATCTAATGTTTCTTTTTTAAGTCAAGGTATCTTTGATTGAATGAAAATTATTAGTTGACTAACAATCAACACTTATTGATGACATGAAAAGTCATATGTGTCCAAAGTGATGGTGTGACACATTAATTTCACATGTCCGAGCGATAACATGACACATGATATATCATCAGTTTAGATACATAAGACTTGTCATGTCGATAAGCATTAACCATTACTCAATTAATAATATCTATCAAAATGTTTTTTATTTAGGTATCATCACAATGTTTTGTCCTTGCATCACCTTTGGGCAGATTGCTGAGATTGTCGATCATGGATCAATCTGTAAGTTTTCTTTCTTATTCTTTTATCTTATATCTTGTCATAGGGATGAATCTGCGTGTTTAATCTTAATTCTGTTCCTATTTGTCACGATGTTCGATTTAATCGTACTGAAACACAGCATGCATATCAAATGGAATTCTTTACTCGATAATCCAATAGTTATCGGGGCTAGCGTGTCTGTACTCATCCTTCTACCGCACGAAAATGAGGCATCAATTCATGTTGGCCGAGACACCCTACCCAGACTGGTGCATTCATATCTTCTGCGAGCAATGCGAATTGTGTCAAGAATTCCGCGAGCTCCAAAACCGTGGCTTCGACATGTACATCGGTAAAAGCAACACTCGCGCTACACTTTTGTGTAGAGATGGACGTAAAATTTTATGTTAATGGTGATTTTATAAGCATGTATTGAAGTACGTAAGTTTATGTATGTATAGGATGGGATGCGAATATGGAGAAGTTCCAACGACAGGCAATGCAAATGGCAGCGCCGCCGGTGGTGAAAGATGGGATGAAAAGATAAAAGAAGAAGAAGAGAGTGGTGATCATTTTCTTAAGTGTTGAGTTTGATTCATGGCGACAAATATTTTCGCAATTTGTTGGTTACTATGAAATGTTCATTTTGTCTTGGGTTTTCATATTGTAATTATCTAGATTTTCAAGGCTCTATTTCTCTCCCCCTTTTTTGTTTCCCAATAACATAAATGTTTTGGAGGGTTATCGTTAATATATATATTGTGTATGGATATTTCATTATGTGATTATGTTATGCTCGTTTTTTAATAATTTATAGGGTAAACTACACATTTAGTACCTTAACAATAAGTTTTGATCCGTTTTAGTACCAAAACTTTCAATTTTTTCAAAGGATACCTAACGTTTAGTTTTCATTTCATTTTAATACCTATCGTTAAAAACTTAATGTGTTTAATACCTAAATTATAAGTTTTGATCCGTTTTAGTACCTAAACTTTCAATTTTTTCAAAACTTAGCGTTAAATTTTGGACGATGGTATTAAAATGAAATATAAACTAAAGTTTTTAACGGTATGGTACTAAAATGAAATAAAAACAAAATTTTAGGTATATTTTGAAAAAATTGAACATTTAGATACTAAAACAAACTAAAACTAATAGTTTATGTATTAAACTCATAATTTATCTTAATTTATAAAGGGGTAAGGTTCGAGGCGAAATTAATTTGAGAGCGTGAGGGGCTTTGTTCCCAATTTTTAAATTTAATTATTTTTTTATTTATAAAATCATGTCCTTAATTGTTTTTAAAAGAAGATTCGATGTATTAAATTGAGGCAAAATGCAAACTAATACCCCTAATGTTTGATACTATATGCATTTTTGCCCAAATGGTTTTTTTGGAGCAATTGTACCCACAACGTTTAAATATGAGGCATAAATCCCCCCGTTGGATGGAACCGTCAGTCAACTGACGGTCAACGGGTCCATCTGACTAAGCATTCACATGTGGTCACCGATGATGACGTGGAATTTACACGTCACTATTTTATGCTAATGTGAAATTTACACGTCAGATTTTTTAAAATAAAATTTAAATTAAAAGTTTGAACCAGTGACTATTTAAATTTCTCGACTATAAAATTTACAAAATGATAATCCATGTTGAGCCCATCGACTATTAAAAGTTACAAAATGAACAGTCAAATGATCATTTTGTAACTTTTAATAGTCGAGAGACTCAACTAAGCAAAACTCTATAGTCGAATAACCATTTTGTAACTTTTAATAATCGATGGCTTAATAAAATAATATCTTATAGTCGGAGAACCATTTGTGTACTTTACCTTATATTTAATTCGATTAACATCATTATCAATACATTATAAACATGTTTAAACCCAACTATTTATGAGCAAGAACGGCCTGGATATTATAATTATGGTAACCGATGAACAAGCCATTGTGCCGAGAAGTTCATGCCACCCTTAGCACACCGGTGACACTAGAAGTAGTAACCGAACAAAGATCGTTTTTTCCCTACTTCCAGCATATGGCTAGTCAGAGACACCATTCTCGTTCCTTCATCGGCGAACTGGTTAGTAGTTCAGGATTCAAATATTTCCTCCAACCGATGGGCGATCGAGCAAATATCATTCATATGTAAAGGGGTTAAGTTTACCCGAATAATGCAGGTATCAGGAAGGGATTTTCGTTCCTTCCTGAAAGCACCGAGTTCGACCAGGGTTAGAAGCTTCAAAAGTCATCATGATTCATGAATGGAGGATCATAAGGTACAAGAAGATACATCAATTAGCAAAGAAATCAGAACTCGGGCAAACAGAAAAGTCTCCATGAATGAGCTTCCCGATAAAGACTTAAAGCTAACTCGGTGAAAGCCGAATGGCACCATCTTCATTCAAGAGTGAACAACTATAGCAAGGGAATATCAGCTAGAAAAAAAGGGCTAAAGAAAGCCATTTCTTAGCTGCAAATGCATATTTCAAACATTTCTTAGGGCAACTAATGTAGTGAGCTATAGATTCGATTATGTCTATTCGATCATCAAGCCTTGCATAGTTAAATCCTAGAAGATAATCAACTTCTTCTAATTGATATTGCAGGGCCAGGGAGAAGGAAATTAGTAAAGCCTAAATCTCAACTTCAGAAGCAGTTCTCAGTGTTGAAGCAATATCAGTAAATTGACATAAACATTAACTTTTTTTAATCAAATCCGAAATTGAAAAACAGAGATGCAATGATAACATCATATAATTATCGTAAGATAAGTATTCCAAATCATCCAAACAAATCCGTAAGGAAATGCAAACAAAAGATTATTGAAAAAGAAAATAAGAAGCACGCCAAATACAACAGATCTAAAGTTCACATCACTTATCTCAATCGCGATTCTTAAGCTTCTCGAGTCGCTGGTTCAACTGCTCGATTTTAACAAGAAGACTAGTAACAGAGAAAAGGAGCCAATACAGAATAAGAATGGCGGCGATGAGAAGCGCGTTGCGTTGGCTCTTCATGATGGACTTCTGGTGACGGAGATATTCGGAAGGGGTGCATGACTCGGCGTCACAGCTAGGTCTCGTCTCGTATTTCCAGTATATATCCATGAGGAGGAAGAGGCAGAATGGAACCACTGACATGAACGGTTTCAGGAGGTTACGCGTGACGGCGGTCAAGCCCTTGCGGAGTCCGTCGATGCCTGGAACTGTGAGGAGGAGCAACATGATGGCTTCGGCACCGGCGGTGTAGCCTAGCACTACCCATTCTAGAGCCATTTTGCGTGAAAATTGCACAAAATTTGTTGAATCTGATTTAGGTTTTGATTTTTTGGAGCTTTGAATGTGCTTTTCTTAGCGAGGAAGAAGGGAGGAAGGTGGAGAACCGGTTTTTTTTTATTTGTTATTTTTTAAATGGAGCGAGGGACACGTGGGATTATGTTACAGGTGGCCGACTAACAAGTAATTCGGATTTTAGTTTGGGCTTAATTCCGTTAAGCATCCCCAATACATTGAATATATTTTAAATTGGTCCTTAATCTCAAAATATTTTAATTGAATCCCTCAATGATTCAATATTGTATTAATCAGGTTCATTGGTCAATCTCCTCATTGAATATAGGTAATAGATACAAGTAACAAGAAAACATAATGGGATAAGATCCTGTTACACAATGTAAAACTCTTTCAGTTTTACACAGATTTATGACCGTTGGATGAGTGAAAACAAATGGATAAAAATGAGTTTTTATTTAGCGGCGTTTTTTAACAAACTTCGGTAAATACTAGTACTTTAGTGGCGTTTTTATATAAACGTCGCTAAATACTGTACTTTAGTGGTGTTTTTATATAAATGTCGCTAAAGGTTTGTACTTGCCTTTAGTGGCGTCTTAAGCACAAAGGCTGCTAAATACTATAATTTAGTGATGTTTTTATACAAAGGCCGCTAAATACTCATACTTTAGTGGTTTTTTTTATACAAACGCCACTAAAGGCTCGTACTTTAGTGGCTTTTTAAGCACAAACAACGCTAAATACTAGTACTTTAGTGTTTTATATAAACGCCGCTAAATATTGAACTTTAGTGGCGTTTATATACAAACTCCGCTAAATACTCGTACTTTACTCTTTACTCTGCTTTTGCCTCCTAAATCCAACAATTCATATTTGATCCTCCTCCCTCAACGCAATCATCGCATTCGCCATAAAAAACTCCCCCCAAATCTCACATCTTATCATTTTCAAAACCTACCCCTTTCTCTTTAGTCTTTACTCTTACTGGCTTTACCTTTTGCCTCTCTCTCTCGATCGACAATGGCCGTCGTCGCTAGTTTTTCTCACAGTGAGGAAAATGTCTATATGGCAAAACTCGTCGAGTAAGCCAAATTCTACGAGGAAATGGTCGAGTTCATGGAGAAAGACTTTGCTTCCGCCGACAACGAGGAGCTCACCGTCGAGGAACAAAACCTCGTATTCGTCGCTTATAAGAACGTCATTGGCGCTCGCCGTACTTCCTGGTGCATCATCTCCTCCATCGAGCAGAAAGTGGAGAGATGTGGTAACGATGATCACGTCACTACGATCCGTGATTATCAGGCCGAGATCAAGTCCGAGCTTACTTCTATCTGTAACGGGATCTTGAAGCTCCTTGATACCAAGGTTATCCCCTCGGCTTCTTCCGGAGATTTCAATGTCTTTTATCTTAAGATGGAGGGAGACTATCATAGGTATTTGGCCGAGTTCAAGACTGGAGCAGAACGCAAGGAAGCTGCAGAGAGCACCCTCACAGCCTAAAAATCTGCTGAGGTTTTCAAAACAATGCCTCGTTTTCTTTAAAGATCTAATTGGATGGTTTTGTTTCTTTATTGTTTAACATTTTCTCTGTTCGTTAGGACATTGCCAACGCCAAGTTGGCTCCTACTCACCCGATTCAACTTGGGTTTTATAGCACCCTCAAGTGTCGAAGCTTTATAGTTTCTCGTATGAATTACTTTTTATATATATATATACTAGAATAGCTGCTTCAGTTGGTGCCAAGACATAATATAATTTATTTTTGTAGCTAATTTGTATTCCTTTTGGCTTCTATACTTATTTTTTATATTAATACTGAATGGGTTGTGTTCCTTCTATAAGCTTCACCTATACCATTGGGGGGAAGACAAGTCTACATTGAGGAGCGCAGTAGCAGCAGTATACGTGGAGGAAGTATATGCCTTAATACAAGCTTTTTTATCCACTCTAGAAATTTTTTTTTCTATATTTTCAGTAAAATTCTCTTTAATGTTGCTGCTTTTGGGTATCTTCAGAACATGCAGAAAAGCATTACCAGAGCCTGTTAGTCAACAACCACATCATACTTGGGCAGATGTGTCTGAATCTACAGCAGAGAAAGCTGTGAAGGAAAGCTTGGTTTATGAAGAATGTTAGTCTAGCTCTATCTACATTGGCATGTTTTGTTTATTTTAGGACTTATAGTGGTATAGTTTGAATTAGATGGTTTGTTTTGCATTCTTATCAATTTCGCTTATTTAGCTTTTGCATTGATTAATGGGAAATGAAATTTTAAAATGGGCCATCTGGGCATTTAATTTGACCCATTGAGCATCAGGGTTTCGTTTCTACAGCCGAAAAATAATGGTTTAGAGCCTGGATGTTTATATCATTTCATTTCTCAAATACCTTTTCTTACTTAGAGTTGATACAATATATCACTGGTTGAAATGCTTATTAATGCTTAAATAATACTTAGATTAATATTTGAAATATGATTATTGATCCTCATTCTTTTAGGTTTTACTGGTGAATAGAAATTTGTCTATGTGAGAAATTGCCTTCTACTGTTACTGCTACTGAACAGCAGGAGTTCAAGAATTTTGGCAGAATCAAGCCTGATGGTGTGTTTATCCGAAACCGCAAGGTAATTTATTTTTCTTCTCTTCTTGATTATCTTTCGTATATAGCTTAAAACAAACTAAATTTGTATTAGTTGCATGCAAGATGTTGTTGGTGTTTGTTATGCTTTTGTGGAGTTTGAAGACATTTTTGCTGTTCAAAATGCAATCAAGGTATGAATTTTCATTGTTGTTTGTGCTTTCACCCCGGCGAATATGTAGGACTGCAGCTAGTAGCTTAGTTACTTTCAGTATTTCATTTTAAAATTTTAAAAGATCAACGTTTTCTCATTTTTCCTTTCTAAGCTCCTGTTTGAATTATTTTCATTGTATGTTTGAACTACTTGTTCAGCTTGTGTTTGTCTGTAACATTGAGTTTTATGTAAAAGGAGCTTTGATCTATCTTTTAACATTGTACCATTTTGATTACATTCTAGTTTTTTTTTCATTTTTGTCTATTCTATTGGATCAAATTTAAGATGCATCCATGTACCTTTGTGATGGTTTTATTCTGTTTCTTATGATGAATGAGATGGAGGTGGCTAGCACAACCATGAAAGAGCTTCTTGAGTAAATACATGAAAAAAAAGAAGTGGATTACGAGAAAGGAGGGTAAATGATATAAACCTTCCTTTTTTTTCCTTTAAACCAGAATTGATTTATAGTACCCTCAAGTGTCGAAGCTTTATAGTTTCTCGTATGAATTACTTTTTATATACATATATATTAGAATAAATGCTTCAGTTGGTGCCATGACATAATATGATTTATTTTTGTAGCTAATTTGTATTTATTTTGGCTTCTGTACTTATTTTTTATAATAATACTAAACGGGTTGTGTTCCTTCTATAGGTTTCTCCTATACCATTGGGGGGAAGACACGTCTACATTGAGGAGCGCAAACCAAATAGCAACAGTATACGTGGAGGAAGTATGTGCCACAAGCTTTTTTATGTGCTCTAGAATTTTGTTCTATATTTTCAGTAAAATGCTCTTTAATGTTGTTGTTTTTGGGTATCTTCAGAACATGCAGAAAAGCATTCTTGTTGTCCAAAAAGACTCTTCGCAAAACTTTTTGGTCACTAGAGCCTTGTGCATGTTCACTAAAGTTTTGTATTTCTATGATAATCCTCTTGGTGGATAAGGTTGGGTGATAAACAAACTTCCATTATAAACTCGTAACTATGGTAATCATTAATTTTGTCAACTCCATATAGCAAATTTACCATCTTGAACATTAAGAATGTGATTCTATAGCGTCTGTAACATATTAGGATTGCATTACTACATTCTTCTTCCTTATGCCAAGGAACCAAAAAGAAGGGGGGAAACTATTCTTCCTGCTTGTCTTAAACATGCATTTGTTGTAATTGATTTGCATGGATGGGTTACAAATGGTAATCAACTTTATCATTATCGAAGTGAATTTGCTTTATTGGCATGATTCTGTCATTCAAAATGACCAGGAAGGGGAAGAGGTAGAGGCGGTTATAAACCTGAGGCCTCGAGAGGTCGCTTTAGTTCTTGTAACTTGGGTAGAGGAAACAATCAAGAATCCGACGACTACAGATCAAGAAGCAATTGTTTCTATGAGCGAGGTTCTAGATGAATTTGTATATAAATATGTATATATATCTAGAAATTTTTGAATATGTATGTGTTTGGAGATTGTAACAAACCATCAGAAGCAATTCCATTATGTCAGAAGGCCATCTCCGTTTATAAGGGTCAGCTGCATCGACTTGGAGATAAAGTAAAGAATAACGTCTCATTCTGGTTTTTGGTTGACAATATTGTTCATTGCAGCTAAAAAAAGCTTGTGATTAAGGTAATAGTTCGAAAAAGCTTCTCTTTTTTTGAGATAGTCAAAAAACAACAGGAGGCGGCGGCACCAGCCCTCAAGGCTGGTTGCTGGCCGTCGATCCTTCTTGTTCTTTTTCTCCTCTCTTCTTTTTTTTTTGTTAGTTTTCCTTTCATTAGCTGTCTGTAAGCTGCTAGGATGGTGGTGGAGGCAGGCACCGGCCTTGCGAAAGAGGTTATGTCCGTTTTCGTAAGAGGTTGACTGTTCAGTGGTATATCTCTTGACTATGTGTAGTGGTTCTCGTTCTCAAGTCTGCTCTTTTTGAAGAAGCGTTTCGTTGTTTGTCGCCGTTGTTTCCTCTTTTTCGCCTCTTAGCTTGATTTGGGTGAGTGGTTTTGCTTGAAAGGTTTGAACCGTAACTTTAAACCCAAAATTATTTTGGGGGTTTTGGGAATCGGGTTCAGAGAAGCAAGGTTTGAAATTTATTGTCTATTGATGGTTGCCGCAGTCATTGCCTTTCCTTCGTTTTAATGGTTTTTCTTTCTGCTGAAGCTTATATTGAATCAAAATAGAGTAAAAACTCTAATTGATCGAAAAGAAGAAAAAACTCTTTAGAATAATCTCACAAAATTGTATTCTTCACATATCTCAGTATTCGTCGAACTGCTTCCAAATGAGGCTTCTTTGGATTTTGCATATACCGACTCATCACACCAACTGCATAAGAAATGTTAGGTCGGGTCAAGGTTAAGTAGATCAGACTACCTACTAATTGTCGATACATTGTTGCATCTTCCAAATCTTTTCCTTCATGTGCACACATTTTGATATTTGGTTCCATTGGCGTTGAAGTTGACTTGCATTTGAGAATTCCAAACCTCTTCAACAAAACTTTAGCATATTTTTGTTGACATAGAAATATTCCTTCGTGTGTGCGATCAACCTCTAGACCAAGGAAGTGCTTAAGTTGTCCAAGTTCCTTCATCTGGAAACGAACTTATAAATTCTCCTTCGTCTGAAGAATTTCTGCCTCATCATCACCGGTTATGATTAAGTCATCCACGTACACTAGCACGATAGCTAGATTACAATCATTGGCTTTGAAAAACAAGCTAGAATTTGCAGGTGTTACTGAATAACCACTTTTCGTTAGAAATTCAGCAATCTTACCATACCACGCCCTAGGTGCTTGTTTCAATCCGTAGAGTGCTTTTCGCAGCTTACACATATATTCAGAATGATCTTGACTCTGAAAACCCATTGGTTAGGTCATGTAGATCTCTCGATCTAGTTCTCCATGAAGAAAATCATTCTTCACATCCATCTGCCACAAGTTCCAGTCTTTGTTGGCTGCAAGTGCAAGTAAGACTCGTACGGTTGTAAGTTTCGCCACTGGACTAAATGTTTCATCATAGTCTAGTTCATATTGTTGAGAGAAACCACGAGCTACCAATCGCGCTTTGTACCTCTCGATTAACCCATCTGGACGGCGCTTTATCTTGTAAACCCATTTGCAAGATATGGGTTTCACATCTTTTATCTTTGGTACAATATCCCAAGTTCGATTTTGCTGAAGTGCATCGATCTCTTCTTTCATAGATGTCATCCACTCAGAACTCTTCGATGCTTCTTCGAACGTCTCAGGCTCCGTTGCTTCTTCAATTATGGCTGCATTGACATATTTGGGATTTGGCCTTCGTATTCTTGTTGACCTTCGGAGTTGAGATTGTGGAATTGATTCTTCTGTTTCACTAGGCCCACCTTCTTCGTTTGGTTGTTGATACACACCAGTTTGCCAAGGATTCTGAGTCACTCTTTGTTCGACATCATCGCCATTTGGATCTTCTAATTCATCTGAACTTGTTTGGAGTTGAACAGCATGCTCCCCCATCTTTTGTTGTAGCTTGTCTCCAAATTCTCTCGAATCTGGCAACACCTCTTTCTCTGAGGACCACCAAGAAGATGCTTCATCAAATACCACATTTCGTGACTTGTAGCATCTTCCACTAATTGGATCACAACATTTTCACCCCTTTCTCTGGCTTTCATATCCCACAAAGATACATTTAACAACTTTCATGTCAAATTTGCTTCGTAAATGATCAGGAACAAACACATAACATACACAGCCAAATACTCGAAAGTAGCTAATTGTAGGTTTTATGTTCCATAGTTTCTCAAATGGTGAAACAAATCCTAACCTTGGTTGAGGAAGTCTATTGATCACAAAGGCTACAGTCCTCATTGCTTCAGCCCAAAACCTTCCAGGTACATTCTTTGCATGTAGCATACTTCGACAAATTTCTGCAAGATGCCTGTTTTTTCTTTCCGCTACACCATTCTGTTGTGGCGTGTTGGCACAAGTGTACTGATGACGTATTCGCCATTCCCTTAGGTATTGAGAGAACTCGTTTGATCTATATCTCCTCCATTGTCTATGCGCAAGCAACATATCTTCTTTCCCACTTCTCCTTCAGCTGAGTCTCTGAACTCTTTAAACTTTGAGAAAATATCAGATTTTTCTTTCATAAAGAAAACCCACACATACCTGAAAAAGTCATCAATGAATGTTACCATGTACCGCATACCGCTAATTGATTGTTGCTTAACCGGTCCGAACACATCAGAGTGAACCAACTCCAACGGTTCTTTTGCTTTAAACTTCGACTCGTCATATGGTAATTGGTGTGCTTTACCATATTGGCATCCCACACAGACCGTGTCTGTTCTCACGTCTAGTTGAGGAAGCCCCTTAAGCATCGACTTTTTCACCATCACACTTAGCTTGGAATAGCTAACGTGACCTAACCGCATGTGCCATAGATCTGATGTCTCATTTTTCCTTGTCCTGTCTACATATGCAGACTCTGCTGACATCACGTAAATTGATTCCAAACGTCGTACCTCCATTGTTGGTGTTTCTGAGATTTTGACGTCACGATAAACTTTAACGTCTTGGGGACCAAATAAGACATGATGGCCTGATGATGTTAGTTGAGCCACAAATAGCAAATTTTTCTTCATTCCTGGGACATGGTAAACATCTTGGAGTTGCACCTGGTTAGTATTATATCGAGGCGTAACTATTGTCTTATCGATGTGAGTTATCGGTAACCTTGAGTTGTCAGCTGTCACCACCACACGACCTCCATTATACTCAGACAGGTTTTACAACTTCTGTTTGTCACCCGTCATATGATTTGAGCAGCCAGAGTCTACGATCCAATCATTCTTGTAGTCAATCCGTTCTGGTGTTGTTACTGTGAGAGCTAATTCTTCTTCCTCCGTAGCAAATAACACTTCAGCATCCCAACCATCTTCACTATTCTCCTTCGAACAAGAAGTAGCAGTATTACTTTCAACAGGCTTTTTCTTAGTCCAACAGTCTTTTGCCATATGACCCATCTTCCCGCAGTTATAACACTTGCCATCGAACTTTCTACTATTACCGCGATTTTTGGATGCCCCCCCTGAATGAGGGCCTTCATTTCCTTGGTAATTTTTCACCTTGTCACCATCCTTTTTAGATCCACTGCCAGTATATCGCTGAAAAGTGCATCTGCTTTTGCTGGTGTAGAGCGCTTCCTCTTCACCCTTCAGCGAGACTCATCCCATTTGCTTGGCCATGGCTTCTTGACTTGTAAGCAAATTTTCGAACTCAAAAAGCGATGGATGCGTCGGCCATCCCTGTACAGCGGTAACAAACCCTCGATATTCAGGTCTCAAACTATGGACAATTATTCTTTTTATCCTGGCTTCCCCAATAGCAGCTATTGGATCTAATTCTGAAATTTCGCGACATATCGACTTCACCTTGTGAAAGTATTGGGCAACCGCCATGTCGTGTTGCGCCATTGATAGAAGTTCATTCTCGAGAAGTTGCAATTTTTTATCGTTCCTCTTCGAAAAGAGTGTAAAAAAAGTGTCACATACTTTTTTTGGTGTTTTAGCATCCCGAATGTGCTCCAATATTTCTTCTTCAATTGTGGTCTTTAAAGCAAACATTGCTTTACCTGCTTTAATTTTCCACTTTCGCAAGATTCCATTGGCATCTTCTGTCGCCGGTTGTGTAACTTCACCACCACCGATAACCTCCCAAAGGTCTTGACCTTATAAGTATGACTCCATACATGTTGCCCACGTGTTGTAGTTTTTGTTGTTGAGCTTCTTGATCCCTCCAACTACTTGAAGATCACACATCTTAACGGTAAGGCTTTGACTACACCGAACAAGCTTGAGTAACAAACGTGCAGAGTACTAAATTACTCTAAACACAAAGAAGCTCCACAAGGTTTGTAATAACCCCGACAATAACTCAAGAAATATTTTCTGATGTGGAAGATCAGTTAAAAACTGCAGCCACAGAGCATACTCAAAATTTCAAGAAACCTTAAAAACGTGGCTCTGATACCAATTGTTGAATCAAAATAGAGTAAAAACTCTAATTGATCGAGAAGAAGAAAAAACTCTTTAGAATAATCTCACAAAATTGCAAAAGGGAAGAACTCTTAAGAAAGCTTTCAAATGCTTATAATTAAGCTTTGATTGTTGGATGATAAAACTCAAATACAAGTAGAGTATTTATAGGTTACAAGAAACAATCTAAACCACTCATTAAAATAAGCACTAAATAATCTAAACCATTGAAATTAAAACATGAGAAAAATACTTAATTTTCACCAAACTAAATTGATGTAAGCAATGACATCAAAACTAAATTGATGTAAGCAATGACATCAAATTAATTTAGGTGTGAACTTATTTAAGCTAATATTGAATTTTCAATAGCTTACCTTTTTGCTGATTTATTTCTGTGTTGTTGGTAGACCATGGGGTTTAGCTTGTTTTGAGTGAGGGGGTTATTAGTATCTTATGGGTTTTTTGGATTTAAGCTCGAAATTAGGGTTGTTGTGTTTGCTGAAGAAGATTAAGGCTTGGTTCTGTTGTTGGTTTATCATATTGTATGGGTTGTCCAACTTTGCTTCTTTTCTTTCTTATATAATTTCTGTATGTCTAAATCCTTGGTGTGAGCGTCAGGAAGAAATTGATTTGTTGTATGTCCTTCTTCGGTTCCTAAGTGTTGGCTCGTTTTTGTCAATGGCGTTGGTAACAGAAATCATCTTAAGGATGTTTTCAATTGTATGGAGAAGAGTCTGATGTGTTCATATCGTTCAGCTGCTCATAAAGAATTTCAGCCGGGTCTTCTTTAGCTTTTCTTGTGCTTTGGTGATTTGTCGTGTTAGAATGTGTGAGCTTGGCTAGGATTATATTCTCTAGTGTGATTTTTAGGTGATGTCCATTGGCCTTTCCTGTAGTTTCTGTAGTGCATTGTGTGTTCATTGTTGGCTTTTCGGCCGGTGGTGGAGCGGCGAATCAGGGGGGTTCTGCTGCTTATGCTGGTTTCGTGCTCAAGTTTGATAGTTTCAATGAATCTCTAAAAGGAAAAGTGAAGAAGATGCCCTGAAAACCTGGATTCTGCATGCAGTTCTTGTTGTGGGGATGGAGGTGGCTGTTGGTAATAGTTTATTTAACGTGCCCATAGTGTCATTGATGGGCCGTTTTTGTCCTAGTCTGAGATCATTGGCAGATTTGTGATTTGGGAGTTGTTTCCTGTGGAAGTTCTGCAAGTAAGTTTTTGGTCGAGTTTGAGCGAGGTCCTCAGCCCTTCTTTCTTGGAGTGTATTGATAGCGTTCTGCCAGAGGAGCGTTATCGTTTTGAATTGGAGACAACTAGTATGGGGCTAGTGGAAAGGAGGGTTGATGTTGATTGTGAATATGCTCGTTATTCCAATCTTTGATTTTGCTGGTCATAAAATCAAGGGCGATGATGCACGTGGTGGGAATCTAGCGTTAAATAGAGCAGTGAGCGAGGAATTTTCGTAAAATCTTGCTTGGTGGAATTGGCTCAATCCCAGCAGCCTGATCAGGAGTTTCGTTGCTGTCCAAACAGAGCTAGAATTATTGAAGCGTGGGCAACGTTTCGTGGTGGTGATAACGTGGGAGTCAAGGGTGGTGCTCCATCTTTTAGCAAAAATCAATGCTTTTTTTAATGGTTCGTCCCAAGTTTAGTTTAGTGGGGTTTGTTAGTGCTCTTAGATTTTTACCAATGGCTTGCTGTTTGTGTTTGATGATTAGTGTGTTTTATATTCATATTGTCGGGTTGTATGTGTTAGTTATTATGTGTCGGTTTGGGGTTTGGGGTAGGCCGGGGTACGGCTTGTATCATGTAGAGTTTTATGTGTATTTTGTTCATTACCACTTTAAGGTATACTCTTTTTCCTCCATTTAGGATTAGGGAGGTTTTTTAATGAGATCCTTGAGGTGGTGTATTTTGTTATTCTTAATACAAAGTACCCTCTTTCAAAAAAAAAGAGTAAAGAATAGCTCAGGCCTAGCATCATCTTCAGTTGCATCTGAATTGGATGATGCCTCAAAGTCCACCAGCTTAGGTGTTATTATTGTTTATTCTAGTTAACAATGTTTAACTATATTATATTTTATGTTAATATGAACTTTGATTTATTATTATGGATTTCAAGTTTCTTGTTATGTATTTCAAATTTGTTATTATGGATGTTAAGTTTATTGGATAATGTTACAGGTTAAAATTTTAAATTTGGGTAACAAAAGAGTAGAAAACAAGATTTGAAAAAGTAGTTTTAACTATCGGCGTTTGTATAAAAAAGCGCCATTAAATACATATTCAATAATGATATTTTTGAAAAACGCCACTAAAGTTCTAGATCTTTTGCAGCGTTTATACCAAAAACGCCATTATATACCTAGTCAATAGCGGCGTTTTACATTCACAAACGCCGCTATATGTCATAACATTTAGCGACGTTTTTGGGACAAAACGCCACAAAACTTCTATATATTGATAAAGTTCTTTTATAAATTGATTCTTTTATAAATACATATATATATATGAGATAAATTCTATATATTGATAAAGTTCTTTTATATATATATGAGATAAATTCAAATTTAGATGTACAAAAATAATCTAAAATGAAAGAAAATACAACAATGGAGACTCATCAGCTAAAAACAAAAAGGATGCCCTATCAGCTTATCAACAGTCCAACGTCGTTTAGGATCCAAATCAAAGCACTTGTTCAAGAAATCCGTCCCGGCCACCGACATAACTCGGGGTACATCCCTCGAGCAACCACTTGTCGTTGCCGAGTCTTTCGGATGTAATCCGAAAATCATCTCCCTAACAACGCACCCTAATGACCATACGTCCAAAGAAGCACTGATTTCTCCATGCTTCACAGATTCCGGCGACATGTAAGGAGCGGTACCCCGAACACAACCCCGACCCGGCTTCGGGTCTTGTTCGCCGGGCTCCTTGGCCGAGCCGAAATCAGCCAACTTCAAAGTTAAACGAGAACCAGATTCGTCCAATGGATAAACAAGAATGTTTTCTGGTTTGATATCACAATGCACGTAACCTTTCTGATGAACATAGTAAAGCCCTTCGAGTATCATCTTCGTGTAACGTCGAACATCGGATTCCGGTATTCTACCGCCGTATTTACCGATCAAATCCAGAAGGCTCCCACCGGAGGCATACTCGAGATTCACGTTGTCATATTCAACCTCCAGTTCATCGATGCTCAAAAACTGATCACCGTGGCATTGAACGATACTAGGGCAACCGATAAACTCTTGAAGGATCCGGTATTCCTTTCGAAGCGAAGAACTCGGTGACAGCGAAGATTTAACCGCAAGCAACCTAGGAACACCCTTTACCGTCTTCACCAAGTCTACAACCTCGCCAATGCTCTTCACTTTGACAAATTCCAGGTTCGGACTAATACAAAATGGTCCTCTTGGCTTGGACTGATCCATTGTTAACGTAAAGGCGAAGAAGCAGATGAAAGAAATATTTAGGGTTTCTGAAACACTGAATCGAATGAGAATGGCGAGTTATGTGGGTATATATATATATATATATATCACCTTTTAAATCCAAGTTGGACTCTAATTTCACCTCTCAATTATCCTATTTAGATTAGAAAAACTTGTTTTTTTGTGTATTGTGCACGTAAAATTAATTATATTAAATAAACTTGGTACGCATGTGTTGCATGTCGTATTTATTAATTAATTGTGTAAATATAAAATTAAAAGGTATAATGCAACAAAATAATCATAATGTTTGACAGTAGTATCAAACTTGTCTGTATTGTTCTTTTTTGGAACATTTGACCACTGAACGTTGAAATTTGGGTCAAAAATTACCCTTGATAGATGGAAACCGTCAGTGAACTGACGGTCAACGTTAGAAGTTGACGGAGCAAGCACATATGGACGTGAAAGCTGACGTGGTATGTTTAGAGATATGATGACGTGACACTACCACATTAGAATTTTTAAAAATAAAATAAATAATTTTATGATTAATATTATTTAAATTTAATTATTTATGACAAGATGTCATAAATAATTAACTAAATTTTTCCCTATTGTTTAGTTTGATATAGTTAAGTGGCCAAACTGTTGAACACAACTAAACAAAAGATAAGAAGGAAGTACGATTTCAGAAAGTCGATCAGATCGAAGAAATAGAGTTCCCTTTCGGTCACAATCACTCTCAAACTCGTCACCATGGGAACGATGATGAAGACAACCGAGAAAGACCACCACCGCCACATCTCCATCACCATGAGTTTCCTCCGCTGTCTCAGCACTACCCGCCACCACCCGCCTTTGACGGACCATATCCACCACCACCACCACCACCACCATCATACTTCCAGCAGCCTGCTTTTGATGGACCAACACAACCATACTTTTAGCAACCGGGCTTTCCGTCACCCCCGCCGCACCAACCACCAACCCATGGGACTCGTGTCCACGACCAGCCTGAGCATAGTTCATTGAACTACTCTACACCAACACCACCATCTTTTACACATGCTGCCCATGAAAGTGGCCACGGAAGAATTGATCATCATCATCCTTTTGGATCTCGTTTGCCACCCGAATTCCACAACAAACCTACTGTTAAAGTCTATTGCAAAGCTGGTCCAAGTTATCATTTACGATCGGAGATGGAAAAGTTGTTTTTGCTCCATCTGATCCCTCTGATGAATTCCAGGTATTGTATCAGCAGATTCACAATTTTCTTTAACTTAATTTTTATGGATTGATCTACAAAATTATCAACTTGGTTTATTATAAGTTTTCCCTGTAGCTCAAAGCCGTATAACTTGATTAAACTCATTAATTGACAACCCAAAAGCCCCCTTTGACTGTTGAAACTCAAGATTAGGGCAAAGCATTGATCTTATTTTGATCTGGATGTTGATTTTTGTTGTTGTTTTAGCACTGGTACAAAGATGAGAAGCTCAGCACAAGGGTGAAAGATGAAGTGAGTTTCCCCAGTTTTTGTCTGGCTAATAAGGCCACTGGTCAAGTCATTAAACACTCTATTGGGCCCTTTCTTTCTTGATTCCGGCAGTGGAAAGAATTTGTTTGTGCATCTTGATTTTTTATTTCATTTCAGATGGTCAAAACATAACAGAACATTTTGAATTTATCAACCCTGAAGTTTTGCATAAAATGGGGTTTTTCCTGCAGGTCCAACTGGTACCTTACAAGCCAAATCTTGACGAGTCCGTACTATGGAGCGAGAGAAAGGAAGTCCATGATGGCTACAGAGCTATAAGAATGATTAATAACATTCGCCTGAATTTAGATGATTTCCATGGTGATAAGAAATCCGGTGGCATCCACAATGGTACTACCATTGTGTTGTGGCAATGGAACAAGGGAGATAACCAGATATGGAGGATTGCACCATACTGTTAGTTAATCATAGCAAAGTTTCTAACTATCATTTTCCTTCATATGATAAACCTAAAAAGTGAGTCGAATGTTGGTAATCTCTATTACCAACACGAGCCATTGGTTTTTAACGTGATTTTGTGTGACGGGGGCGGTGAAATCTATTAAATATCATTTAGTTCATTATTTAATCAAATAAGGAGTTTGGTCTAGTGGTAAAAGTTATGCTATTCCATATCCTTTATCCAGGTTCGTGTCACCCTTTGATTTGTCATAAATAATTAAATATATATAATATTAATCATAAAATTATTTATTTTATTTTTAAAAATTCGGACGTGACAGTACCACATCATCATGATCTTCAACATGAAAATACCACGTCCATGTGTGCTTACTCCGTCAGCATCGATAAATGTAATGCTATTCCATAGCCTTTGCCTAGGTTCGTGTCACTCTCTGATTGGTTATAAATAATTAAATATAAATAATATTAATCATAAAATTATTTATTTTATTTTTAAAAATTCTAACATGACAATGTCACATCATCATGATATCCGACATGGAAATGTCACGTCAACTTTCACGTCAATGTGTGCTTGCTCCGTCAATATCTGACATTGACCATCAGTTGACTGACTCACGGTTTCCATCCATCAAGGGTGATTTTTGACCTAAACGTTCAATGGTCAAATGTTTCAAAAAAATAATACTGGCAAGTTTGACACTACTATCAAACGTTATGATTATTTTATTGCATTATGACTAAATTTTGATTTTGATTTTAGTTATAACATTGGATCGTTAATCATTAATAATATGACGATATGACCATTTTCTTTTCCATTAATTTTAGTTTCTATATTATTTGTATCACTAAATTCTAAAACATTTTATTTTTAGGTATTGAATTTTCTGGCCACCGTTAGTGATTAATCGTCGTTCATCACTGGTCGTCATTCGTGACTATATCAGTATCAGAGTGTTCTTATTTCACTTATTTTCTTTTTGAATTGGTTTTTCACAAAATCCACTCAAATCGACGAAAATACATATACAACTTCGACAGGCTAATACTTCAATCTCTTTGAATGATCGTCTAATGATATTAATTTTTGAGGTATGTAGTTTGTTTTCTCAAAATAAGGTCACCGTTTAATTTTTTATCAAACATCCCAAATCACTTAAATCCAATAAAGAACCCAAACCCAAAAATGATGGACTTTTTGTATTTAAGCTCATCGACCTTAAAGAAATTTTAAAAAAATCAAAATGATAAAAGACGACGAGATGAGTTTACCAATTTCTAGAGTGATCACAAAATACGTCAGAGAATGATGATTTTTAACGATAACTAAAAGTAGGTAAAAAAAATCATAGTTTTGATGAAGAATATGAGTTAAGAGTTAAAAATTAAGTTTTAAACTTTCACGTAAGCACCAAACTATCATATCATTTGTTTATTAACGAGTTAACGATTTTAATGTTATAATTGAAGTCAAAATCAAGTTTAATTGTACAATTCAACTAATTTAAAGTTCATTGATGAAATTAATATAAATCTTAAAGTTGAATGGTAATTAGTGTAATTTACCCTATATATAATTTTAAAACACCAGAATTTTCCGTAGACGTGGAAAGTTAAAAAATACTTGAAGCAGCACGAGATCATATGTAAAATTTGTATGGCTATATGTCCATATGGGTGTGTGGGGGTGATAGCATAGACGGGTATGGACCAGGCGGGAGAGTCAGGGGCGGTTGTTCTATTTAAAATTTAAAATTATTATATATTTTAGATATTTTATGTATTTTTATTAAAAATCTATTTTCGTTTCTTAAAATTTTTTAAGTTTAAGTTCTTTTCTCTTGAATTTTATAAGTTCAAATTTACTCTTCTAACGTAAAATCATACGTCTATATCTGCTCATGGATTAAAAAAAACAGGAAAAGTGGCAAACAACCAGCGAACTGTAGTTTCCACACAACTAGGGTTGTAAATGAGGCGAGACAGATCGTGAGCTACTCGAGATCGACTCGATCAAGACTCGATAAATACTCGAATCGAATGGACTCGACTCGAGCTCGAGCTCGACTCGAGTACTTAACAAGCCTAAACGAGCTACTCGATATTCGACTCGAAAAGCCTGTGAGCAGCTCGAAAAATGTTATATTATAATTTTAGATTTTTTAAAATTACATTATTAAAAATATATTAAAAATACACTATTGATAATTATAAAATTTTAAAAATATATTAAAAATTCTATAATACAACTACCTCAAATTTTAATTAATGTCATTGCAATGAACTTTAAACCCTAAACCCTTAATCATAAATCATAAACCCTAAATTGTACTTACCTCATAAATCGATACCAAGTCGATTAATTAATATCTTTGCAATAAATCCTAAACCCTAAACCCTAAATCCTAAAACCTAAATCTGATTACGTGATAGGGGTTAAGTTATGCACATGAATGTAACATACAAATTATGCAAAATGATATTATGTGACTCCTAAATAAATCAATCGCATACTTATACATAAACATATCAACATGCAAAATAAATATACACAACTAATTAAAGAAAACAATCCTAAACAGGGACTAAATTAAGAGAAATCTAAATGTGAGGACTAATTTAAGCTAAATATACTAACTTTAGAATGATGATTAAATTCACGTAAATGTAAAATTAAACTTACAAAATTGGAATTAAACCAATGACTTAAATACAAAATGCATATAAACTATAGGGTCTTTTATGCAATTAATCCTATTCGGTTTAAGCTAAAATAATATGGAAAATAACATAAATGACACCTGAACATTTAAAACAAATAAGAAAATTTAAACAAATGTGATTGAAATACAAAAATTAAAATATAACATACCAAACTATAAATTTATTAAACATGCATATAAATGTTTTCGAGGCGAAATAGAGTTCCCTGAAACCCAATTTTATGGTGAGATGGTTGGTTTATCTCCATGAAAGCGCCTTGATTATCACCGGTAATTGTTATGATCCTCATTCCTGCATCCTCGGAGTCAGAAGAATACTTGTTGCCCTTTGCCTCACTTCCCTTGGATGCTGCTTTGCGAGTGCCTCCAAATAGCCATCCCTTGGGCTTGTCGATCGTCTTTTGCTCCGTCTCAGATTGAATCTTCTTGGGATCAGTCTCAGCTTGAGCTTTCAACTGGAAAGGTGGGAGAGCAAAAGGAGAAGGTGGTCTGCCAGTTGTCAGATTGGTCATTGATGATTTAGGGTTAGGCATACGGGTGGTGATGGTCACAGAGGAGGTAGGCGTTTGGGTTGGGAAACTTGCCACTGATGTTGCAGTTGGAGGTGTCTTGGCAGGTGAAACTTTCTCTGTGGTATTAGTAACCACTGGCTTCGCTGCTGGAGAAGATGCCAATTGCCAAGAAAGAAGTTGCTACTGTTTTTACAGGAGAAGTAGTTGGCACGGTCTTCTCCGTTTGGTGCCACCAATCTTGATGGTGGTATCCCTTGATCTTGATGATGATGATGTTAATGTTGCTGTGTTGGAGGCTTCAATGAAGCTTGTTTAGCAGTCTCCGATGAACAAGGTGTTGAGAGGGTGAAGAGCACGGGGAAGAGGGTGAAGTTCTGACTGTATATCCCACACACAACATGTGGCCTTATATCCCACATCTTTAAGATAGAAGCAAGTGCTCCACAAGTGATCCTATAAATTAAAGCTCAAACTCAATGATTTAATTTACGGAGCCAAGTGGTGAGCACTTGAGTTTGAATCAAGCTTGAATTGAGCTTGAGTTTTGAGCTGGGTCGAGTTCTTGAATTTTTTTTTGAGTTTGAGTTTTTTTGAGTTCGAGTTGAGTTTTAATATTTTCTTTCGAGTTTGAGTCGAGTTTGAAAATTTTAGATTTGCGAGTTTTTGAATTGAGTCGAGTTTACATTTAAAGTTTTTGAGTTTGAATTGAGCTCGGCAATATTCGAGTTCTATTTGGCTTGTTTACACCCCTACACAGGACAAGAACTTAGCCTTAAACAAGTATTGGTCTCCTATAACACAAACTTCATATAGACACACACACATATATATATATATATATATATATATATATATACACATTAATCATATAGGTATAACATTAATCATATAGGTATAACTAAAATTTCAGGTGGTTACAACCATTAAAATATGTGATTATACAACAAAAAAATAGATTTCAGGATGCCTATCCTAAATCCTTAGTCGATCCACCCTTGTTTGATTATAGGTTTTAAGGTGTTAGTGTGTTGTTAATGACTATTTTTTTAGTCTTTATTAATGAATAATAAAGATTTTGAACTGATAATGCATTGTAATCATCTCTGACCTATTTAACAAAAAGTAGATTATATAAATGATGCGATATATCATGTCACCATATTGGACACGTAAAATTTGTTGTATCAACAATAAGAGTTGATCATTAGTCAATCGATAATTTTTATCTGATCAGAAAACATTTTACTTGAAATGAAACCTGGAGATTAGAATGTACCATATACAAGGTATATGATTGAAGCTACCATTAATCAATTAGAGGAACAATCATTGGGATATCACTATGAGTTCCATCGGCGAGCTTTTCGTAGTTGAATCGAATCTACAATATGCATAAACAGAAAATTTCTGGGCAAAAATGAATTTACCGTATAATGTTCATTAAACTCCATAGAGTTCAAAATATACACAATCTCTATTAAGATCATAACAAGTAATAAGCAAGCTGCTGCTTGTAATCTGTTAATCAGAGAATTCCAGGAAAATTACCAGAGGGAAAAACCAATGATGAATTGATTTAGACGGCAACCTTTCTCTTATCGGATTCAATGGAGCCAAAAGTGGCCCCAGCCATCATCATCACCTTGAACTCCTCGAAATCAATCATCCCATTCCCGTCATTATCCACGCCGCTTATCATCTTCCTACACTCGGCGATCGAGCACTCATCCCCGAGGCTTTGGAGCACCTCGTGGAGTTCCTCGGCTGAAATCGAACCGTCCCCGTCGATGTCGTACACCGAGAAAGCGTCCTTCAGGTTCTCCAGAACCTCTTCGTGGTCGATCCCTCTGGTGTTCAGCTCGATGAACTCGTTGAAATCGATGAACCCATCGCCGTCGGCGTCGAATTCCTTGATCATCTCGTCGAGTTCCTCGTCGGAGGGCCGTTGGCCGAGTGATCTCAAGATGGAACCGAGCTCCAACGCCGAGATCTTGCCGTCGCCGTTGGCGTCCAACGTTTTGAACACTCCTTCGATTTCTTGGAGTTGGGTCTGGGCGAAATTTCCCAAGGAGGATCGCATCGGGAATTGGATGAACAACGATTTCTTCGATGGAACATCCGGTGAAGAAGCAGCTGAATTCGTGGAACCTCGCTTCTTCTTCCGATTGAAAATCGACCCAAATCCCATTAAGCTTGGAACCTCCTCGTGATCAAAACACTCAAAAAATGGAACAAAAAAGGGAAATCGGATCGTATATGGAATTAGGAGACGAAAGGAAAACTGGGAGATTCGTTGTTACTGCAAATAATCATTGATCGATTGCTATAAACAGTGGGAAGGAATGTTATTGGGTTTGCTACACAGAGAGAATTCAGGCGGTGATTGCATCACAAAATTTGTGGAGAAAAAACAACTTGGAAGCATCTTGTTGGGTGGTTGAATACTTGAATTTCCTGTTTGTCACTGATTACTTTTTAATGTTATATATATTATAATAAAAGAATCCACCATTATCTCTACAAAAAATATGCAATAATTTGTTAGGAGAAATAGAAAAATTATGATATACAAAAGAAAAGTTCTAAATTATTTTAAGGAAAAATTATGCGTTTAGTATTTAAACATCAATTTTAATTTATTTTAATATCTAAACTTTTAATTTTTTATCAAAACTATACATAAAATTTACTTTTTATTTCATATTAGTAATCACTGTTAAAAAATTTAATTTTTATTTCATTTTAATATCTCATTCAAAATTTAAATAAAGAAAAAAATGAAAATCTAGATATTAAAGTTAATAGTTTAGGTATTAAGCGGGTTAAAATTTTAATGACAGGGTTTAAAAATTTAGAAATTTAAATATTAAAATGAATCAAAAATGATAATTTATGTACTAAATGTATAATTTACCCTTAATTTAATTATAATATAAACAAGTCTATCCATTCATGGATGAATTGTGAGAGGGTAGAGATAATCACCCTTAAATATTTTAAATTTTAATATAATTTAAGATAAATTACGCATTTAATATTTAAACTATAAATTTTAATCTATTTTAGTACTAAAACTTTTAGTTTTTTAAATCACACCTAGTGTTTAATTTTTATTTCATTTTGATACCCTGTTAAAAATTTAACGTTAAGTTTTGAAAAAAAATTAAAAATTCAAGTACTAAAACAAACCAAAACTGATAGTTTAGATACTAAACACATTAAGTTTTAACATATACTAAAATGAAACAAAAACTATACATTACGTCTTCCTTCGATTATCGGCTGAAACATATGTAATCCATCATTTCCCTATCATAAGTCTTACCTAAGTCCATTGTCGGCTGAAACATATGTGATCCATCATTTCCCTATCATAAGTACTTATGTCCAACTTAAGAGCAAACGAGTTAAAAGAACCATCATAAACTATTAGACAGAAGCAAGTATTACCTCACTTTCCAACCACATTTCCGGGGTTTTCACAGCGAATTGCAGAGTCGAATAAAGGCATGGTGTTCATATGAGTACTGTAAACGGAAAAAGAAGAACAGCATTTTCTAATTTCATTTATCTCCCTCTATTCCATGTGGATTTCAATTTAAAAAATAACAGAACCACGAGGGCATATCCTGTTTACAAAGGAGGGGGGGAAAGAATAGCCCGGAAAGGCCCCTCCAAGCTTATATCCAAAACCTAATTTGGAATCATTCCCCCCTCCATGAGTTCAATGAAAACAAACTACCATGATATACAATTTTACATACTATAGCTTGGATCTCACCTCTGGCTCAACCATCATGAGATCATAGTACAAATGACCCTGAACTGGCACAGGTGAACAAATTAGCAACTAACCCGGGTTTCTTCTAGATGATGTTGAAGGTGGCACGTTTGAGCCTGATGTTGAAGGTCGCTGGTACGCTTCTGCTTCTGGCCCTTCCTGCATAGAGAAGGGGGAAGATGATAAATTGATTCTCTTCTAGGAAACCATAAAAGACGGTGCAAACAGCCGAACAGAAAGATGTACATCATGAAGAAAGACCAGCCAACTGGACCTTTCTTTTTCTGCCAATGGCAATATAAAGATAATCATAGAGTTTGAACCAACTTTTCTTATGGAAAGCCTCTAATCATAAAATCTTTAAAATAATGATGGAACAAGATCAACAACCAGTTCACGTACCTTTGATGAAGAAGTGGAACTTTTCAGTGATCGCACCTTTGATTTTTCAAGCATTCGGTGTTGTCGCTGCATTTGCTCAAACTGTTGCAGCCTTGAATCAAAGTTAATTCCATTACGTAAATTCTCATTATTTTGGCTGATGTCACCATCCTCCGTGATTTGTGATCCACTATATTGTGAAATCTGGTTGTATGAGTTGCCTGATGATGCTTGTTTGAGTTGGTCACCATTGAAGGAGTATGGTGGCACAGTTTTCAAACGAGTCCGCAAAATCTTGAATGCAGCACTTTGCTGTAGTTCAATCAACTAGTCAATATAATTTAACAATGAAAATCCAACACGTGTTCATGCAACTGTGTCAGTCTGTTGCATGCGCTAAGAAACTGTTTGACCTGTTTGATGACAGCCATATTTTAGGCTCGAGGCAGGGGTGCCAAGAAAAGTAAGAAACTAAGAAAGTAGCACAGGCATACCTGTGGAAGCAGCATCAAAAGACCATACAATGCTTTCAGCAATGATATATATCTTCCTGGTTCAAGAAGCTGGAAATCAGAAAAAGGATCAGCTACATGATAGACATTCTAAATTTAAAAGATGAACAAGGAAAATAGGGGAAAATACGTACAACAAAAGTACAAATACAATTACAACTAATGAATTCAATGAAGTTAATATATTTTGGCATGGTAAAATGTGCAGCAAGCTGCAAACAAATTATAAATAAGAGAGCATATACAATATCACAAGTCCTGCCACTCAGGCATGTTAAAGATATTAAAAGGACAAGTGACCCCAGTTAGCATTTATTTAGGCACCTGCAATCTAAGATAACTGAAGATGGGAGTTTCCAGCAAGCGAATCAATTTATCAAGCTGAACCAAGAACTTGATATTAATATCTTCCTCAACCAAGGACTGAATCACGGAACTTGCATGCTGGTATGCCTATCAAGCAAATAAAATAGATTAACAATAATGAAAGCAGATGGTCAAAGCGTGGCTGACCACATGAAAATAGAGGGATGAATTGGTTGGCCCTTAAAGGAGTTTAAAATTTCTTACCTGTGCTAATAAACAAAGACTTATGGTCGCCATGTGTGAATGGCACCATGAAGCATACAAAGAAACAAATAAATCTTTTCCAGCAGCGTTACCAAGTGACTGTTTTAAAAGTTCCCTTAGCTCGGATAGCTCAGAAGAAGTAAGTAGAATCAAATTCAAAGCCTGAAACACAAAGGAAAAGATTCAAAATCAGACACAATGGAAATATCATTCTACTAAAGGATTATAAAAAAAATACATATCAACTCTGATTATGTCATGACCATCATATTTTAATGTTATGGAGCTGCTTCATTTTATTATTTCAACAAACAAGCCTTATTGCATTAGTTTAATCCTTAAATACAATACAGAACCTGAACCATAATGCAAGCAAAATCCAGGTCTGCTTCTCCCTCTAGTATGCCCGTTCGGAATCCAAGAGAACACAAAGTCTACGGATTATCAAAGCACCACGCCTAAGAATAAGGAGAATGATTTGCAAAAGAAAGCGAAGAGACACATGTACATGATTAGAAGACAAGTTGGCCGCATAGCCTGAATGAGGGCTCAACTCAACAAAAATATTTACAACAAGCTCGAGGGACCTAGAATTACCTCTCCAGCAGAGAATGATCAACACGGAAATTATGCACCAGAAAAACAACAAGCTGGCGGAAATGTAAGGGGTCTCGTGCTATGCACGCATGAATATCAAGAACCAGGAGCACAACCTGATGGAAACATCAAAATTGCATTATAAATTAGCATATATGATACCTACCCAAAAGCAAGCTATTTTCGACCTATTAGCTTGTTCTTGGGTAAATCCACTGTTATAGTTGATTTTGCTCATTTCCTATGACGGTGTTTAGATTTCATTTTTAAAGTCATCGTTCAAAATATTTTGTTAGATTTTGAATTAAGGTCATAGTTTTATATTAAAAAAAAATTCTAATCCGAGCCTACGTTGTAGGAAAAAGAGCATTGTAATGAATCAAACTGAAGTGCAAAGACACACTGGTGCCATGGCACCACGCATGACATAAGCAGGAGAACGGTTAATTTTGCGGTTTTTAAGCAAGGCAACCTTTACATCAAATTAGGGAGTTAGCTGATTTACAGATTTTTTTTTATATATAGAAGTTGGAGGTCTCATTAAAAACTCCCTTCGTATTCGTTCACATACTAAGAAGTATGTTAACGAACATTGGAAGGAAGAAAAGAGTACATCATAGTTTATTAATAATAATACCCAATACATAGGAAAACACGGAATATCCTCCTATGGTGATATACACCATTACAACAAACACCTTAGATTTACAGAATTTAGAAATGGATTGTCTCCAGGTTTAGTACTGAGAGGGATAAGGTTAACTAAGATGCATGAGAAACTGAGTTCTAGGAAGGGATTTCGGTGAGAATTTAGGTTCAGTTATCCTAGGAGAGTCAGATTAGGATCTGAGACTATCCATAACCTCTAGGGGGAAGCCTAGGATATCGATAAGTCCTAGTTACCTTATAATTGGAGGGTTGTCAATGTGTTTCTCCAATGATATGATTATCCAAGTTAATCAATTATGATGGAAAGCACTAATCAATCATACTTCCATACTAGTTTCCAAGTTATTTAGGTTCAGTTATCCTAGGAGAGTCAGATTAGGATGTGAGACAATCCATAACCTCTAGGGGGAAGCCTAGGATATTGATAAGTCCTAGTTACCTTATAATTGGAGGGTCGTCAATGTGTTTCTCCAATGATATGATTACCCAAGTTAATCAATTATGATGGAAAGTCACTAATCAATCATACTTCCATACAGTTTCCAAGTTAAGTCTACAATCTGATTTAGTTAATCATTAATTAATTGTTTAAATAATTGTCGAAACTAGTTTCATTCATGTTTTTGTGATCTACTTTAGTGTGAGCTAATAAGGTCCACTAATAACTTTGGCAGCTGAAGCTTTAATTAATCAATTAGTTACATTTTCAGGAAGTAAGTTTTTTTTTTTTTTTTGAAAAAAGGTGGGGCCTAATTAAAAACCCCCTTCGTAATCAAATATTAATCTGAGATTAATCCTCAAACAGCGGAAGGGGGAAAAGAGTGCCCAGAAATTTTATTCAAAACCAAATAAATACAACCTGCAGCAAACTGCTAACTCACACCTAAAAGTTACTCTATCTTTTACACACCAACATTCAAGACCGCTCGAACAGAACCAATATCCACTATTGACAGAACACAAGTTACACAACTTAAGAAGAAAACACAGACCCACTAGCCAACTTCAAGAAAATTGTATATCTTCCTATGGGTTTGATCCTCAAAATACTGTCGTTTACAAAGACAGAATGGACAGTAGGAGAACCTCTAGCAAAAGCAAGACCTTTTTCAGGTTCTTGAAGAGACTATAAGGATATTGTGAACTGAGTTAGCTAGGGCCTAGGAGGTTTCAGTAGCAGTTCATCAATCTAAGAAACAACAAAATTATACATAGAGGGCACATCCTGTTGTAATTATAGTACTAAAAATTTGGAAACTATACTAAAAAAATATAATAAAACTCTTACTGTAAAAGTTAAATATACACATAAGCAGAAGTAGAAATATACCTCATCAGAAGAGTCAGATAGAGCTTTCAAAAGGGTGTCAAATATGTCGTTTAGAAAACGCAACACCTGATTCAGGTAAAAAAAATCAACCATCACACATATTGGGAAACATTAGCATAAGAAACTGCAAATAAATATAACATGCAAATTACAAATTTTACATGAGATCATAAACTTTTTATTTCAATTTATGATGGAATTATCATACCTTTACACAGGCAATGCAGTATGTTTGATGCATGATAAGATTTCAGGTATGCAGCATCACATGTGTGTCTATGGAAAGTGCTAACAATAGTCCAAAGAAAGGACTAAAAACATCTTAACCACCAATGCATAAAGTGGTAGACACTCCTTGTTCAAAAGGAAAATAAAAATATAAAGTAACAACATGAAAAGCAGGCACCTTTGATGTGTAATCTTAAGAGATTTGAGGTTTATTGCAAAGAATTTAAATGGTAAAACAGTAACACAAATTTGGAATTCAAAGATGATTTTGGCAAGCAAGATCAATGAAAAAACAAAGTATGAACAAAAAACACACACATAACCAGATGTGAACGAAAATCATAAAGAAATGCTTCCTCACTTCAGCACGATGTCTATCTAAAAGGGTTGATATCCAGTGCAATGCTTCAATTTTAGTGGCTTCCCACTCACTATCCTGTTGCCTGATCAGTCAAAAAAATAGTAATTACTACAAAGTAACTGTACAATGAAGTTATTTCAAGAGTAAAATAACACAAAGACACCATTAAAAGCACTTTTCAATATCTCTTCAAAATACAGAAGGGCATATACGTTGACGGAGTGCAAACTACTAGTAAACTTTCAAAACTAGCATTTTTCTCAAGTAATAAAAACCACACCTCCTTGCAATGGTGAGAATGGACCCAGCATCAAGACCCTCTGCTGGATCAGCCTTAATTGAACGAAGTTCCTCATTGGTTTCACGAGCAACCTATGTAAAAATATTAAAATAAAACATGTAAAGGAAAGAACTCAAATGAGCTTTATTGCAGAAAAGTTATTTATGATTCAATAAGGATACTATAAAAAAATTACCACTCTAATTTTCTCTTCTTTATCAGATATGCAAGGGAGAATGGCTCCCACTATGTCAGCAAAGTAAGGAACAAGTTGGTCTCCACCTAGTTTTACAAACTCGTTTATCTGTCCAAAGAGAATACAAATCTATGATGTGATGTGAAGGTAATGGAATAATTGATCTTAGAATAGAAAGGAAAAAATTATAGTATGAGCAAATAGGTTGACAAGGGAAGAAAGAATCAATTATCAAGATTATTTTCCTCTTTTCTGCTATAACAATATTCCCCCATCTATGGAAAAATAAAGTCAAACACTACTAACCCAAGTGATAGCTGTTAACCGAGTGAATTCATCAGGAGAATCTGCCCTTTGCACCAGTATCTCAGTCATGCGACCATAATCTACAGGCTTCAAGAGTAGCACTGTTCGAGTCAGAAAAGTACAAATGAACCAAACATTTATTTTAATGAGAAATACTTCGTAGTGCCGTATAATAAATCCATAGCCTTTTTCAGTAAAAAAGCATTAAATCATGTTATTCCCATAAAAAATTGTAAAACAGAAAATCTTAGCATAAGTAACTTCAAGACAAGTGGCCATGGCATTAATCCAACAATCAATGAACATGTTAGTAGAAATCTTACTGGGGAATTTTTAATCTCTTGGAGGAACTCTGAAAGTGCTGAATCAGCTTGTTGCTGTATTTCACGACTAGAATCACTTAACATATTAAACAAACCTGAGAGTAGTCAAGAACTGATTAATTAAAATAACCTTTCATAGGGAAGTAGTATATTTTTAAAATACACGAGATTTTATTACCATCAAGAAAATCAGGGAGGAAGCCCAACATATCAATATCTGGGACGCCATCCAGTACAGTTATCCATCCAACCAAAAACTGGCGGACATAGGGATTCAGGACATTCATACGCTCTCTTAGTAATGGAATAAATTCTTCAATACTGACAGCAAGGCAATCATACAAATAATATTATAAAGATAGAACTCAGAAAGTCCAAATGAGCTAAATAAAACAAGATTCTTGAGGTGAAGTCGTTAGGGAACATTGCATACCTAAATTGGTCGCTTACAGTAACAATGTCCTGTTTTACATAGTAAAAAATAGGACAATAAATTCCCATATTTCACATAATTAAATTCCAACATTTAGATGAGGGAGCAATTATTAACCTGCACGAGCTTATCTAAAAGGTGAGCAGCGCTCTGTACATTGGGATCAGAATCAGCAGATAGCTTGCATAACGCATCAAATATCTGATTAAAGAATATGATAAAATCTCCTCGGACAACCTGTCAAGAAGAAGACAGTATATCATGTCCACTATTAGTAAAGAAAACATGAAATTACAAGAAAAACATATCTAAATCAATCTTCTTTCACCTTTGCAATGTTATATAGAGCTTCACAGGCATAATAACGCACTCTGCTATCTTGGTCAGATAAAGAATTAAGCACCGGCGGCACAATTTGCTGGCAGATAGCATCAAGAGCAAATTAATCACAAAATTTATTAATTCATAATGAAAAAACCCATAGCTTGTCTCAGGTAATAACTAATAATTGCTTTCTAATTAGCAAACAAACATGTAACCTTCATTAACAACCCTAAAACATTACAATCGTAAAGCATAAGTCTTTAAACCTTGTGAGATACTTCTTGGCTTGTGAATAACAACAACATGGTAAAGATTGTCCAATGTTTGTAAGAGATTTGAACATGTTAACAGACAGCTACTGAAGGCAAACTAGTGCTTACCTCAAGATATTGGGAGGCTTCGGAACTCAACCCAACAGTAGCAGCAGCTAAACCAATCAGTCCTCCCTACATATACACAACACCAGAATTTAACAAGAGTAAGCAAGAATTCAAATTAAATGGATAGAAATACTCGTAAAAGTTCTAAAAAATTCACAAGATAACCCATCATCCACAAACCTTACGGTGATTGGATTGTGAAGAGTAAGTAAATTCCTTGGCCAACAAATTGATCACCGCCGATATCTTATCATGATCTCCCGCCGACGCCAGCTGTTTCACGATTCCTTCAATCTACACAGTTACCGTAACAAAAAAAAGAGTTAAGCAATTCAATCCTTGCAAGAAAACGAAGACCTGGAAATTAAATTCCAGTGAAATGCAAAATGAAAAGGAAAGAAAACCTCAAGAGCGGCATTCTTGCGCTTCTCGTACAGCTTGTCGGACAGATTACGGAGAACTGATGCGGGAATCACGGAGAGTGCGTCTGCCATAGCAGAAAATTAAGAAAAAAAGGGGAAAATTTTTCTTCCAATAAAATCAAACTCGTTTCCTTATCTTTTCAAACTCGAATCTGAACATAGCCTTCTTTTAATCTCCTCTTTTCTTAGAATTTCTTCTAATTTCCCGTTTCACTTCAAATGGTCCTTTTAGGGTTTTTTTTCAATAAAAGGAAATTGAGGGAAAATTCAGATCTGGTGAAACTTTTCAGAAACGATTAGTCTTTATTTTATAATTTTCTTTATTGTGTTATTATTTTTGTGGAAAATTATTACGTTTTGTGATAATTCAATAAATTCAATTGTTATTTTATAATTTTTTAAAAACTAATAATTAATATAATTATTTAAATACAATTAAGTAACACATAATGTGTTGTATATATATATATATTACATATTATTTAAATACAATTAAGTAACACTTAATCATTTTATAATTTTGAAAAAATCATTTTGATATAATTAAATATACATTTATTAATTTTATCTTATAAAATTAGTGGTTGATATCAATGTTTCGCATCCATTATAGAATTTTCTATCTTTGAGACATATCAATATGAGAATCTACTACCAACATTATTGGTCACTAAAGTTTAAATAAGTTCCTTTTAGTATAGAAGTTCAATTGAATTACAAAACGATCACTAACATTAATGAAAAGATAAATTTACATAAACTTCAATGACCTAATAACGTAATTACCCTAAAATAAAATGATCCCTGAACCGTGGTTTTCTGTTAGTTTCAACAACAATGAACTTGGTGCTGTAAACATCCCTCCATCTAATTAAGTTATGACTCCAATTTTCCTTTTTAAGCTACAAATGACCTTTTATTGAGAAAATGGACATTGCTGCCAGTGCCATGTTTGCCACATATATACCCAAATTAAGGATACCTTCACATTTACTTCACTTGTCCCACAATTTATAATAAAAATAGTTTAGAGAATTTATTTAATTTAAAAAAATACTAGATGCATATGGGCCGATTTGGTATTGCTATTGAAAATTTACTTTTAAACGTGCTATAGATAGGAGAGTTCAAATTTGAGTACCCAGGTTTTCGAGCCAGAGTCTTCGGATAGTTGATTGGTCGACGCGTGTTTCGACTCGGTTATTGCAGGTACCAGTGGAAACTCAAGCAGGGGAGTTAGTTATACCTGGAATTATATTTATTGATAATTTTAATAATATAATATTTTATTTTATTGTTATAATTATATTATTATAATATATAATTTTATTTTTATTTTTATTTTAATAATATATAATAAAATTAGGGTAAAGTATAGTAATGGTCATTGAACTTTTCTAAAGCTTTCATTTAGGTCCCACAATTTTTAAAACTTACAATACAGCCCCCCAACATTTAGTCTATTTGCAATATGGTTCCTGACCGTTTGACTCCGTTACACTGTCGTTAGTACATTTGCAATATGGTCACTGAACTTTTCAGGCACTTGTATTTAGGTCCCCCAACTTTTAAAACTTGCAACATGGTCCTAAATTTCATTATAAACCCCAAATTCTTTTTCGATCTCGATTTTCCTTTTTCGCTTCTCTCTTCTCATTTCCAGCGTAACGTTTCAGTCGGGGATGCATAGGAAATTCTAATCTAACTTTGAATTATGTAGAGGTATTGACTTGAATAAGGGTCCATTGAGAAAAGACCCGACCAATGGACTATCAGGACCATCAATGATTCAAGGTGTAATGTTAGATACATGCCATCTCAGGTGAAGCATAGATGTTCGATGAAATGCTTGTGAGAAAAAAATAGGGTTAGAAATGCAAAGTTGACAAATACTACTAAGATGAACTATCATTGTTGAAAGTCACCAACAAAGCTAGAATTATTTTGTATAAATGACATATAATAATTTCTTCGTTTAATCTTTGTGCTTAAATATTTTCCAACAGATGATCATATATAATGAAATCTCAAACATTGCATTCACCTCTCAGTCTCATCATGACAGTGTCAAGTAGTTGCTCCAAATATATTACCCTGTCATAATGTCTTCCGAGTTGTGTGCATGCAGAATTGTCTTCTAAAACTATAATTCAATACAATTCAACTGTAAATTTTCTAGAACATGTAAAAAATTTTAATTCCTTCACAATATATCAATCCCATAATCAACATGAACTTGTTAAAAAGAATACGAGCTCACAGGACTCCGAAAACCACAGGTCGAATCAATACAATTCCCAGTAAACTAGTATCAGCAGTCTCTCGGATTGAGCCTGACGATTTCACTATGTATATACTCACAACCAATTCCCTGATTTAAAGAAAAACCAAACAAGAAGATAAAAAAAAAATTAGCTTAGGACCCTATTTCACTTCTATTCTAATGGACTGAATATATTTCACAAAGAGTACTAAAAGTTTTGATAAATAAGAAAGAAAGAAAATTAGATGGTTTTGGTTCAAAACTAACACTGAATATCTAGATCATTGACATGCAGTTCCATAAACATGAAAATTTCAACAAAAAACACACAATGCGAGCTGAAAATGAGAAAGTGCGAAAGAGGAAAAGCTTATTTCCGGATAGCCCAAAAGAGAAAATAAATACCTTCTTGCAAGTGAGGGGAGAGAATAAGAAATAAACGTAATCGGTGTTGCATTCCAACAATTCTTCCTCAATTTTTTCTTTGTAAATAAAAAGATGAAAGACAGAGCACTACTTGAGTTTACAATTTTTCATGGCGGAAAATTGAAGAACAAAAACCAAACGAGAGGTGAATGCGTTGTTTGAGATTTCATTATATTTGATCATCTGTTGGAAAATCTTTAAGCACAAAGACTAAACAAATAAATTATTATATGCCATTTATACAAAATAATTCCAGCTTTGTTGGTGACTTTCAACAATGATACTTAGTTCATCTTAGTAGTATTTGTCAACTCTGAATTTCTAACCCCATTTTTTCTCACAAACATTTCATCGAACATCTATGTTTCACCTGAGATGACATGTATCTAACATTACACCTTGAATCGTTGATGGTCCCGATAGTCCCTTGGTTGGGTCTTCTCTCAATGGACCCTTATTCAAGTCAACACCTCCACATAATTCAAAGTTAGATTAGAATTTCTCATGCATCCCCGACTGAAAAGTTACGCTGGAAATGAGAATAGAGAAGCGAAAAAGGAAAATTGAGATCGAAAAGGAATTTAGGGTTTAGAATTAAATTTAGGATTGTGTTGCAAGTTTTAAAAGTTGGGGGACCTAAATGCAAGTGCCTGAAAAGTTCAGTGACCATATTACAAACGTACTAACGGTAGTGGAACAACATCAAATGGTCGGGGACCATATTGCAAACAGACTAAATGATGGGGGACCATATTACAAATAGACTAAATGTTAGGGAACTATATTGCAAGTTTTAAAAGTTGGGGACCTAAATGAAAGCTTTAGAAAAGTTCAGTGACCATTACTATACTTTACCCATAAAATTAATATGATTTTAATATTATAATTTTTAATATTTTAATAAACAATTAATGTAATTAATCATATATTATTCTTATTTTAATAAATAATTAATATAATTTATAAAAAAATATTTTAATAAAATATAATAATCATAATATTTTTATTTATAAAATCGTAGATATAATATTTTAATAATAATATTAAATAAAACATTCTATTATTTTAAAAATAATATTATTCTTTGTATTTGATTTTTTAATAAAGAAATTTTTAAAAATTGTATTTGATGTTTATAATAATTTTTTTTTTAAATTTATCAACTAGTGGAAAATGAATTACACAACATCATCCAAACACCATAAAATGATTTCCAAAAAATATTTTTCAGAAAGTGTAATTCATTTTTCGAAACCTGTTTTAAGTGAAACAAACATACCCTAAAATGAAACAAAAATTAAAGTTTTTAACAACGAGTACTAAAATAAAACAAAAAATAAACTTTAGGTATACTTTAAAAAACTGAAAGTTCAAATATTAAAACGAACTAAAACTAATAGTTCATATACTGAACGTATAATTTACCCGAGAAAAAAAGCTCGACTAGAAGTTGAACTTTTACTGTCCCATAATACAGTCTCCGATAGCTTACACGCTTTTTTGTCTGCTGAAACAGCTAAAACTAAGGGTGAAAATGAGATTAGACATATCGTGAGTTATTCGAGATTGATTTGATTAAGTTTCAATAAATATGTGGATTGAATAGACTCAATTCGAGCTCGACTCGAGTTATTAACAAGCTAAAATGAACTATTTAATATTCGACTCGAAAATATAATATATTAATGTTTTAAATTTTAAAAAATAAAATAATAATAATAATAATATTTATGTGTTGATTTTTTTAAAAAAATATAATAATGTTTTCATATATTTAAGTTCAAATACGTTTTTGAGTTTGAGGTTTCACTTGAGTTTAAGATTTTTTTTTATTTCGAGTCTTTTCAAGCTGCTCACGAGCTTCAGTTCAGGATTTCGAGTTTGAGTCAAGCTTAAAAATTTTAAGCTTACGAATATTCAAGTCGAGCTCAACTCCAGAGTTTTCGAGTTGAATCGAATTTAAGAATACTTAGTTCCACTCGACTCTTTTACACCCCTAACTAAAACCTTCCAGCTTAACACAAAACCACTTATTAAACTAATCCATGATTAATTAAGTTAATTCAATTAATTTAATCTCCATTGCTAATTACTCTCTTTCTCTCTCTTCACTCTTCCCGTCACTGTTACCAGGTCCAGATTTAAATCCACAATCTACAGGGAGATAAATTAGAAAAAAAGGGAGCAAAACATTATTTTCTTTATCTTCATTCTCTCTCTTTTTTCTAATTATTTTTGTTCTGCAATATCTGGGAATTTGTTAAACAATTTCAACTGATTTGAAACCCTAGCATTTGGATCCACTTGAAGTATTAGATGTGAAGCAAGCTTCTCTGTTTGGAAATAGTTTTCTTTTTGTTGGTTTTGGTTGCATTCTGGGCGTGAGAGTGGTGAGAGGGAGTGTTTGAATCGGAGATGTCGGAGATTGACGGCGAAATGGTGGATGTAGGAAGCAATGCGGGGAGTGAGTCGCCGGTGAGGATGACGTCGACCTCAGCGGGAGCTTATCCGTTGTTGACGGTGTCGGCGTCGTTTAAGGAGAGCGGAGGGAAAGGTTCGTCCCGGAGGAGACCTGTTAGGCCTAGCTTCGATGCGGATAATGAGTTCATTACGTTGCTTCACGGGTCGGATCCGGTGAAAGTAGAGCTAAATCGGTTGGAGAATGAAGTTAGAGGTGAAGAATGTTGCTCGATCTAGTTGTTTTTCTCCTCGATTCGGCTCAATCAACTGCTTTTTACTTATTATTAACCGTTTTTTATTTTAATTTTCTTGTTATAGTTTTGAATTTTAATTATTATTTTTTGATTGGGTTACAGATAAAGATAGAGAATTGGGAGAATCACAAGCGGAAATTAAGGCATTAAGGATGTCTGAAAGGCTTAGAGAAAAGGCTGTCGAAGAGGTTGATTATTTTTTAAAAAATTATTGGTTTTTATTTTTATTGAAGAAATTAGTTTTAACTAATTGGTGGAAACACTTTAGTAATGATTGTAATTTAAGTAGTAACTTATTTTGAAAATTTTGGAAAATGCTTAATTTTTTTCTTTGTGTGATCCTAGTATGGTAGTGATGAAGTCCATTGTTTTTTTCCCTCCACATAAAGGATATTTTATTTTATTTTGGGGAAGATTACGGTTTATAGATGATAATAACTGGTAAAAAATGATAAAGGATGAGACTGTTTATATTCCAGATTTTCAGTGTATATTGTTATTTTACTGAAGAAAAGTAGATCCTGCAAATTTTTGCGTGTACGTTTTGTGTCTGCTTGTGTTTCCGTTGGTGATAGCAAATCTATGTTAAACTTCTGACTATTGGAAAGTTAGTTTATTGGTCTCTGGGGACATAATTTGCTGAAATACGTACTATTCTGTCGAAGTCATGTTGGTTGGTAGTTTCATCATTGATAATTGATGCTCAGTAGTTTTGGAGAGTCATTGATGGGCTGTCTCATCTAACTTCATTTATGATGCTTTATCCAACTTCATTTTCAGGTTGCCTTGTAGTACCTGAATGATATGATTTGAAAATTGTAGATAATTTCAATGTTTTCATCTCTTAAGTTGTTTTGGTTCGGTCTGTTAATTTCATTTGGCGTGTAAAATTTGTCATAAGATTTCTTTCTTACATGTAGTCTGGAACTTATGTTGTAGATTCCTGTTAGATTAAATGTTATTCTTCCATTTATGTTTTCTACTTCCTATATTTAAATCTGTAATGGGTTTAGCGATCCCGACCTCATGATTTAATGAGTTGTTTTGTTGTTCAGGGATTCAGATGATTAATTCCTGTTTTATCTTCTTACTATTTCTGGATTGCGTATGATCCCTTTTATTGTTCAGGAAAAATAACCACCTTTATGTAATTTTTTGCTCTTCTACATACTTGTCAATGCTTTTGCATCGAAGACTTTGTTTATCAACATTTTTTTAGTAATTGAATATACCGTATAAGTGTGGCTGTTTGCAATGTTGGACACATCTGAAATGTGGGTTAACATGGATTATCTGACTTGGCATTCTTATATAATTTTTTTGATTGAGATGGATACTAACTTTGCTTCTCTTTTGATCAATAGCTCACTGATGAGGTCTCGAGGATGGAAGAGAAGCTTAAGTTGACTGAATCTCTTCTGGAAAGCAAGGTATTGCTGTGGGAAATGTTTTCAAGCTTATCTTATGTTGGTATGTTGCTATAATTGGTTAATAAACGTGTTTTGCAGAACCTTGAAATCAAGAAAATAAATGATGAGAAGAAGTCATCAATGGCGGCTCAGTTTGCTGCTGAGGCCACTCTGAGGAGGGTCCATGCTGCTCAAAAGGACGATGATATGCCTCCTATTGAAGCAATTCTTGCGCCCTTGGAGGCTGAACTGAAGCTTGCTCGGCAAGAGGTTTTGTTGTGACTTGAACTATTGCTTCTGTCTCACAAAAATAATTGAGTTGTTTTATAAATTATATGTGATCGATTATTCTCTTATTGATTAGTGCTTTTGGTTCCTTGCAGATTGCAAAGCTTCAAGATGATAATAAAGCCCTTGATCGTCTAACTAAATCAAAAGAAGCAGCTTTACTTGAAGCTGAAAGGACTGTACAGGTTGCACTAGCCAAAGCGTCCATGGTGGATGATCTCCAAAATAAAAACCAGGAGCTGATGAAGCAGATAGAAATTTGCCAGGTATGGTAGTTGTTCTCGGTGTTTCCTTTTCAGGTGCATCAAATTTAGGACTTATGAGTTTATCCTAATATTTGGTGCTTAGTCTATATTTTATATAATGAATAAAGTCACATGTTTGACTTGTCTATGTAGGAAGAAAACAAAATTTTGGACAAAATGCATCGCCAAAAGGTTGCAGAGGTTGAAAAGCTTACACAAACAGTAAGAGAACTGGAGGAGGCTGTTCTTGCTGGCGGTGCTGCTGCAAATGCAGTTAGGGATTACCAGCGGAAAGTTCAGGAGATGAATGTAATCTTGCTTAGCATTTAAGTGTCCAAGTTTTCCGTATCCTTTTATGTTGAAATACTCTTAGAGCTCTTCTTGAATAAGCGACTGTTTTTGTTCCTTAGGAGGAAAGAAAAACTCTTGACAGGGAGTTGGCACGTGCAAAAGTAACAGCAAATAGAGTGGCCACGGTTGTAGCAAATGAGTGGAAAGATTCTAATGAAAAAGTGATGCCTGTAAAACAATGGCTCGAAGAGCGGCGATTCTTGCAGGTTTTTTTTGGTTTCTTCCATTCAGTATTAATATAGGCCCTTTAACACTTTTTATTCATTGTGGATTTTATTTCTTACAGGGAGAAATGCAGCAACTTCGTGACAAGCTTGCTATAACTGAACGAACTGCAAAATCGGAGGCACAATTGAAAGTAATATTCTGATTGTGACACTTACCATTGTGTTCTATATGTTGATGCTGCTGTTTCTTTTGAAATAAGAGCTTTTATTTTGATTTTCCAGGAGAAATATCAATTGCGGCTTAAAGTTCTTGAAGAGAGTTTGAGAGGAACTCCTAACAGTCTTAGTCGCTGTACTTCAGATGTAAGAAACATGAGCAACGGGCCTTCTAGGCGTCAGTCTTTGGGTGGAGTTGATATCTTCTCAAAACTTACATCCAATGGGTTTTTATCCAAGAGATCACCAAGCTCTCAATTGAGATCCTCTTTGTCATCTAGTACAGTTTTGAAGCATGCTAAAGGAACATCCAAGTCATTTGATGGAGGCACAAGATCATTAGAGAGAGCTAGATCACTTTTAAATGGAACAGGCTCAAATAGTTCATTCAACCAACCTTCCGATGGAACCAAGGAGGGTGAGGCACCAAATGATGAAAAACCCACTGATTTCCAGCCTGTAGACACAGAGGACCATGTTCCAGCAATTTTGTACAATTTGCTGCAGAAAGAGGTCATAACTTTGAGGAAAGCTGGTCACGAGAAAGATCAAAGCCTCAAGGATAAAGATGATGCAATTGAGGTTTATGCTTTGTTCTTTAAGTTCAATACCATTGGAAGTTATCCTTCAGGATATGCTCAAGTAATCCTTGTATTTTCAGATGCTTGCTAAGAAGGTGGAAACCTTGACAAAGGCAATGGAAGTTGAAGCCAAAAAGATGAGAAGAGAAGTGGCTGCAATGGAGAAAGAGGTTGCTGCCATGCGTGTGGAGAAAGAACACGGGAATAGGGCCAAGCGGTTTGGTAACTCCAACTCTAAGGGATCTGCTGCCCAGCTGCTTGCTGGAAGGTGCTTTTATTCTTTACTTCGTTGTTTAGATTTAGATATTTCTTCTTTCTCTATATTGCTTTTGTTGCATTTTCCCATTATTTTGTGGGGTAAGCAGCCATAGTGCCAACCTGCACATTCTAGCTTTAGCATGTTTGCATCTTCTTTTTTATTTGAATTTTCAGACGTAGTTTCTTTTTTATGTTTTAATTTATACTGTCATGCTAACTTGAAATTTATATGCGATTAAAAATGAACTAGGTTTCTTATAGACAGAATTCTTATCCAGTGTCTGGATCCCGTGTTTGCTTAGGACTGCAGTGAAGTAGTAGCATAGACTGTCGTCTTGCTGATCAAATTAATGCCTTTTGAAAAATGGAGCATCATAATTATATTATTAAGCTTTTTCAAAAACTTTTGATACCTAAAACTAATCTCGTCTTTTTTTTTTTATAGGAATTGAAGGCCTCATTAAAAACCCCCTTCTTAATTGTATGAGCTTGTAGAGAAGCTCATCAATCAGCAGAAGAGGGAAAAGAGTACCTTAAAAATTTTATTAACCATAATAAATACATAAAATACAGCCAAGGGACTTTCCCAAAATAACCAAGAACTAATCTCGTCTTTTAGTTCCTTGATTTCACAGCAATATTCGTTTCCATATCCAAGTCTGGATTTTTTTCACATGAGAGTCGTCTGATGAAATTGTTTTTTTCTCTATTATTTTGTCAGCATCTTTGAGAACCTATAGGTAGCTGGCTAAGAAGAAAAAGGTATTTGAGCAATAAAATGAGAGATGGAGAGTGTGTGCAAATTATCTGAGCTATAATTATACACTTGTACATGCCAATAGAAAACATACTAACCATTCCAAAGTAGGGGTGAGTGATCAGATTTTTTTCGGTTGGTTCAGTCAGTTTTCTAACTTAACCAAACCAACCGACCAACTTCGAAAAAAAATGACTTGACATCAGTTGTCAACCGATTTATTTTTAATATGTATTTTTATATATTCATTTATTATTTAAAATAAATAAAATAATTAAATAAATAATAATAATATATTTTAAGTCGGTGGGTTCAGTTATGAATTTTAATAACTAATAACCGATCGACAAAACTGCCAAAAACGACAACTGATTGGGTTGGTTAAGTCTGCTATAAGTTATAACCGAATAATGCTCTCCCATGATCTAAAGTGAATTAATTACCTAGTTAAAAGTATAATTTGATTGATAATTGCTTTTGTTCGTCTTCTGTCTTCACTGCAGTGTTAGGCTGTTGGAGATTTTGCATTGCAAGACATTATATCATCTGTCCCATTGTTTGTCGCTTAATCATCTAATTAATACATAGAAGAATATAATTCTATCTCGTTGTTGGTCTTCCTGTCTCCACTGTATTCACTTCTGTTTAGAATGTTACATACTCTTCTGGACACGGTATATAAAGACTGCCAATGAATCTAGTTGTTGATTCCTTTTTAGTAGCTGCCAAATTGATTTTGTATGACTTGTTGAAGTCAAAGGCCTGGAATAGATAGATGTTCACATACTAGTTTAGCTTTCATTGATTACATTGGTAGTATATTCTGAACATTGAAGTTCTCGATTTTACGCAGAAATGTATCCCGAAGTGGGTTAACACGCAGCACTCAATGACGACGTATTTAATTGCAGCAGCGGCGAGGAGCAAAATTTGCATAGGTCTCTTGGGTCCTTTGTTTTATTTTTCTTTATAATATATATATTTACCTCTACTTTGGTGATTGATTATAACATTATATAACTTGCATGCCGATGAACCTATGTTCACCGATATTGATCTTTAAAGAAATCTGGGAAAAATGATTTAATCTGAGGAAGAATTTGCCGAATTGGTATGCAACCGTCTAACACAGAGTGCTATTATTTTCCTTTGCTTAGATATGAACTAAAAGAAAAAATGATTTAATCAGAGGAAGAATTTGCGGAATCAGTATGCACCCGTCTAACACAGAGTGCTATTATTTTCCTCTGCTTAGATATGAACTATTGACTGTTGGGTGTATAGGTAGAAGTTGGTTTTTGTTTATTGCCGGGTTTTCAGTCGATATTTGTAATCTGTAGTGCAGGTAGTGTGATTTGTCCCTTTAAAAAAAAAATGAAGTTTGTTAATATTCTTGTAATCAAATCCTATTCTGCTGCTGGGTTGTGTTATCCTCATTAATTGCTATGATTTGCCTGTAAATCTTGATGAGTTTGTTTTCGTTGTTTATGTCCGATACGGCCGTGGTAAAGTGATCGAACATCGAATGCGGGAAACACAAAATGCTTAGCCCTAAGCTTTTGCATTAGGAATGTGCACCAGATAGGTTGAATTTTCTAGAAGAGAAAGTTGTTCAAAACTAGGGGGGAAATTGATGTACAAGGGACTGATTGATTCTTTGTCGTGGAAGGGAAGCAAAGGTTAAAAAATACTCGTCGAATAGAGAGTGGGAACCACTTCCCATATCAATTTGGTGGTGTCAAATATGGTAAGGAATATAATGGCTTCAGAATAAAGTTTAGGGTTCAAGTAATGTGAATGAAAAATGTAGTAGTTTTGCTTCTTGCGTGAAGGTAAGAAGAATGAGTTCTTACTTACAAAATATTTTAGGGTAAATTATTCATTTAGTATGTTATGCATTTAGTATCTAAATTATCAGTTTTAGTTTATTTTAGTAACTAAACTTTTAGTTTTTTCAAATTTCATTTTAGTATCACACCATCAAAAGCTTAATATGTTTAATATTTAAACTATCAGTTTTAATCTGTTTTAACACTTAAATTTTCAAATTTTTAATAATTTTTTTTAACGAAGTACTAAAAAGAAATGAAAATTAAACTTCAGGTATAGTTTTAAAAAAATAAAAGTTTAGATATTAAATTGAATCAATATTGATAGTTTATGTATTAAATGTATAATTTTCCCAATATTTAATGTAATACAAGTGTTTCTAACGTGAAATTATATATATAGTTTAACAAAAATAAGAGAAGAAATCACAATCAAGGGCGTTCGTAGGTCAGCTCAAGGAAACTAAAAGTCTAAAAACAGAAGAAAAAGGAGTCAAATTCCCGTATGAGATTTTAATTAATTTTAGTTTATGTATTTTTCTAAATTTTATAGTTTTAACTTTGATCCAAATAATATAAGGATAATATTATTAAATTAACTTTAATTTAATTTATTGTCGAGATCTAAAATACGATACCCAGATCTGTCAAGTCAATATGGTATTAATATGAAATAAAAATTCAACCCTAAATCAATCTCTTGCATGCGCTCTGTTTGTAGTCACCAACATAAATATCTAATTATTTTGGCGTTTTTATTGAAAAATCACCCTAATAATAAACTCAGGCATCAATTCTTTAAATTTTATAAATTTAGCACCCTTTCGAACAGAGTGATAATAAGACGTGTTGTGTTAAACGTGCCTTCTACACGTGGACGGAAGGTACGTTGTAGGGGCACGCCTTCCATGAGTTTTGTCCAAACTGGAGCCACGGTGGGAAGGCGTGTTCCAGGGGATGCGTCTTCGTGAGGAAATGCTGACACGTGGAAGGTGTGTTTCAGGGGTGCGCATTCCATTTAAATTCCACCTACCAGCCATAAATCTCGCCCAACCGCCCCTCCCCCATTCAACACTCAAACCACACCAAAATTGCTCCCTTATTCTTTATTATATTAAACTAAGTAGATTTTGTTATATTTTTTAGAAGTTGAAACTATTTTTTGTTATATTATATTTATTTAATATATTTTATAAATTTTTTATTGTACTAATTATTTTTTTATTACTTTTTGCAGCTGTAAAATGGAATGTGGGATACTGCGATTTGATGAGGATCATATCTCGAGTCATTTTGTTGATACGATAATAATATTAAATTGTATTATTTAAATTATTGTGAATATCTTATTAATTTATTTTTAGTATTAGTTTATATTTTAATTCATATATTATTTATTTAATTAGGGGAATGATCGTATATTAGAAGCATTTATTCGTAAAGCTAATTTAGAAATACCGCATCTTGTCTGGTCATATTTAGTCGAGGCTGGATTTGGTTACATAGCGAAATATGAAAGACATTGTAAACTCGAACTCACCCTTATTTCTACACTAATTGAGAGGTGGAGACCAGAGACACACATATTTCATCTTCCGTGTGGGGAGTGCATTATTATGCTGGAGAATGTTTCTATGCAATTGGGGCTTCCGGTAGATAGAGATGTTATTTCTGGTGTGGTAGATGGTGATTGGCATTGGTTGTGCCAATAGTATATTGGAGATGTTATGCCTGATTTCAACGGTGGTCGAATACCTTTATGGTGGCTGAGAAGCAAATTTCCACAATTAAGTGAAAACTGTTTCGAATATCAGGCTAAAAAATTTATTGGGACATACATATTACAACTCATAGGAGGGATCTTAATGCCCAGACAAATCTCGCAACCAATTTCATTGTATGTGGTTGCGTCTCCTCGATGAATTTCGAGTTGTCGATACATTAAGTTGGTGCTTTGCAGTTTTGCCATTTCTGTATAGAGAAATGTGTCAGACAGCATATTATTAAAAAAATGTTATTAGTGGATGTCTCATTTTTCTCCAGTCATGGATATGGCATCACATGCCTTTTTTATGTCTGGTCATGAATGATTCGTTTGTCTTCCCTGTTACTATTTATGCAATTTCAATACTGAGTTCGTATATAATGAATTATATTTTCTATATTGAAAAGTGGTTATCTACAAGGAAAAATCATCGTGATATACAGGACGAATTGGAAGAAATTCGGCTACTCATTGATCAAAAGGCTACTACAGAGGTGCATATTTAAATTTTAATATTTACATTTAATTATCCTTGTATAATTAGAATATTATTTTGATAATAAATTAACACCGTTGATGACACGGGCACCTAAATAGGTAACGGTTTGTAACGTTAGGCACCTGGATGAGTCAAAAAATAATTTAGACACCTATTTGGGGAAAACATTATAGTTTGAGCACTTATTTTGGTATTAAGCCTTTTGAAAAAAAATTAAAAGTTTAAATACTAAAATAAACTAAAACTAATTGTTTAGGTACTAAATGCGTAGTTGATCCTATTATTTAAGGTGTATTTGAGACATGCTTATGTAGAGATCTTCCAACTGTGGCTGCTGACGATGTTTGGTTGGAGGACCATGTAGCTAATGACATGAATGGGAGTAGGGATGGTCATGGAACCGAATATTACGTATTTTGATATGATTTGATTTGATTCGATAGGATTAGATTAAATCTAGGTTTTTTAGAAGATATGTTCGAATCGTATTGGATTCAAGTGTAAGGTGAAAAATATTCGACTAAAAAAAATAATATAGTTTACCTTATATATTTAGAAAAAATTACAATAATATTCATTTATATATTAACTTTTTCAATTATATCTTTGTTTTTATTGAATGGAAGTAATATTTTTATAAATATATTTTCTTATATCGAGTTGAGTTAGGTTCAAATTTTATTTCGAAAAAACGGATTATATTCTGATTGAGTGAAGTCATCATAAACTCAGATCGAATCAAATTTCAAATAAAGAAAATATATTTTTCGGGTCATATCGAATTTGTTAAAAACCGATCCAACCCTGACCCTTGTCCATTAGGGAGTGGCTCCTCGGTGGTCCATCCCTAAGGAGGGAGACTGGCTCTGGCTCTGACTCTGAAGGTCAAGGCCGGGCAGTAGTTGCTAGCCTGCCACTGGTGTACTCTTTGGCCCAAATGATTGGTCCTGCCCTATGTATCGCTTCTAATGCTCGAGTGAAATGTTTTCTTCTTTTCTGGTCCTCGCATATTTTAGTGAAATATTTTATTTACTGTTAATAAAATAATATCATAAATCCAGTTAAGTTGGGTTTTAGGCTGATCCGATTCTAATTCGAGTATTATAACCTTTCATTCGTTACTCGATCCGATTCTAATTCGAGTATTATAACCTTTTATTCGTTACTCAATCCGATTCTAATTCGAGTATTATAACATTTCATTCGGTACTCGATCCAATCTATATTTAAAGAGGTTTTACTCAATCCGAAACTCGATTTAATTTTTGGGTAAAAATTAACACCCAATCAGATCCGCTACACACACGAATTAGGTAAAACAAGAACCTAATTGACAAACATATAGTGAGAGGGATATACTTAGACATATCCTTAAATATATAAGTAGGGATGGGCATGGGTCGGGTTTTTGGTCCACCCGACCTAACCCGAGAACAAGGGAACCTTCACCCGAGGTCCGACCCAACCAAAACAAGATTTCACCTGACCCGATATATAACTTAGAAACCCGACCCGACCCAAAATAATAATAAAAAATATATTTTTATTCAATAAAAAAGTGACTTAATTGAAAAAAATTATATATAGAGGGGTATCATTATAATTATTCTTAAATATATAAGGTAAAATTATATATATATTTTGGGTCGGGTCGGGTCAGGTATTTTTCACCCTAAATCCGACCCGACCCGAATATCACACTTAAAAAAAACTCGATCCGACCCGACTTGGATTTTTTTTTAAAAAAATCCAACCCGATCGGGTTGGGTCGGAACCCGTCGGGTTCGGGTCCCATGTCCATTCCTATATATAAAAAAAATTAGCTAACCATATTTCCATATGTAATGAGGTAAGGGGAGGTAGGGTTGTTGGCTACCCTCAACGCCAGATTGAGAGCAACTTTCGTGGAAAACCTCCGTTATGAATTGCCCTCAGTGGGACTCGATCCCATGACCACAAGGTTAAGAGTCTTGCGCTGTACCAATTGAGCTAGACAGGCAATTCTATCCATTCCTATATATAAGAGATAATTATATTATTATTTTCACTCTAAAAAGATTTGACACCAACTCGAATTTAAAAAACATGATCATATAAGATTGGATTATAATAAAATTAAATTATCAATAAAAATATTTAAATTATACGAGAGTTTAGAATTTTTAAAATAAAACCGTTTCTAGTACCCTCTCTCTCTGTATATATTTTGTATGCATGCATGAAGGGCCTTGAAAACATCCTCTCTCTGTCTCTATATATATATATATATTGTATGCATGCATGAAGGGCTTTGAAGGTTTTGTCTTTAACCTAATAGTATAGTAGGATTCTTTTTGGCAAAGTTATGCATAAGGTCGACAAGATGATTGATTAATATATATTGGCAGCGCACCTCCCGGAGCATGTTTGGCAATATGGCTTAAACACTGCTGGTTTTACCCGTACCTAAATGGCTCAATAATTAAAGCTTGGAGCTTTAGGCTATGGCTGCTCTCTCTTATATATAAACACATCCACATACCAACAAAACCCTTCTTTTATTTTGGTTTCTTTGATACGTTCAATGCAAAGGTAAAGCCTGAAAAGAAAAAGATAGCAATTTAGCAATAGCAATGACTCGGTTCATCAATCTTCAAATCGTCATTAATGATGAACAAAGTTTCTTTCTTCATGAGGTAAATTCTTTTGTTTATTGTATTTCTTTTTCATTTATGTATGTAGAAGTAGAACAACTGTTTGTGAATATGTTTGTTTGGAAATTTCTTTCCCCAGAATATTATGTCAGCTTTCTCAGGAAGGTTGAAGAAGATCATTAGAAAACAAAAGAGAAAACCCCAGATTGAGGATTCCATTATAGAGCTCAATGATTTCCCTGGTGGACCAGATGGATTTGAGCAAGTTTCAAGGTTCTGTTACAATCATGGAAGAGCTAAAATCACAGTTTCCAATGTGTCTCTTCTTTATTGCTGTGCATTTTTCCTTGGCATGACAGAGAAAGCCTCAACCAACAATCTCTTGAAACAAACAGAAAAGTTCCTGGAGGGGATGTTTTATTGGTCCTGGGGTGATATAATTATGTCCCTAAGGAGCTGTGAACCATTCTTTTCATATGCAGATTCATATGGTCTAATCCAAAAGCTGATCTTTGCACTTTTAGCAAAGATTGCTCAGAATTCAGATACGAACTTCATAGCTTCTTCTTCTTCATCATCTTCACCAGTGACGAGTTTTGGCTTCAGATTCTCTTCAACATCAAAAGCCTCACCTGATCCAGCCAGTCCATGTACTAAATCAGGCAAGGATTGGTGGTTTGATGAATTGACAAATTTAGGTCCAAAGATCATTGAGAAAATCATTAGGAATTTGGGTGCTTATGGGGACCAAAACAACAGCTTCACACTCACAAGGTTCATTCTCCATTACCTCAAAAGCAGACCCCAAGGTTCTTCCTCAAGCTCTAAATACGAATACAGTGGCCTGGCTGACACAGCTGTTCATGGGGTTATTTTAGTGGGGAAAACCAAATTTTCTTGCGGGAAACTTTTCTGGGTTTTGAGACTTGTTTCTGGTTTCAACCTCAGCAAAGACTATAGGGCTGGTTTGGAGAGATTGATCGGTGAGAATCTTGATGAAGCAACTGTGGATGACTTGTTGGTATCAGGACATAACAGGGGTGTTTATGATGTCAACCTTGTAATAAGATTGATTAGAGTGTTTGTCAATGGTGAAGAGGTGGATTCACAGAAGATGAAAAAGCTTGGAAGATTGATAGATAAGTACTTGAGAGAAATATCTCCAGACCAGAACCTCAACATCTCTAAGTTCCTTGCAGTTGCTGAGAGTTTACCAGATTCTTCAAGAGATTGCTTTGATGGAGTCTATAGAGCCATTGATTTCTATCTTCAGGTGACCATTTCAACATCTCTAATTTCCTTTGATTTATGTTAAATTTGCTAATCGAGTAAATTGGCCATTGCAGTCCCATCCAACCCTTTCATTTGAGGACAGATCAAAGCTATGCAGATGTCTAAACTATGAAAAGCTCTCATTTGAAGCAAGCAAAGAACTAGCCAAAAATCCCAGAATCCCACCAAATGTTTCAGTCCAAGCACTCATTTCACAGCAATCTAAAGTGCCACAGAATGGATTTTTGTATCAGAGAACTCCCAATGGCAGCCATGGCAAGAACTCACATGGCCATATGGTGTTGTTCAATGACAATACCATGGATTCATCATCATTATCATCATCATCAGAGAGCTTTTCAGAAGGGACTGAAGATATGAAACTCAATTTGCAGAAGATGCAATGTAGGGTGGTGGAGTTGGAGAAAGCATGTAAAGAAATGAAGGGACAGATGTCAAAGTTGGTAAGGCATAACACTGGCATTAGTACCCCTTTCTACAATGGAACTTTGCCAAGATTTTGCTGAAATTTGTTTGTACAAAAAGGGGGCTGGTTCTTGCAAAATTGGAGCAAAGGGGATTCACCTTTTTTTCTTTTTTAATTTTTGGTTTGAGAAAATGTATGGTAACTTTGAAAAGTACATAATATTACATTGCTATTGTATTTTTATCTTTAAATATATTTTTTCTTCATTTTATTTAGACAAGTTTTCCTTTTTGTTATATTATTAAATTATAAATTATTCAACTCAATAATCTCTCCATTAAATTATAAATTATTCAATTTAATACAAATAACAAAATATTAAATTAAATAAACTTTTGAAAGTATTGAATCTACAAAATATATTAATACAAAATCAAATTGCACCATTAACCAAAGAAAAATACAAATCTTGACAAGAAAGTAGTTCTTAAACAAATTGAGAGAAGAAAAGAAAAAACAAATGCAGTGTTTATATATAATAAACACTTTTAGGGATAAAGTAAGATTTAGTCCTTGAATCTTATTTTACACATTAGTCCTGAACTATTTTTTTTTGGGTAATTTTGATAAATGTGACACTCTTAAATTTGATCACTTGTTATAATCTCAGAATCTCATATAATCAAGTGACTAGATATGAGAAATTTATCATTTAATATAAACAAAAAAAAAGTTTGATGCTCGAATTAAAATATATATTAAGTTGAAGAACTAAAAATTAATTTATTCAAAGTTTTATAGTGTAACATTAATTAATTCACTAAAATGTATAAAATTATACATTATCGATACATTATATATATATGGGTTACGATTCACTTATATTGTATAAATTTTTATTAGTTTTAATCTTTTTAGGACTATTGGATTGATAAAAATCAAATGCTGAGATTAACTCCTTGTTTCTTTTTCTAATGATCCTAAAATGTAAAACTAAACTAGTTTTACACATTATAATTGGATATTATCCCATATATATATATATATATATGAATCAAGTAACGTCGGCGGTAAATGAATTGTTATTATTCATTGAGTTTCCGGGTTCGAGTACAAAAAATGTTACGAGTGTGAGTGTTCAATGTCAAATTTGTTAAAAGTTATCTCAGAACATATATTGTTTTGTACTTACCTGAGATTAACTAAATATATATATATATATAATAATTAAAAAGAAAAAAAAGGAGATTGTGGGGGAAAAGGCCAAGAGTGTAAGGTGTGTATTCCAAACCGACTTGGATGTGTCATTGTATTTTCCAGCCAAGAAGTTCATGTGATTAAATATAATAATCCCAACTGGATTATATCTGCTGCTCCCGTGATTGTTTTTAATAATTTTGAAACCAAATATTCAAGTCTATTGTATCATATACTATTAATTAATATTATCAATTATTAATTGATTTGTTGAACGTATGAAATTACTTCAATGGTTGAAGAGAAGGTTTTTTTTCTTTAGAACTTAGATGAAAAAGACAGAATAATTTAGGCTTGTAGGACCATTTCACCTAAAGAACACCATCTGCACCATCTTTTTCCAACATTAAACAAACAACATTTTGCTTGTGTAAAGTGGTTTGGTTGTTTTAATAATCGGCTCAACTGCCAACAACAGTGATTGATTCCTTCGTCGTTCGAATTTTCCAAAAAATAAACAAACGATCATGAACGTATTCGAGAAAATAGAGGCAAACATGCAAAAACACACAAGCTGGTCGTATAATACATGTATTCCGTAGTTCCTTTGTCGCTAAGCAGAGTTTCTTACACGATACTGGGAGTGAAATACCCAACTTTTCCCGGATAAATAAACGACATTCAAATACAACAGCAGCATAGTAAAAGGAAACCAAAGAGAAGCAAATTGCATATCTATGGTAGCCGGACGAGTTCCCTATTCCTCTTGGTATTTTGAGGGTTCTTTTAATGACGTGAGTAAAAGGTAATTACATCTATGACTATGAGCTACTGTTCTGAATCGGTTGCGAAGGAAATCTATCTTCTTCCGTGGTGGATTGAGGGTTGGTCATCTTACAAAGAGATCGATATTGTAGACGAACATTCTCACCGGTTCCGATGATCTTAAGCAAATACCTGCAAGAATTTCATGAAAACCATGGGAACTTTCACCACTAATATCTAAAGCTCCCATCCTCTCTCTGATGTGCTAACATGTCTAATTCGGTTATTTTTTATTTTGCGGCGGGGAGGGAGGAGGAACAAAAGTTGACTCGATATAAATGAAATGAATGCATTGTGAGAGAAACATTCTTCCTATAATAGATGAGAGTGAAGGAAATAAAATTTTAAATATCGTATACGTTCCCCTACTTGAGGTTCTGAAAACAACGGTAATGCATGTCAACCATAGAACATTATGATGCTACTAATTGAGGGATTAGCCTACTTTTTATTTTATTGCCATTGTTGTCTCTAAGAGGCTTGATTTTAATATCTTATAAATCTAGAGTTACATTTGGTTTTCTACGTTTACATTAGGATTTAGCATCTTAATTTGTATTTTTCCTTATCCGATTAGGTTTCGTGCATTGGTAACAGTAAGATCTCGGAACAATCCAACTCACCAGCCATTGAGACATTGGGATGTAATAATGGCTTCCTTTCCAACAAACTTTTCTGGTGTTCTCCTGTTTCCCTTTACGATCAGTATACACTCCGTGTCAAATTTCAATCTAACTTTTATGGCGGGAAAACCATAATCAATAGTTGGCAATAAAGAGATGGCAAAATGTAACCTTAATTAACACCTTCTCGTTCTCCGAAAATGGATATTGCACACCCCTATGCAACCCGTTGTTAGCACCAAAATCTCCATTATCCTACAGAAAAGCATTTGACAAGCGTCAAATATGAAGTTGAAAACAATGCTGTAGCGATTTACCTTTGGAAAGTTTGATTCTAAAAGCATTAGAAATAACCAGATTTCAAGAAGCAACATTGCTGAACTTAGTAAATTCTAGCAATATTTTTTGCCCATGTGGAATCTATCCCTTCCCATTAGCATTTGCAAACGAGCTGAGAGTTTATGCATGCCGAACAGAAGTTTGAAAGGACTGTGTCAAGAAATTTGGAGTATACCCTGCTCGATCTCTTTGATAAATCGATTTGGTCACCCATTTCCTTTCGTCGTTTACGGAGAGCTGCATTATGGAATAGCCTTCGATTATCCTCTTGCTTCACAGCTGCGGCAGCAGCTCTTAGAGCTGAGCGACAAAAGGGAGAAAAATGGTTCAAGAGGAGGAAGAAAAGGATGGAGAAAATATTTGAATCTATCAGATCATACCAATATTAGGGATCAATGATCCAGAGTCTATGTCTGCACCGCAAAGCGTACATCTTGACTGTGATGCAAACAACAATTGTGGTTATGGTTCTTGTCTCTTCCCATCTAAGGTAATAAATCCATTGTAAACAAAAGAAAACAACAGGAAAATGATAGATGTACGATAACCAAAAAACAGCCTATATATGCCACAAAATGACATCTCCTTTCCTTCAAATTAGCAGACCTCTTGGCATGTCAGATTTATATTTTAACTCCTTTAATATTTATATTAGTTTGCAGATTGCCTGATTAGAACTTGACACCATTTTTTGCAATAAAAGAATAAAAAAGGAATTTAACCCCACTAACTAAAGTAGACTTTGAAGATGATTCAAAAATGCGTAAGGTGATCAAAATATTTTGATTTTACCAACAGATTAAATGAAGGTGCACCTCCATGTTTAAGAAAACCAAAATTATTTATCTAACTTGTATCTTAAGAATTCTATCCATAAAAAACACAGCAGCTTTAGACACGTTGAAAATATTTTGGCCTAAAAAGGTTTTAGTTTTTCCCTCAAAAAGAATTGCAAGTGCCTCCTAGCATGTCGAGAGAGCTAAATTTCTAATTAATAGGTGTGGCCTTCGTCTACCTCTCATTTGCTCTCTTTTCGAAGGACATGAAGAGTTGTTAGAGATAGTGTTGGCCACAGAGAAAGCTCTCAGAAAAGAGAGATGCTGGTGTTACTTTATTATTAAATAATCTATTGAACATCAAATTAGTAACTCACCCTGCATTTAAACAATGATTCACCTCTAAATCCCAAGAAAGATGAGAACAGTCATTTTAATGCAGAACCCATGCAGCCTGAAAACAGAGTAGCATTTCCATTTTTGTTAATTGCAATATTATTCTTACCATATCAAGGACCCTCCTCAGCATGAGACCACCAAATGAATGTCCACAAGAAACAACCATAGCATCTTCAAGGAAAGCACCACTAAGCATCAAGGCAAAACCAACAAAATAAATCAGCAGAGAAATGGTACATGTGTAAAGAGAAATGTATTTCTATATCCATGGTACATGTTAGTTTCTTTCTAGTTTTATGCAAATACCTTAGCTCATTGTATTTCAGGAAGGCTTAAAACAGATAGCGCATCCTAGGAAAGGTGGATGCAGTGCCAATTAAGCACAAAATGAGAAAAGCAATTTAAGGTCTATAATACATGAGGGAGAATAGCCTGGAAAAGTCCTATAAAAAGATTTGTGTTACTGGAAGATGCTGCAGTTCAAAGGTGTAAGGAAAGACTAGGGGAAACAGGGGTCGGAACTTTCAACAATGACTTAGTTATGGTGATTCACTCACAAGTCACAATATGATTATAAGCAATTTTATTGATACTAAGACATGCTAGGGATGCATTTCAATCAAAACTTAAAAAGAGGTAACAAAATAGCTTAACCGACGGAAAGGGAAAAAGGAGAGTGAAACTGAGACAACTTACGACAAGGGGTCTGAGAGAACACTTCTTAACGAAGGCTGCTTATTCAAATTGTTTTGAGCTCCCTGGGAATCCACAATTCATGATAAGGTTTTCTAACAAAAATTGAGCTTAAATACGAAAATCAAAATGCAATATGCAAGCAACAAAAATAAAGTAGGTTCGTTAAAAAAGGGGAAATCATGTGCGACAAATAAAATGTTTCCAAGAAACTGGGGATCAAATAAAAAAAGTAAACAATACCACTTTCAAATTTTCAATCAACCACCAGGCCCACATGTGTTGAAACTTTTCACAATAAAAAGTAAACAAAGACAGATATTGATTTCCTAAGTAAGAAGAGAAGCAACTCAACATGGTACAGCATAATTTTATACACAAAATCAGCTTTCAAATTCTCCAAAGGACTATTTAAACACCTTAAAATCAGTTAAAACAATAAAAATACTTATATCTGATAGAGAGTTATTCACCATCACTTGTTTTTTCCTATATTCTGCTTTTGCACCTGATAATCATTGCATGAAATGCAACAAGTCTGCACTTACACATGTATTATCAGAACGATTGCACCCTACATCTTCTTCTGCAGAGAGTTCATCCATAAACTGGCTAACGGATATTGGTACACAGCTTTGTGGAATTACATGACCAGCAGCTGCAACTGGAGAGCAATCCAATATAGCATTGCCTTGTGGCATGAGCCTAAATGCAAGTGATGTCCTGATAACAAGTGCTGCAAAGGGTTACTCACTTGAGTCGAGAAGTACAAGTTAACTAACTTTGCTACCACAGTAGAAGCAGCAAAGCATGAACAAAACATGAGTACATGACTACAAGTTACCTGCCACTATTATTAATGCCTGATATGTACTCAGGAGCAGCTCTATAGGAGGCAGCAGGACGAAGACCAGCAGTGGCATGGCTAAGTGCCTTGCCAGTAATAAGTAAAATATCCCCAGGAGCTAATCCAGCATCTGCTAGGTACCAACGACCGTTGGGGTCACAAACCTAAGACAGAAAATATTTAACAGATATGCCCCAAAAGGATCATGCATACATGTGCATGAAAAAATACTTGATTATGAAAATCCCTATGTCAAAGAACCATTTTTTCTTCTGTCAAGAGAGAAAAATAAAGAGACCTGTAGACCAGCACCATCTGAAGAAATCAATGTCAATAACCCCTTCTCAACTTCAGCAGTTGTTCCCAGCTTCCCTCCTCCAAGAGCCCCCTTTCCATTTTGCAAAGATATGTGAGAGTATGTTGCAACAAGCACTGATGAAGACACCTCGTTAGCAGGTAATGGAGTATCGTCAAGTAGATGATTGAACACGCTGTATAAGTATAATACATAATTTGCATTTTAGTATCAAAACCAATGCCTTAGGCAGAAAGTAAAATTAAGCAAATTAATGAATATAATAATTCATCATCAACATCACCATCCTTACTCGCTTTGTAAACGCAGGTGCCTTGCTATTGCAGATAAAGCAACACGAGCTGCCTTCCCCATGCACCTAAATATATCAGCCATGCATGGTGGAGACGAGTCACAATCTTCCAAAGCTCTACCACAAGAAGCCAATGATTTGTCACCAATTGTCCAAAAAGTAATTATATATTTATATGTATAAACTATTGCGTCAGTTAAGAGATTATAACTTACAAGATTCTTCATATGGAAAAAAGGTACAACTATTGTGTCAAAAAATATTTAAGTGAAAAGGTCCACAACAAAACTACTTCTAGTTATTACTAACAATGCTGCAAAATTGCATAGCAACTAGGGAAGACATAGAAGATTAACATAAATAATTTTTTTTTAAATCAATATGTGTTCTTCATATAGTATTCTTGGTTTTCAAATATTTTGATAAGCAATCTGACTCATGGTGAATGCTGTTTCAATAATTAACGAGCTTTAGCAATAAGCTCAATTGCCAGACCTGAAGAATTATTGTTATACGGAGCAAAGAGACAAACTTTAGCTAGTTTAAACACTGAAAGTAATTTTGAACAGAAAAAGCAATATATATATATTTTTTTCCAATAGAGCAGACAGAAGAAAACACACATACCTTCCAGCCCTATACATATAAACCCCACGGCTTCCTTTTCCAACAGTATTTACCCTACTCCTAAAGTACAACCGCGCGGCTTCCAGCGCGCAACGCATCAATGCAGCATCCTCGTTCCCAAACTCAATCACCACCGCATTATGCCGCATCAAAGAACCGGAAAAAGTGTCTACGGCCCTCACATAGGAAGCAGATGGGGCACCATCATAGGGAGAAATATCTGATAGCCTAACCCTGGCGAGTGGAAGTTGGGTAGTCCCCATGTTTACGAGAGGCTCACCGGAAGGATGCGCGGCGGAGATCGGAACAGCGAAATGCTCGAGGGGCTGACGCGGGCGGAGAGGCAGAGGGGATTGCGTGGGAGTTGGTGTAGGGGATCTAAGTGAAGCGTCGGAAGCAGGTGGTGGAGGATTCGGCGGTGACGCCTGCTGCATCATCATCATCGCTACCATTAATCATTTCTGAAAGAGAAAAATAAAAGGGGTGAGGGTTTGAAATTAGGGTTTTAGATGAATCATTTTTTGAGCATTTTTGTGCTTTAATTGAACTGCTACTTTGGCTTTGGAGTTTCGTTTAAAAGGATCATCAATAAATACATAAGTTTATACATTTTGGGCAAAATTGTTGAATTTGAAGGTTCATATTTACTTTCATTAAAGTTGCTTTGTTATAGATTAAGATACTTAAACTACTCATAATCAAGGATTAATATTTGATTCGAAATCGATTAATTTTGATTTTTTAATTTATTTATTAATTTAGATCCTAGTCGGGTTGATCTCTTGAAAGATGATGTCGAATTGAATTCAAGTTTAAAGTGAAAAATATTCGATCGAAAAATAAAAATATCATTGATCTTTTATATATTTATAGATAATTGTTATAATATTTTCTCTATACTTTCCAATTAAGTTCCTATTTTACCTAAGAAAAAAATTACAATATATATATATAAGATAGCTTTTACTTTAAAAATCGAGTCAGTTTTGAATTGGATAGAACTGTTATTAACTTAAGTTAAATCAAATAACGAGTAAAATATTATACTTCAATTGAATTCGAATGAGCTAAAAAATTGATGATTATTTAAATTTTTTAAAATTTATAAAATGATCATTAAATTTATCGAACTGTTATATGATTACTAAACTTGAATTCATAATTCCAAAAATAACCCCAATGTTTACCAAAATGATCACTTTGGCCCCTATTATTTTTTGCGGAACATTTTGACTTCCAACGTTTCACTTTGAAGCAAAAAACTCCCTATACATATGAGAAACTTTAGTTAACATACGATTAACACTCTAAAATATGAGCTTTTTAAACCTAAAATAAAACATTGATGACTAAATTGCTTCAAAAAAAAAAAGAATAATGGACAAAATGATTATTCTATCAAATGTTAGAGACTTTTTTATCCTAAATGAAACGTTGATGGATAAAATGCTCCAAAAAATATAATAGAAGGCAAGATGACCATTTTTATAAACGTTGTGGCCTAATTTAGACGTTATGCCTTATTTAATTAAACTAAGAATTCAAGTTTTTTTTATATAAATCTAAGGTAAATACCCGGCAATATTTATTCAAAGATGAGTATGAACTTCTTAAAATTGAATACCTACACATTGACATTCTTGTTGCTCGAACTTGAGTCTTCAAAAAATAACATTATCTCCTTCACCACGGAAGCTACTCGATTCGTGCTAAGAATTCAAGTTTAATTACTTAATTGGCTCGGACTTTAAAGTCAAATTCAAGTATTTAGCTAGGGGAAAAAACTTGAATACCAAATTGAATCTTGAAAAGAAGTTTGGAAACCAAAACTGTATATTTACGAGTACAATTGCTGTGGAAAATTCCAACGAACTCAGTTTTAGTTTAGGAGGGAAAGGCAACGGTGTTGATTAATTGAGTGGGGGAAGAGAAGATCATTGGCTCACACGCTATCCTAAACCCAACCCACATTTCTCTAACAAAAACAATCTCAATGGCTCTATCTCTCTCTAGTTTAAATTCATTAGATTTCTCCTTCTCAACCATCTTCACTGTTTCAAGTTCTTCACTTTCACTCTCTTCTTCCCTTTAAAGCTTTGGGAATTTCGTAAATTTTTACGGGGTACTATGACAAGCTTTGTGTCGCCTCGTTGTTGTAATTTGTCGGTTGGGGTTTCGGAACACGTTTGCAGCAGCGGGGGAAGGTTTCACAATTCTCCAAGACTGAGATGTTGCGGTTCGTGTTTTCATATCGGTGGGATGAGTTTTTTCCAGGGCCAGGGTCAGGGTTTTGCTCCTTGTACGCCGAGGCGAAGTCGTCGGAAATGTGGTCCGATCTTTTCCGGCGCCGTGGACGAAGGTGGCGCTGAATCGGATGATGGTGAGGATGGAAATAAATGTTAAACCATAACTCACACTCCCCATGAATGTTGTAAAGACCTAACTTGGATATAATATCGTCGAAAATGATTCTTAAAAGTATCTTGGTCAAAATATCGGCTAATTGATCTTTTGAAGAGACATAATTGAGTCTTACGGTTTCACCATTCACCTTTTATGCAACGAAGTGTTTGTCTATCTTTACATGCTTAATTTTGTCATATTGTATCAGATTTTTAACAATGTTTATAACCGACTTGTTATTGCTTTGAAATTTAAAGTGGGTTTTGTCGCTAACTCTTAACTCAGTTAAGAGTTGTTGTAACTAAATGCCTTCACAAATTCCAAGTGTCATTGTCCGATATTTTGTTTCTGCACTACTTCTAGAAACTATGACATGCTTCTTGCTTCTCTAAGTCATCAAATTTCCCTAAACAATCGAACAATAATTGATTGTTGATCTCCTATCTGTTAACTCTCCAGCTCAACTTGAATCTGAGAAGATCTTGATTGTTCTATCTTCATGTTTTCTGAAAATTAACCCATGACCCAATGTCATCTTCAAATACCTTAAAATACGATATACTGCTTCCAAATGTTTTTCTCTAAGATCATTCATGTACTGACTCACAATACTCACAGAGAAGGCTATGTCTGGTCTTGTAAGTGACAAGTAGATGAGCTTGCCCACTAACATTTGATATTGTTCTTTGTTTACTGGACTTCCATTTTCCTTTAACTTTAGATTTGCTTCCATGAGAGTTTCTGAAGGCTTGTAATCTGTAAATCCAATTTCAGAAAGCAAGTTCATAATATACTTTCTCTGATTTATGACAATCCATTCTTTTTGATCTTGCCACTTTCATGCCCAAAAAATACCTCAAGGTTCCTAAGTCATTGGTTTCAAATTCTCTTGCTAGCAATGTCTTCAAATTTTCGATTTCTCTGAAGTCATCATCAGTGATGATGATGTCATCAACGTAGACAATTAAGATTGTCCTTTTATTGTTTGAACTGGTCTTCACAAACAAAATATGATCAGATTGACATTGCTTATAGTTGTCTTGTAAGAGTACCTTCGTGAATCTATCGAACCAGGCACGAGGGGATTATTTTAGTCCATATAATGACTTCGATAACTTGCATACCTGCTGATTTTTCGATTTCATCTGCACACCTGGTGGAATTTGCATATAAACCTCCTCTTGAAGATTGCCATTGAGGAATGTATTTTTGACATCAAGTTGACGGTCCAATCCTTATTAACTGCTAAGGATAAAAGTACTCTTACAGTGTCGAGTTTTGCAACTGGAGCAAAATTTTCTTGATAGTCTACTCCCTGAGTTTAAGTAAACCATTTTGCCACAAGTTTGACCTTATACCGTTCAATGTTGCCATATGCCTTGTATTTGACTATGAAGACCCATTTGCAACCAACTGTTTTTTTTTTTTTTTAGGAAGATAACAAATAGTCCAGGTTTTGTTGTTTTCAAGATCTGAAAGTTCTTCTTCTACTGCCTTCTTTCATTCGGGAATTTTTTGAGTTTCTCCTATGATCTCTGGAATGCGGATGCTGTCAAGTTTGACTGTAAATGACTTGGACATTAGTTTACCGTAAGCAACAAATTTATTGATAGGATGAGTTGTACACCTTACTCCCTTTCTTCTCTGCAACAGAATTCTCAATCATCAGTACAGGCTTCCCATATGAATCCACAACCGGTCACCGGGTATGAATCACTCTCCCAATTCACGAACTTCTGCATCCCATCATCCTTCTTGGCATGATTCATATCGACCCGTTTTGTATCTGGCTCTTCGAAAGGAACCATCCTTTGATCTGGAACTTCAACAACCACCTTAGAAGACGACTGTCTCCCGTAACCAACATTACCCTCTTTTCTTGATCCCACCCCTTGGCCAGCCAGCCCTGCCTTTGGCCGATTCGCAGTAGGACTAGCTATCCATTTCTGGGCATCATCCCATTTAGATGGAGCTGGCTTAGAGAATGGACCAAGGGGAACCCTTTGCGGCTCCCGTTCGGTCTTCTGAAACTCAAAGATTGATGAGGACACACTCATGTTGTCATGTCCACTGTCATAATCTAAACCATGATGATCCTCGATGAACTGGTTCTGCGTCGTGCATAAAGAATGATCCTTTGATCTTCTGTTGCCACCATTCTGCAAAGCAGCCATGGAATCTGCTGTTGTAGAAGTGGAACATTCTGGAAGAACACTCACCACATCTACATCTCTGCAACTATCAGAACAACTTTTCCCTGCACAAAAAAGAAAATTAAAAATAAAAATCAACAGTCTCTACTCTCTTTCCACTCTCTTCAACTTTTTTTGTGTGGTTGAATCTATTTTCATATGAATCAAATGAAAAAATAAATAAATAAACAATAAATAAAATAAAATTGAAAAATACCTGAATCATCATCAAGGTGAGAAAGTTGAGATCTTAAATCTATTGAAGATTCAGCTTGTTCTTCTTCATGTTGTTGCTTTCTCTTTTTTTCTACTCCTAATAGCATAGTCCTTAGCTTAGCCGGGGAAAATCCACCTCCGCTCTACGCATTTTCACAAACAAATATTTGAATTTCCTTTTCTTCAGTTACAAATGGATTAGAGCAAAAGATCAGCAAATGTGTAAATTTGAAAAATGAAATCGAAATCTCCTCTTTCTTTCTAGCTCGCTTTCTCACTTCACCAAAAATAACAAAGAAACAAAGCATTGAACGAAGAAAAAGCTGTAAAAAAGGGGGAGATTTGCGAGAAGAATACGTACCTGAGGCTTTTGTATTCTCTCGTAATCCATGAAAATGATGACCGATTTCCTTTCAATCTAACAGTCCAAAAACAAAAATACGAAAAAAGATGCTAAATTCACTGAACTGACAGCATTGCAGCTATTATTATTACTACCACCGTGCTTGTTGCTTGAGAGACGAAGAACTATACAGTGAAGGCAATGAAGTTTGTGAGATGTTTCTCTTTCACCCCTATAAACTGACAAATCTCAGAAATAATTAATATGCTTTGAGTTTCGATTTGTGAAATTTGGATGCCATGGACAGGGGGTTAGAGGAAGAAAGTCACAGAAATTATAATTTTTTTAAATATCCATAAATGCTTTATCATTTTCGCGTAAACCGTAAAAATGGTAATAACTATAAAATATTATTTTATTAAGTATTTTTATTATTAAAAATTATAAAATATTTCTTTAAATATAAAATGTTATTTTGTTAAATCCTCCGATTTTTGGTTATTCAACTATTTTATATTTTAAAATCATAATTTTTTTGTTAAAAAATTAACCGTTGTCTAAGTTGAACGTTAATATGATGACTAAAATATAATAATCATTTGAGATTTTGGGATCAAATTTTATCATATCATAATCAACTAGTTAACGTTTAGTTAAAAATACCGTCAATTTTTCAATGAAAAAGAATAAACTTAGAATATAATAAATAATCGAGTGATCATTTTATATTCAATAGTATCTAAACTATTAATTTTGATATATTTTAATACTTAAACTTATAATTTTTTCAAAATCATATCTAAAGTTTAATTTTTATTTCATTTTAATACCCCATTTAAAAGCTTAAAGTTGAGTTTTGAAAAAAATTGAAAGTTTAAATACTAAAATAAACAAAAACTGATAGTTTAAATATTAAACGCGTTAAGCTTTAAACGACGCGATACTAAAATGAAACAAAACTTACACGTTAGGTATGATTTTCAAAAAATTAAAAATTTTAGTACTAAAACAGACCAAATGACCAAAAAAGCTACATCTCAAGCATCTCAAACAAATTCCGATTACAGAAATTGTAACAATATTAGAACTCAATGGATTGATTACATGATAAATATATGGGTGAATTTCTTTAACCCGTTTTACTTCAGCATGGGGGAAACTAACTAAACCAGACCCTAACTCATATATATATATATATATATATATATATCAGCAAATTCTACAAATTCCTAGTTTTCCCCCCAAGAAACCAAGCTATCTACGTTCATGGACTTTCCTGGCACCTGATGAGTATCTTCTAAAATCACCACCAGAGCTTCTGCCTTTAGCATCTGTGTGCTTCCCTTCCTCTTGATCAGTCGCTGATTTTTGCTTCCGCAACATATCCTCGGCGTGTCGGCGCCATAGTACTTCCCTCTCTTTTCTTGGCATTTTGTTATACCTGGGATCTGGCTTCAGAAGACGTTTGGCCGTTGACCATGAATCGAGGACTGTTTTACCACCTTCTGTCTCTTGAGCAGCTGCATCTTGAGTTATGACTTCGGATAATAGAGCTCTGAAGTCATTCGAGCATCTCTACAGGAGGCCGAATCAAAGGGTTATGTCGGGAACGGTTGTTTAAAAGAAGTTCAACGATATGCACAATAAATCCCTTAAAAATTACAATTTCCCATCCTTTCGTTTCTTCAACTCGTAAATGAACAGTTTCTTTATTGATAATAGCGTGGTTGTAGATTACCTCAAACAGCATTTTTATGTGTTCACGGAAGAGTTTCTCCATATCAGATGAATCTAAATCAGGGTTCGCTGCACGTCCCTGAGGATCCTTTTCCAACTTAGACCTCGATTCAGTCCAAGATGCCTAGAAAGATTAATAAAAGAAAGGCATCAACTGTTTACAGATTCCAAATGAACCAACAAAAGCAAGCATTTAAGAATTTTGACCTTAATTTGACGTTGAATGATTCGGGACTTTATCCAAGTTATAAAACAAGGAAACAAAGCAAGTGAGATTTCCACAAAACATATGGTCATACAAAGTAAATATTAATAAATTCAAAACAACAGTTGATTTCGTATTGTATCATCTGAAAATTTGTTAGAGAAAAAAACATACCTGGGGATCTTTAATTGTTTCCACAAGCAAAGCTTGAAAAGATGAAACTGCTTCCTTCCTGCGAACTTTAAGCCGCACCCTTTTCATTTCTTGTTCTTCTCTCTCTTTCCTTTTTCGCAACTCTCTCTCTCTTTCCTTCAGTTTATCCTGTTGCGGAACAGGACAAACTTACTTATAATACTAGTTTGATTATGCCATAAAAGATAGAGGGGAGAGGGGAGAGGGGAGAGGGAGAGGGAGAGGGGGAGAGAAATTATACCTCCTCCTCTTTTCTCACTTTCTCCTTTCGCTCTGCTTTCTCGTCCATAGCTTTGAGTTCAGTTATGTACTCGTTAAACAAAACCTCTCGATCCTCATGCTTAACAGATTTGTACCTTGGATCATTCCTCAAGTTATCTTTCACCTGAAAAAAAAGGTAAGAAAATGGGTCATATTTTCCATCATATTTATTAAAGATGATAAGAACCAGTTCTCTTTATCTTTTACATGCTTGCAGACTCGTAAACGTGAGCAACCCAAGGAAGATGCAAAAGATATGCAAGATGCCTAAATGTTCAGGAACATACTCTCTCCATAAGGTAAGAAAAAAAAACCACTAACCAAATGTCCAAATTTAAATTGCACATACCCTGGACCAACGGGAATTAACATTGATATCTCCTTTCTCTTTAAGCATGGCCTTAAAACTAGAAGAAGAAGCAGCACGTATGGCTCGAGCCTTGTCTTCAGCTGCTCTCTTCAAAAGAAGAACCCTGAGACAGAAGCAGAAACATTTCTTAACCAGTTCGAGAAAAGGACAAGAAAAATTCAGGCATTAACCATTCAAACCAAAAGAGATATAAGCCTAAAGGACACACCCAAATTGAATCTTAGAATCTGGTCTCTAGCCTACTACCTGCTTACAAACGCTGCTTTCAATGTTATTATTAGAACATCTCCGTCTAGAGTCAACCGAACAAGTTCAACATAAATTTACACAAGTATTGGAATCAAAACATACCACATGCGATTATAATCGCACAACACATGTTGCACAGAGAGATCAACACAACAAATTGGATATAAGCAACAGATATAACCAAGACATTTATCTTACTTCAAAACAAAATGAAGGCACAACGGAAAAGAAAGAAAATAATATGCTGTAAAAGTCTATAAAAGAAACCAAAAAATTGAAGCTAATAGTAGAGAAGAAAGGTTAAAAGCTTTTCAATGATGTCTAAGAGGAATAGTCACGTAGCTCTTTCACATTACTGCCGACCTTCTGCATAAAGCACAAACACTAAATAAAAATAATGATTGAGTCTATCCTAGTAATGTTACCTTTCATTTAATAAAAGTTCCCGATCCTTACGGTCCAAAGCCTCAAATCGTGGATCACTTCCCCATTTTCTTTTGAAAGACTGATAATTGGTGTTGTGATCAATATCCTTTAGAATAAAAAAATATCAGGTTGTAAAAATCTACAGTTTGGCAGTTTCAAAGCAATATTTTCAACATATGCAACAAAAAATGACACTGAGTTTTGGACAATTTAAGAAACCTCTGATGCTTCATCCAGCAACTTCTTAAATCCTTCTATTGCAGTCTTCTGAGCTGCTCGTTTTTCTCTGCGTTCCTCCTCAGCTCGTGTCTTAACATAGTGTTCAAATAAGGATCTCCTAGCAGAATGACTTGGAATAGACTGCAACAGGATGCACTTTTAGAAATTAAAACTCAACAATATGACTTCATATTGAAGTACATCAAAGAGGAAAAGTAAATTTGTTACCAACTAAAAGAGCATGCAACAAAGAGAAGGCACATCTTAATTATTAACTGCAAAATAAGATCCCTTCATTTCATCATTCGCATATGTAAGCGATCATTTTGTCATAATTAAGAATGACATATAGTTCAACGGCTAGTAGTATTCCTTTTTCTCATTCAACAAGATTCATAATGATAACTGGTCAATGAATTCCAAAAGCAGGTAAGTTCCCTATAACTAACAAGAGAATATAATAGATAATCTTTAGCCTCAACAAACCTTAAAACGTGGATCAAACATTATCTTTGGGAGTTCCTTTTCCCATTTTGAGAATGGTGCGACCCCCAGTTCTTTGAGCATTTCCTGTGAATTTCACTTGCATGATAAACAATTCACTCCAGCTACAATATTGGATGGCAGTAATAAAACCAAGGATAACCAAATTTGAGAATACACAACAAAATATGGCACAATAGATACCTTAAATTGCATGATACACTCTTCCTTGGAAGGCCCAGCGTCTGCGACCTCAGAATCTGAAGAGGAATCCGATATGTTACCATCCCCATTGTCATCTTTTACCTTATCTTTGTTGTTCTCGCTCTGCAAGCCCTTAACATCAACTGCTTTTGAGCCATTTAAATCATTTGCTGCTGTTACAGGCATGACAGGAACAGTTGAGGAAGAAGGAACTCCAGAATCTTGCAACTTCTTCTTAATTAAATCCAGTGCAGATGAAGAACCAGGCACCACTGATGTTCTTAAAGGCATGGCATCAGGGCCACCTCTGTTAACAGCAGGAGCACTCAAACTTACTGGCGTAGATCCTTTTTCCGCCACTACATCAGTAGTTGATACCGGTGCTGCACGCTCCTTCGATACTTCACTATCTTGTTTCTTTCTCAACTCTGTAACTTCACAGGGTATCTGCCAGCTACTAATCTGATGGATAAAAACACAATGAGAAGTGGGAACATATCAATAACTAGGAAATAAGTTCAATGAGCATAACAGTTTTAGCAATGTCCATTATTTGTTTCCTTAAAATTCACTAAAATCCTAAAAGGTGATTAATAAAACTAGGCTCATAAGGATGAAGATAATGTAAAACCTGGGAAACACATCATCAAAAGCAACATGGAGGTAAAAGGAATACAGCACATAAACATCATTATCTGCTAATTTGAAAATGCACAAGGCTTGATGAATGTGGCAGTTTAGACATAAGTCAACTCCATTAGGCATTGGTTATTATGTTTCGTCTGCAAACAGCAAAGCATTTTACTGTTAAAGCAATTAATGACTAATCCGTATATAGATCCTCTTATTAAAGGCAAGGAACTGGCATTTCTTTCATATTACATTTATAGAAGAAATTTGAATAAATAAAAAAGGTTCCCAAAAAATTGTCAATTTTGATTGCACATTTCACTTTACTATTTAACGTTTAGGAACAGCACAATATTCTTCCCAATTGTGGCCATATACCAGCAACACTTTTACAGAGCATTTCACAGCAACTATAGCTTGGCTATATAGCCCTGGATCTTCTGTTTCCCAAATTTTAGAACAATCACAATCCGTGTTGCAGCAGCTTTTTAATTCTTAAGGTCCGACCACTGCAAATCAAAATTCCAGACGAAAATCTTTCATTTATAACCATAACCATAAATTCCTTATCCATGTTGATCGGACTCTTCATTTTTCATTAAGTACCCATACCCGACTCTTGGATATGAGGATAAGACCTCCAAGGATTTTTCTAATATATGGAAAACTTAGAAAAGTCTAACCATACCTGTGTCCAACAGTTACACCCGAGTACAAGTAACACAGTCCTTATAGTTCCACTTCTAACCCACTAAATTCCAGACACAACTCATTCATATCCTATAAACGAATGTGTTTAGCACCGACTTAAGAGTACACAAAAAAAGAACACATGCTAGAGATGTGAATTAGACTGGACACACTACCTTGGAGTAAAAACAATTCACATATATATGGCAGAAGAGCATGTCATTGTTCTATTAACAGGAAAAAAATTAACACTAAAAATTCAATTAAACAAGCCCATTGGAGTAAAACAGGCTAGAGATGTGAATTAGACTGGACACACTACCTTGGTTTTGCTGTTGTAGTAATATTTTTTGCCATCATTTGTGGTAACTAGTGCCCAATCCGTTCCTGCCAATTGCTCCCTATAAAAAAAGAGACATGACATTTAAGATGAAATTTTACCAAGAACGACAATTTCTCCAGACACTAAAATGATATCCAACACACAAAGGGTTGACTGCAATATAGCATATTAAATAACTAAATGATATTTTAAACAATAATACCCAATTTTAAAATACTGATTAATAATATTACAAAAGAATTCAAGAAAAACATAATATTCTCTTAAATTTCAAAAGAATACTAAAAATAAAATGTAACTCATTCTTAGGGAATACTTTAAACAATTGCTAGTAAAATAAGAAAATTTTAAATGTAACTTTTCTACTTCCTATTTTACAGTTACTTTTAGGTATATTTAAAAAAAATTATAGTTACTTATTATATCTCCAAATTTACAGTTATTTTTAGAGAATACTTGCAAAATATCCAACAATAGAATAGTAAATAAATGAATATTTTGAAGTTTATTAAGTATTTTGCATTTTTATGGTGTTCTGAAAATAATTGAGAGCTCATTCCCCCCCTAAAAACCAAGTAATTAACAGTATATTTCATTCAGCAATGTCAATATTACAGTTCTGACTGATGAGATAGGCCACATAGCAACTTGTGGATGTGAAAGTAAATAACTTACACGGAAACTGGAGTTGGCTGCACAGTAACTTGATCAGGCTGCACAGACAAGTGAAAGAAAAAAGTTGGCATCGCATTAATTTGAATTAGCATCTGAGAAGCCACCAGAAAACACATATGCCAGAGAAAATTGATCATAGAAAATTTTATATACACAAAAACCACAGAAACTGATTTTCGACTTTAATATAGCTACTAGTGGAGAGCCAGAAATAATATCATATATACTCCACAAGTAAACACAAATGCGAATATGCAAATCTTTATAGTTTTATATCAACTTAAACAATGTGGAATTTTCGGATTAATTTAAAAAGCATAATATGATTAACGTTCGATACTCCAACATTTTCTGGGTTTTTATTGTATATGAAATTTCATATAGCATCCATTAAAGAAAGCTAATCGGCCAATATTTGGGGAAATTTGTTGAAAACCGTATCAGTCAATTAAAATGCCTACAATAAAAAAAATGGTTCACCCCAACAAAGTTACTAATAGAAAACATATCCACATGTACCTCCCCTTTAAATCCAGCAGGTTTTTCATAAGTCGACTCTCCTGTTAATGCATTATAGTAGTAAACAACCCCAGTGTCAGTCTTGTGGGCGGTCCAGACATCAGATTGTTCACTGAAAACAGTTTCAGCTTTGGTGCCAACATCATGGACAAGTTTCCTATTATCTGCAGAACCCCATGAAATACGAATGAAGAAAAAATTAACTTCATGATACACTAATGAAGGTTAAACAGCTCTTACATTGTTAGTTGATCAGTAATCTAGCATGAAAACCCAGACGTACCAATTCCTTGTGGTAATCCTGTCTGTATTGCCGATGGTTGGTTAGCAAGAGCAGCAGTAGATGGTGCAAATGGACTCATTCCCAGAAGTCTAACACCAGGAGGTTGAGAATCAGATGATGGTGCAGGATGAGGCATACCACCTGATGTTGGAGGAAAGGGTCCGGGATAAATACTAGGGTAAGACACAAACGGAGGCCTGGAAAAGCCACCCATTAGAGGATGCTGCATCCAAAATCCATGTGGGGAAGAAACCATAGGAGGTAAGGATGTATAGGGAGGGTATGCTTGTTGTTGGACAGCTGGATTTAATGAAACGGGAGCACTGGGTCCAGGAACTGCAGGAGAGGGAGAATCAGCAGCAGCCGAGGCAGTAATCATCTGGATAGATGGTACTAACCCAGGGTGTGCTGGTGCTCCTGGAGTTCCTGAAGATCCACTAGACATGGGGAAAGATGAAGTGGCGGGTATCCGTGAAGTTATAGGAGCAAAACTGGGAGTGGTAGATGCATTCATTGTAATATCTGAAGAGTTATGGACCAGCAATTGGCCAGGCTGAGAAACAGTTGACATAGATGATACAGTAGCAGCTTGTGTACCAGTGGCTGGTGTATCCTGCAATCAGCCAAAAAGTTCAACTAGTAAGACAGTGGCATGCAAAAAACTCCATATCAAATCCATTCTGTAGATGCATAAGCAATTGCTAGACGTCATTTTGCAAGCAGTGAAGTACTAAATTGAGAATGGGATTGAAAGAGATTGCACAGAATTCAAAGGCTGAACAGGAACCATGTTAGGAAGTACTGCCCTAATCAACTACGGCTATAACTGCATTCAGACTCCATTCAATGAAATCCGATGACAACAAACAGAGCCTAAAATTGAGGCATACTGTTTAATTCCTACATATTTAAAAATCCGCAAAATTTTATGTCCCATCCTCCATTCGAAAATATTCTTGACACAGCAAAGCTTCCTAAATATTGCTACAAACAACCCAAACTTGCGGAAAATCCTACTAGTTGTAGGTCAAAAAGTAATGAGCATTGAAATTTTTGAAAACTCGAGCCGACAAAGTGAAATTACAACTCAGTGCTTTATCATTGTCTTACAGATTTAGAGGGTTGATTTTGTGCATTCTGAACCAACTGAGGATTTGGAGAAAAGGAAAAGCTACCAGAACTCGACATGGTTCCCTGCGGCACTGGTACAGGAGGCTGCATTATCGATGAAAAAAACTGAATGAAGAATTTGAACGATGATACAAGCAATGATACCTGGAGGAGGAAATATAGGAACGGGATCAAATACCGTAAAAGTGTATAAAATAAACAAAATCGAACTAAAAAAAACTCTATCGACAGTCAATCAAGAAATCAGAATCACTAGATTGCGTGGTTATTCACCATTTTTTTCCTTTGGAACAATCAGTTTGAACATTGATTAAAAAAATTACGGGTGTTTCAAGTAAATAACTTACCTTACAGGATTCTGGGACTACCGAGAAACCTTCATCGGAATCCGTCTTGGTAGCAAAACAAGGAGGAATAGAGACGATGCCTTTAGTCAAGGTCCGAATGGAGTATTAGGGTTAGGGTCTGGGGCTTTGGGCTTTTGGAACTAAACAACAAGAAACGAAAAGAAAAAGTGTAAATTATAATTTTAGTACCTAAACTTTCACTTTTAATACGTTTTGGTAATTAAACTTTCATTTATTTCAAAATAGTACCTAAGGTTTAGTTTTTATTTCATTTTAGTATAGTTTAAAATTTAACGTTAAGTTTTGAAAAAGATTAAAAGTTTAGATACTAAAATAGACCAAAATTGATATTTTAGGTACTGAATGCGTTAGGTTTTTAATTATGAGGTACTAAAATGAAATAAAAATTAAACATTAGGTATAATTTTAATTACTAAAATATACCAAAATTAATAATTTAAATACTAAATGTGTAGTTTACCCAAAGGGAAGGGATATTAAAGCACTCGCCGTTGTATCTTGCTTTAACATTAGTAGGAATTTTATGTTGCTCGTATTTATTAATTTTATTTATTATTAATTTTATTTGTTATCATCTTAATTTTTTTTTGGATCTTTGAATTAGATTTAGACATATGAATAATTTTTTTATGTGACTCGCCTTTGAAAATAAAAATACGAATATTTCTATAATCTATGGTGCTTGAACCTAAAATCTATAAGAATAACAATAATTCATTTAATCGTTGAAATATATTGATTTGTGTTTTTTTTATTTTCATATGTGAACTTTTATCATAATTCTAAATATTTTTTAAAATAAAATTAGTAATTTTATAAACAAAATAAATTAGTATTTTACGCGTTTAGTGGTTAAACTATAAGTTTTAGTATTTTTAATACTTAGGGTGTGTTTGGTTCACAGAATGTAAGATTACCAGTGGGAATAAAAGATTACCAGGGAATAGGATTACTGGGAATGTTGTATTTTGTGTTTGGTTGGTTTAGCAGGAATGTAAGATTACAGTGTTTGATTAAATGAATAAAAGATTATTGGAATGTATATTTGACTAAATTGTCCTTATTATATATTTGTATAATATTACAAATTGTAAAATATTTATATATTTTCTTTAAAAATTTAAATTCATAATATTTATATAATTTTTTTACAAAATTAAAAATATAAAAAAGGTTTAATGAAAGGGTAAAAAAATTTTTAACCCCTGAACTTCATATAAAATTTTAATTATAGATTTTTTTTGTAAATCTAAAATAATTTAAGGATAAATTTGTAATTTAACATTCGTAGAATTTTTATTATTCAATGACAGAAGAATGATATTTTTGAAAAAAAAATGAAAATTTAAGGGCATTTTAGTCAAAAACGCCGGTAATGTTACAATACCTAAGGGAAGGGAGGTAATGACATTCCTGGTAATATGCCCCAAAAAATCTACTATTGGTAATAAAACATTACCGAAAAAGAGAATCCCGGCCAACCAAAATTCTTTAGGTATATTATAGGGAATGTCATTACCTCCATTTTTTTAGGTATTGTTGGATTACCAGCGTTTTGGACTAAAATGCCCTTAATTTTTTTTCAAAAATATCATTCTTCTGTCATTGAATAATAAAAATTCTACGAAGGTTAAATTACAAAGTTATCCTTAAACTACTTTAGATCTACAAAAAAATCTATAATTAAAATTTTATATGAAGTTCAGGGGTTAAAATAAAATTTTACCCTTTCATTAAAACTTTTTATATTTTCAATTTTGTAAAAAAAAGTATATAAATTTTTTGAATTTAAATTTTTTAAAGAAAATATATAAATATTTTCCAATTTGATAAAAAATAAATATATAATAAGGACAATTTGGTCAAATATACATTCTAATAATCTTTTATCCCTTTAACCAAACACGATAATCTTACATTCCTGCTAAACCAACCAAACACAAAATATAACATTCTCAGTAATCATATTCCCTGATAATCTCACATTCTCACTGGTAATCTTACATTCAATGAACCAAACGCACCCTTAAACTTTTAATTTTTTCAAAATCATATCTAAAATTTAGCTTTTTGTTTCATTTTAGTACTCCATCATTTAAAACTCCAGTTTTTGTTTCATTTTAGTATCATGTTCAAAATATAACGTTAAGTTTTGGAAAGATTGAAATTTAGGTACTAACTAGCCAAAACTGATAGTTTAGGTACTAAACATGTTAAGTTTTTACAGCGGGATACTAAAATGAATGAAAATTAAACGTTAGGTGTAGTTTTTGAAAAAAAATTAAAAGCTTAGGTACTAAAACTGATAGTTTATATACTAAATGAGTAGTTTACCGAAAATAAATTAATGATAATTTTATATTTATTAAATAATTATTTAAAATAAAAATAATTAAAAATATGAAAAGATACTGGGAGTCTCTGTACTTTTAAAAGAAATAATATAACACTCAGTATCATTCTTTCTCTTAATATGATCTTCTAATTCGAAAAAGAACTAATGGATCATTTGATCAACGTTTCTCGTCATTGACCAATGGCTCCTTTAATTCATGCTGACGTTGATGCTTTCTTAAATATATTATAAAGAGAATACCGCTTGTGGTTATTAGTAGATAATAAAATAATCTGCTTCCAATCGCATGAAAAGTTGTTGAAAGAGAAAGAAAATAATCATAAATACATTATTTGTAGAAACTTATAGTTAACTTAAAACAACCAAATAACATAAGGTTTATACTAATATTGATTAATGATAAAAAAACATTAATTAATTTTTTTAAGTCAAAAAACCACATTAACAAAATAATACGATGATTAAGTTAAATTTTTAAAAAGAACTTCGTGTGTGTATATATATATATTAAAAAAAAGATAATGTTTGTGTTCGAGCTTGAATCGAGCTTGAGTCTTGAACTTCAATTGAGCTCTTGAATTTTTTTTGAGATCGAGCCTTTTCGAGTTCGAGTCGAGTTTTAATATTATATTTCGAGTTCGAGTTGGGTTTGATAAATTTTAGCTCGCGAATTTTCGAGTCGAACTTACTTTTAAAGTTTTTAAATTCGAATCAAATTCAACAATACTCAAACTCGACTCGACTCGTTTACACCCGTAGTTTGTGTATGTGACATAAAGAACACATCACCCACTCAAATCTCTTATTACAATTTCCCCTTTCCCCTCTCTTTCTCCAACTTGGTTCATTATTTGTTTTTAAAATTTATCTTTTCCATTAAATTTTCTTCCTTTCTAGCTTACAGCCAGCCTTTCAGTTTTCTTATATAATTTACCTTCATCCCTTCAGCCCCCTAATCTCTTTTGAGGCGGCTCATCCTCTCTTCTTCAGTGCATAATATTGAAGCCTTATTTGAAAGATTCGATCTAATAAAAGAAGGATCTTTTCTTCTGTTACTTTTTTTGGGTGATTTTTTATATATATATTATTGTTTTTGAAGAATCCGCTATGGTAGCGGCTACGCCACAACAACAGCAACAGGCGACGGGGGCGACGACGGTGACGGTGGCGGGTGCTACAAAAACATCGGCCGAAGAAGAGGGTTTGAAGAGAAATACGGACTGCGTTTACTTTCTCGCTTCCCCTTTAACCTGCAAAAAGGTTTTCTTTTTCCCCTTGGTGTTTGAAACAAAGATCTTGTCGTTTCTGGGATCTTGTTTTGGTACTTCAGTTAGGGTTTTAGATTTAACAATCACTCCCACTTTTCGATTACTGTTTGTTTAGTTATATATTTAACTTTGGATGAGAAATAAATAAGTTTAATCGGAAAATTGATTTTATTTGTTTGTGTTTTGAGCTGTTATAAGTTTAGATCTTGCTAACTCATCTTAGTTTCTTAGTGATAAAGCCCTAGTTATTCATCTGGAAATCTAGGGTTTTCTTAGTCGAATTATTGTTAGTTTTGGGGAATTGATTTTGTACCGTGTTGTATTTGATCTGGAACTGTTACTCATCTAGAAGATGGGGAAACATTGATGTTCCTTCGGAAAAACTCGATCTGATTGTTAAAAGGAAAGTATTTTTAGAATATGTTGTTTTGTCATTGTGATGCACTTATTCTGCTAGCTATGATGGAATGTTTCGATGCATCATCTCAAATACCGTCACTCCGAGACTGTTTCTGTCATTGTCTCACTGCATTTTGGATTAAAAGCCAATTGTGAAGTTCTTTGTTTTGCCAGTTGTGAAGTAGCTTTAGATACACATCTCCATCGTTTTTGTTTATGGATAAGAGCCAATTGTTTTAGATGGCATCGAGTTGTCTTATGATTTACTTCATTGATTGTAAGATGCTGTGACCGTAGTTAACGTGCTTCTATTCGCTTTTTGACATCAATGATCGCTGCCAGAACTTATATTTCTTTTCTTTTCAATGCCAATAGGGAAGTGAATGCGAGTATCGCCACAGTGAATATGCCCGGGTTAATCCAAGGGATTGTTATTACTGGTTGAATGGGAATTGCTTGAACCCAAAATGCGGATTTCGGCATCCTGTAAGTTTCTTCTCTTCTCTCGCACCAGTATTATAATCTGTGTTATGCTAGTCTTACAGGTTTCTTCCAGAGGGAGTCTTCTCGGCACTATATCCAGCTATTTCACCTATACTGTGATGTACATTGGACTGGTTTTGACAATGTTCTTGTTCTTCCGGTGTTGTCTTTTCAGCCCCTGGATGGCTTGTTGGGAACCCAAGCAACAACGCCAACAGGTTCCTCCAAGCCCTTGTTGCTCACAGCAGCAACTACAGCACTTGCAGTTGCTAGTCATATGCCTTACAACCAGGGTGCTTCTTACAGCGCCAGCAAACAACCGGTACCGTGTATTTTCTTCCAAAAAGGGCTTTGCATTAAAGGTGACAGATGTGCTTTTTTGCATGGTCCAACTACAAATAATAAAGCCACACAACCAGCGGCAACTACCACTGCCAGTGAGCCTCATTCTTTGAAGAAGATTTTTGGTGTCGTTGAAGCATCTCAGCCACAGAAGTTTCCTCCGAATAATGTTTCAAATACTGTTGGAATATATTCTGAAAAAAAAACTGCTGCAAAAGTTAAAGCTGCTTTCACTAGGAGTGGTACTGGAACTGAGAAACATGTGCCTCACACAGTAGATGAGGTACTTCATCGACACAGAGCAACAAAAACTACTTCAGTTGTTGATGGTGGCTCTATGGTCCATTCTAACCGCATGCATCAGGCCCATGCTCCAGATGAACCGATTTTTCATGGTAAGGACACTGATGAATTTTTGAGGGAATCTTCTCCTGGTTTTGATGTTCTCGTGGATGATGAGCCGAGAGATTCTGATTTCTACCATGGTGAAGTTCAATATGGAGGTACAAGAGGACACAAAGGCAGGAATGTGGATGAATATGGTATTGGTCGATCTTCTAATTATGATGCCATGGCTGATGTTGACCAAGAAATGTTTCATGATCCACGCGGCTATGATTCATTTGACCAGGTACAAGGGAATTATGATTGGGACCAACAGAGGTCTTCATCTGAGATGATACCTTTGGGATCATCTACTTTTGAGAGTAGAGATACCACAAGAGTTTATACTCCTGATCATGTTGAGAAGTCAGACCTTCGACATCGTTTGGCTAAGTGTAGGAGGGTTAATGGCCTGAAATCTGTTGTCAATCATGACCAAGCCCTAGAAAATTATGAAGGGGAAAGACCTTACCGGGGTTCTTCTCAAGAGAGGTCCCTTAGCAGTCGTCTTCAGGGTAGAATAAAGCTTCCCGGGAGATCTGTTGGTCATGGATCTGATTTATGTTCAGAAAGGGAGATAGAAAGAGGGCGCAACTGGGGACGACACTCACCAGGAAATCCTCAAACCGCTTCCCAAGGCAGGCTTCATGACAGAATAAAAGGAAAGGTGGAAGGGGAATTCAACAACAATGAAGGTCGAATTTTAAGTGGCCCAAGGATTAGAAGAGAAGTAATGGATGAGAGGAGCTCTGAGTTTGCAGGTCCAAAAAGTCTTGCAGAGCTGAAAGTTGAAAAGAACACTAATGATAATGAGCATCAGTCTCTTGGAAAGAGAAAGAGCATTGGAGATCGTCAACAAACTGAAGGCGATCTTTCATTCAAAGGGCCAATGCCTCTTAGTGAGATTCTGAAGAGAAAGAGACAATCAGAAGGTGCAACTTCAGGGAATGGTACAGCATCCATAAATAAAGAAGTCGTTAAACAAAAACAAAGAAAGGGAAGCTTGATTAGCATCTCCAATAACAAAGAAGCATCAGTGACACTGAACGAGGCAAACAAAGAGGAAGAATCCGGCCCCACAACTGCAGATATAGGGATAACAGAAGTCACTCACGGTGAACCTCCTCAACCGCTCAACACAAGTGAGGCCAAGGCCAAGGCCGAGGATGGGATCATTGGAGATGAGAGAATAGAAGATCATGAATACGAGGCGGATGACCAAAGGGAAGGAGACTATTATTATGAACAAGCTGATGAAGGGGAATATAACTATGAGGAGGGTGAAAATGTGGACGCTGAAGAGGAATACATAGAGGATGAAGAAGATGGTGATGACTTTGAAAAGAAACTCGGTGTCATGTTTTCTTGAGGATGGTCCCTCGGATAGACTGCTTCAAGCTTTTCTCCCTATGATTAATGCCTGGTTCTATGGAAAAGATCCATTGAAGCTTATTTAGGTTCTGCTTCAAGTAAGAAATTTCATTGTAGAAGAAAACATTTTCTTCCTGTAGCTCATTGTATTTAAAAGCTTTTGACTGATATGAATTTGGATCCCTGCTTTGCTCGACAGGCCTTCTGTTACTTGGGCTCACCATTTGATTATTAGTAAGTGAATTATTATTATTTTTTTGGATAATTTATAAGTGAATTATTAGTAAGTGAATGATTGCAAAAGTAGAAGAAAAATAACTTTTATAAATCTTCAACTCTATATTATTCAAGGGTAAAATACATCCGAGGCCAGTTGATTATGGAGTGTTGTTTTGTTGAGTCCTCATACTATTAGAAGTTACAGAGCGGTCTTTTGATTATTAGGTGATACATTGTTGAGTCCCTTAACCATTAAAGGTTATAAAACGGTCACTTGATTATTCATATGTTTTAAATTCGTCTTTTTTTCCATTAAAATATTAACGGTAGTCTGAACTGGACATTAATCTGCTGATTAAGATATGATAAAATTTGCTCTCCGAATCTTAAACGACTATAATATCACAATCAACTGGTTAACGTCTAACTCAAATAATTGTCAATTTTTTAATGGAAATAGACAAGTTTATAATATATGAATAGTTTGATGACCATCTTGTAACTTTTAATAATCAAGGGACTACAAAATAACTACCCATAGTCAAATGATTATTTTGTAACTTTTAATAATTAGGAGACTCAATAAAATAACACCCTATAATCGAAAACTATTTACGTGCTTTACCCTAAATATAAATAGTTTACTAATTTCTATAATCTATAAGAATTACATTGCTTTATTTCTTACTTTAAAAATATTTTATTCATTATAAAATTATGACTTTATGAGCACCTCCAATTTACTTTCATCAAAATAAATTTTAATGGTAAGTAAAATAATAGTTGTAAGTAATAAAAATAAAATTTTAAATTAATTATGGTTATCAAATTTTAAATTTTTAATGGAAAGTAAAGATAATGGTAAGTTATGCATTTAGTACATAAGCTATCAGTTTTGATCCGTTTTAGTACCTAAATTTTTATTATTTTTAAAATCATACATAACGTTTAGTTTTTTAAGTACCCACCGTTAAAAACTTAACGGACGAGTTCGCTGGCACAGTCGTCACACGTAACATACGTCTGTCGATGAAACCCAAACTTTCCAGCACATACTTTTTCGGCCCCCTAAACACGATTCTGACCTTCATTTCATCGAGAAATGATTCAATATCCCCAAATCGACAATTAATTCTTCAATTTCTTCATCCTTATTGTTGATCGACTTGCCAATTTGTATGTTGCCAACATGCACATTATTTGGTCGAAATCGAGTCTGATGGGCCGGAAATTAGATTATGTTGATCGACTTTCATTCTCTCATGGTCCACTATTCAGATTGATCATCCATCGACTAGAGTTATGGCCCGTCTGTTAAATTTTTAACCATGGGGTACTAAAATGAAACAAAAACTAATTATTAGGTATGATATTGAAAAAAATTGAAAGTTTAGATACTAAAACGAATCAAAACTGAAGTTTAGATACTAAATACGTAGTTTACCCTAAAGATAATATGGAGAACGGCGCCGTGAGCTAAATACTCAATGGCTAACGAAAAGGCTAAAAAATAAAACTAAAAGTCAAATCCTAGTGGTTTGGGAAGAGGTGTGGAGAGAAATGAGCGAGGTTTGGGTTTCAGGCTTGGATTTTGTGTTCTTCCCATTTTGGTTCAGTAAATAGCCGTTAAAAAGATCAATTTTTGATCCTCCCTCTTCCACACTCCCAATAGGAGCAAAAGCAAGGAAACCCTAATGCCAGTCGGTACAACAATAATGGCGTTTTCTCTTACACTGCTGTTTCTTTGCTTTTTTCTTTGGCAGCCTAAAGCGACGAAGAGAAAGCAGAAAGTGTGGAGTTAGAAGAGTTATGGGGAGTAGGCTTCCAGTCCAACACTACAGTAATTCCTTCATCGCCACTTCTCTTCACGATCTCAACACTGTTGAATCTCGCCCTTCTGAAATCGACGCCGTCGATGCTGCTGATGCTTTGGATCACCACGATCACGACCATCCCGGTTCCGCTACTGTTGTATGAATACACTATCATTTCTTTTTTTATTTTTTCAATGAGAAATCTTGATTTTGATTTTTTTTGGGCACTAGGAGTGTTTGCATGAATCTTATAGAAATTCTTTGACAATTCATGGCGTTGGAGCGGAGGAAGAGGATCGCTCTAGCATAGACAATAGCGACTCTTCCAGTGGAGCTTTCAGTATTTTGACAATTGAAGGTATAGAAAAAATTCGATTTAATTCTTTAGGATTCGTTTGATGATTTGATCTATTTAGCACTGATTTTAACATGGTTGTTCTGTTATTTGATTTCCCCCCCTTGGAATTAACGTTTAGAATTTTAATTTCTAGAAGTATTATTATTGTTTTTTTTTTCCAACCATATGCCATTTTTGCTCTCTTTTTTACATTTGAAATTGATTGTAAGATTCTGTGAACGGGAATTGATGTTTTTTTTTAAAACCACAGATGTTTCGCCTATTGAATCAGCTAGGGGCAGATTTTTGCAAATCATAGTGGATAACTCCCCGACTATAATGCTCAGTCAGGACAAGACAAACTGAATAAGAGAAAGACAAGAGATGTGCAATATGAAGGTGATCCCAGGTTTGCTTTGCCCTTAATGTATGTTGCCAATTTGTATGAAACCTTGGTTAATGACGTAAACTTGAGGATTGCTTCCTTGAATGGCATTCGCGATAAGACCATCGGGGTAGCCCTTGAAGCTGCTGGTGGGATTGTACAGAAGGTTGGCTAAAAAATTTCCTAAAAAAGGTAGTATATTGGTTTCCTCAACATTATGAGGACAATGTCCCCTTAAATTTCTTTAAAAGTTAACATGACCCTTTAATTGATTATAGGTTCTTATATGTATAAAAGAAGAGAACTTGCAACTTCTATTGAAACAAGGACAAGATTTCCAGAATTAGTTATACAGGAAGAAAAGAGGGTTCGTTTTGTGGTTGTTAATGGTTTGGATATCATTGAGAGACCAAATAATGTGCCTGTTGAGGACGCCGAGTGGTAAGTTATTCACATGGATTTATTTTCTTTAAGTACGATTGATTATTTGTCCTGATCTTTATGGGCATGGCTCCTTTTTTACTACTTTATCTGTGCCATGTGTGTACTATTTCTTGTTTTGTTGCTTTTCGTGTAATCAAAATACAGAAGTTAGCCCACTTGGTTGTATCGATGTTTCCATTTATTAGCTTGATTCTCATGATATGAGTTAGTGCAGAAATATTTTTTTTCCATGCATTATAGTTTGTTTTAAACACTTAACTGCTGACAAGTCACAGCATTTGGACTTTGTGGATTTTGAGAGAGATTTTTTTCAATAAGCATCCCACCTTCTGATTATGTTTCTATTTGTTAAAGGTTTAAACGACTAACTGGTCGGAATGAGGTTGCTATCTCTGCTCAAGACTATAAGTTTTATTCTCCAAGGCATAAGTATAGGCGTGTTACATCAAATACAATGTCCAACATCTCTTCCTTGCCTGTAAGATCTATACCCTCTTTTCCGACTTGATTCTTAAACTTTGAACAACAAGTATACTTGGGGATTACATGAAATTTAGACCCCCCCCCCCCACATCTCTCACTGTAACGAGATATGACGTTGTAACCATTTTAAAATTTTGCAGGCATACTCCGACTCAGATGGTTCTACGTTGTCTAATGCTCAAGGGTGTCACCCTGTCAATGAAGTAAGAGGTCTCCTGCAAATAAGTAGTATATGCTCGTTTCTGATAGAGTTGTTTTGGCTTGAGTTTCCATACAACTACATTTAATTTAGCATGAAAAAAATGTCTCTTACATATTCTAGATGTTTTAAAGGGCAAAACACCGAGGATAAGAAGAATTTTCTATTTAGGGTTTCTGTTCTTGGACCTTTATCTTTTTTGAATTTGGACGTTCAGTTTGTTGAAGAATTTTAGTAATTAAATATGAAAATCAATTTATGGGCTCTTGCATCTGAAAAGAAGTTTGTCTACGTTTAAATTGAGCATCTCATGTTCTATGGTATTCAAGGATCAAAATGACTTGGAGATAACACTGTTTCGAAAAACTGTTTCAATTATTGCAGAATCAGCAGCAGACTCCTCCGAAGCATCATATACCAACAATGGCACATCAGCCCCATTATCATCCTATTCACCAGAACCATCATCAACCAGTTCACCAAAACCATCACGCTGCTCATTTTCCCCAGAGTCATCAATGTGGGACACCGTCACATTTACCCGAAATTGATCATGCTCACCAGTCTAAAATAGTTTGCTTAGAACCCTTAGCAGGAGGAGATCATGTTTGTAACAACCCGAATATTTACAAAAAAAAAGTATTAATTGAAATTGGAGGTAAATTGTGAAAATAGGTGAAATTAAGTAACTAAATTAAAATTTATGAAAATTTATATGTCATTTTCGAAGTAAAGGAAATTCAGGGACCAAATCCTGAATTTCTCCTAAAACTGTCGGCAGAATTGGTGTTATAAAACACATGATAATTTCTTAAGTTTTCCTCCTCCCGTACCCTTACTTCCAAGCCCGATTCCGACGCCGTTCGACCTTCAATCAAAAAATTGAAACCACCGTCGTGTTCATCTTCGACCCGTGAACAAAACCCAGTAAATCAATTATAGTGAAACGCTGTCAAACGACGTGAATTTCGAGTCAAAGTCTCGACGTTTATTTAGCTCTATCGTCAGGAAAATCTTAAATTCACCGCCGATCGTTGCTCCGTTTACGACACCTCCTGCACCATCGTGTTCCTTGTGTCGTTGCGAGTCCGCCGGTGTCAACCTTGTTCGCCGTCGACGGTGACGCGTGAGAAGGTGGAGCAGTTAAAGATTCGACCGAGTTGAAATTCGAGCTCTCCTCCGTTCAAAAATTTGAACCGATCGTTGTAAGTATCTCGAAATTGCTCAAAATAATTTTTAGAAATTTTTCCGGAATTTTTAGGCCCCCGGAGGGGGCCTCACGCGCCTCACGCGCCGCCGCAAAGAGAGTGAGCTGCTGGAAAATCGGTTTGACCGGTTTTCAATCGGTTTTGACCGGTTCGAACCGGTTTGACTGGTCTGAACCAGTTTAACCAGTCAGACCCGACCCGACTGACCCGACCCAACCGTTGACCGTTGACCGTGACCGTTGACTTTCTTTGACCAAAACTTAAAATGGCTTTGACCGACCCTTAAACGACCGTAAATCTTTTCCGAGTATACATATTCTGATAGTTTTCGACGTCCCGAATCCGTTTCCGAAGTCCGTTTCTTCAAATTCAAACCCGAAGGCCTCCAAATCGATGGTCCAAGTGATTGACTTTGACTTTGACCAAGAATTTGAATTTTCGAAAAGTCATACTTTATATTTTTCGACTTCCTGATTCCGATTCCGCAATCCGTTTGGCCAAATTCAGACTCGAAATACCCCAAATTGATAGTCAAACTCAAAAAATGTTTATATACTTAAGAAGTCTAGCTTTGAACAATTAAATAGGATTTGAGACTGATAGATTATTATTGTTTGAAGGTACAAGAGACTCTCCGGATCGTTCGACAGCTCGACCCAGCTCTTCTAGATCAGTTAAACCACGTGTGCTAGTATTCACCCGTTCGAAAATTGTAGCAGAGCGTGGTGAAACCAACAATCAGTAGATCTACTATTGAACCTATTATCGAGGTGTGTTCCTGTTTACTACATAATGGTTTTATATGTTTTGAAATATGGTACATTGAAATCTATGGATTATTATTGTTGGTACACCGATTTATTGTTGATGATTTATGGACTTTGATGACTGGTATATGGATATTGATTTTGGGATGGATTGAACTACAATTGTATAGCTCTGATCAAGCTAATAAACGGGCCTAATGTGACTCTTGAGGGCCCCAAGATGTTTCATTAGGTCGGCTTTCCTTTGCTGTGTGCTTAGGGTAAGCTATATGGACTTATTGACTTGGGCTTAAGGATACAAGCATCATAGCCTATCCTTAAGTCGGCTTTCTTTTTGCTATGTGCATAAAGTAAGATATATGGAAAATAATTTTGGGAACTACTGATGGTGTACCAGAAAAGGGTTTAAACTATGATTTTCAAAAGTTAAACTCTTTTACGAATTTGTGAGATTTACTGGACTATGATTTGTTTAATGTACCTATTGTGATTTTATGGTAGTGTTGGGACACACTGAGCCTAGCTCACCTTTCGAAAATGTTTTCCCCCTTTCAGATACTGTTGGTTAGATACCTCGGTTCGAGCACTTGGAGGATCAACATATCTCTTGAAGTATATCTGATTGTAATATTTTAAACTTGCAAGTTGACTTTATTCTGGTGACATGTATCTATTTTAAAGTATTGAATTTTATAATGATGATACTTTTGCTATTACTATTCAGTTTATCGTGGTTTTTGATTTTTAAGATATGTTTTAAATTAATTTATTACTGATTGGTTTTATATTTAAGAGTTGAGTTTTAATAGTATAATTTATTATAATTTCATGTCATGAATAATGTGGTTTTACATTAATTGGATAACGGTTTCAGAAAATGTCTTTAAGAATCATGTATGTGATCCACTAGACTTAGTCGAAACGCATAGGCCGGGTCTAGGGGGTTACATTTATTGGTATCAGAGCTTTTGGTTTTTAACCCTCGGACCGTGTATGAGTCTATATTGAAAATATGGTTTTGAAATATTTTACAAAACAAGTTGCAAAGGCCATGTCACAAAATTATTAAGATTTTTAAATTGTGTTCGAGACTCCAAGTGCTTATCTAACCCTAAGTTTTATCTTCTGTAGTAAACTTGAGATCCATCAAAATGAGTGCTAGACGTGGTTGTCGAACTAGCCGTGGACAAGGTCGAGTGGCTAGATTTTCAGATCCGATTGATGAGATACAGGTAGATCCCCCACCTCCGATAGGTGATCCTGCTCCTATGACCCTAACGAATCTGCTTCCTGCCGCTGGTATTGGCATGACTACACCGATCATAGGAGCGATCGATATTGAGTCAGAGTCTACCGGAGTTGCTTTGGATGAGAATTTTGGTAGACAATTTCTGCAGTTGATACAGGGAGCAGTCAGAGCTACTGGTGTTGTATCAGAGGTTCCTATTTCGCAGACTTTGATTGCCAATGGAGTTAGAACTTTTGGGGGACAGATTGGTGGAGCTCCTACTGAAGCTGAGGATTGGCTCCAGGATACAGAGAGACGTATGAATCAGTTGGGTTTAGACTCAACTAAGAGATATCAGGGTGCTGTGGCGATGTTAGATGGCAATGCCTACACTTGGTGGGAGTCAGTGACCAGTAGTGTTCCTACCGATCGTTTGACCTGGAATTTCTTTAAGGATCGCTTTTGGAGTCGTTTTCTGGGAGAACGCTACTTAGCTCAGAGACGTCAGCAGTTTCAAGACCTGGTTCAGGGAGACATGACTGTTTCTGAGTATGAGATCGAGTTCTTGAAGTTGCTGAAGTATGGATTCAGTATGGTACCTACTGAGAGAGATCGATGCCGTAAATTTGCCCTTGGACTCAGATACGAGCTACGTAGACAAGTTGTAACCCATCAGGATGAGATATTTGATGTGCTGGTGGGCAGAGCCAAAGATGCTGAAGAGGTGGAGGTTTTAGCTTCTGGTAGAGAGCGTGTTGAACAGGAACGATCTAAGAAATTTTCAGGCCCGATGGAGTCATCAGCACAGTCCGGGAAAAGGACTCGTACTGTAGTCCCTCAGAGAAGCAATACACGTTTCAGGCCTGCAGCATCTTCACCGTTAATTGGCAGTCGAGGCGGTTCCTCGTCGTATTATCATGGGTTCCTCTGTGAGTTTTATGGTAAACAACGCATAGGAGAGTGTCGTAAGAATATGGGTCTTTGCTATCAGTGTGGATCTAGTGGTCATTTTTGGAAGGATTGTCCTCAGCTAGCTTCGTTTGAGCAGACCGCTACTCAGACTCCTGTGCGTTCTTAGACTACAGTAGAGACTCCAATTAGAGTTCGTAGCCAAGTAAAGGCTCGTGGTTCAGCGTCCAGGACTGACAGTAGAGCCCGACCTCAGCAAAATAGAGGGCCAACAGTTTCTGAGGCTAGACAGCCAGCTTTGGTTTATGCCACTAGACGTCGGGATGACAGAGATGAGCCTGAAGTTATTGCAGGTACATTTACTATTTATTCTATCCCATACTTTGCATTACTGGACAATAGCTCCAGTCACTCCTATGTATCGAGCTCAGTATCTCGAAACCTTCAGATTCTGATCGAGAACACTGAAAATACTGTTACAGTTACGAGTCCAGTAGGACAAGCGGTATTAGTGAATAAAGTATTTCGGCGTTGTCCTCTCGAGGTTCAGGGAGAAATTTTTCTCGCTGATCTTATGGAACTTCCTTTAGAGGAGTTCGATCTAATTCTTGGGATGGATTGGTTGAATAAACACAAGGTAAATCTGGATTGCGAATACAAGCGGGCTACTCTAAAGACTTCAGATGGTCGGACCGTTGTGTTAATTGGTGAACGGCGTGACTATCTCTCCAATATAGTTTCAGCGATGGAAATTGATCGTATGATCCGGAAGGGGTATGAGACTTTCATTGCTTGTATTTTGAACACTAAAGGTTTATTGTCCACGATCGAAGAGATCCGTACAGTTAGCGAGTTTCTTAATGTCTTTCCAGAGGAGTTGCCTGGTTTACCTCCTGATAGAGAGGTAGAGTTCGAGATAGAGACTTATCCGGGATCTGCACCTATTTCTATGACACCTTATCGCATGGCTCCAAAAGAACTTAAGGAGTTGAAGGTCCAATTGCAAGAATTATTCGATCGAGGATTTATTCGGTATAGTACTTCGCCATGGGGAGCTTCAGTTCTGTTCGTGAAAAAGAAGGATGGGTCGCTAAGATTATGTATTGACTATCGGAAGTTGAATCAGATGACGGTCAAGAATAAATATCCACTACCCAGGATTGATGACTTATTTGATCAGTTGCGATGAGCTACTGTATTCTCTAAGATTGATCTTCGTTCGGGTTATTATCAATTGAAAGTTAAAGGATCTGATGTTGCAAAGACGGCCATTCGTACTAGATATGGTCATTATGAATTCTTAGTGATGCCTTTTGGTTTGATGAATGCTCCTGCAGCTTTCATTGATTTGATGAATCAGGTGTTCCGACCATATTTGGATCAATTTGTGGTGGTCTTTATTGATGATATTCTGATCTATTCTCGTACTGAGGCAGAGCATGACGAGCATTTGAAAATCGTTCTGCGGACTTTGAGAGAGCATCGTCTATATGCCAAACTAAGCAAGTGTGAATTTTGGCTTCAAGAAGTGTCGTTTCTGGGGCATATTATTTCTGCGCGAGGTATTCAGGTCGATCCAAGCAAGATCGAGGCTATTGTGAATTGGAAACGACCCAAGAATATCTTTGAGATTCGCAGTTTCTTGGGCTTGGCTGGTTATTATCGACGTTTTGTTGAGGGCTTCTCGATCATTGCTTCTCCTTTAACAAAGTTGTTAAGGAAGAATGTGCCGTTTGACTGGGGAGAGGCACAACTGGAAAGATTTGAGAAATTAAAGGCGGTGTTGACTCAAGCACCAGTGTTGATTCAACCAGAGTCCGGGAAGGAGTTTACAGTGTATAGTGATGCTTCACATTCAGGACTCGGCTGTATTCTAATGCAAGAAGGTAAGGTGGTGGCTTATGCATCCCGTCAGCTGCGACTGCATGAATATAATTATCCTACTCATGATTTGGAGTTAGCAGTAGTGATTTTTGCCTTGAAGATTTGGAGACACTATCTTTATGGAGAGAAGTGTTACATTTTCACGGATCATAAGAGCTTAAAGTATATTCTGACCCAGAAGGAGCTTAATTTGAGATAGCGACGCAGGCTAGAGCTTCTAAAGGATTATGATTGCGTGATTGATTATCACCCTGGTAAAGCTAACATTGTAGCGGATGCTTTGAGTCGAAAGGCGGTAACAGAGTTGAGATCTTTAATGGCCAGGATGAATTTATATGACGATGGCACTCTGTTAGCAGAATTACAAGTTAAGCCGACCTTGGTTGATGAGATCAAAGCTAAGCAGCCCCTTGATAGCTCCTTGCTTTCCATCTTTGAGCAAGTAGAGCAGGGGACAAACTCAGATTACGCAATTGATCAGGATGAAGTTTTATGCTTTAAAGGTAGATATTGTGTGCCTGATGATGCTGAGTTGAGGCAGACTATCCTTACTGAGGCTTATAGTAGTCTATATGCTATGCACCCCGGAGGAGATAAGATGTACCGGAATTTGAGAGAGAGGTATCATTGGATTGGGATGAAGAAAGACATATATGACTTTGTGGCTAGGTGTTTGACTTGTCAGCAAGTTAAGGCTGAACATCAACATCCATCAGGTTTGTTACAGCCTATCAAGATTCCTGAATGGAAATGGGAGCGTATTACTATGGATTTTGTTACTGGCTTGCCTAGGACTCCTTTGAAAAAAGATTCAGTTTGGGTGATTATTGACAGACTTACAAAGTCAGCTCACTTCATTCATATGCGAGTAAATTATACTTTGGATAAGCTGGCAAGATTGTATATTTCAGAGATTATCAGATTGCATGGTGTTCCATTGTCTATTATTTCTTATCAAGATCCGAGATTTACTTCGAGATTTTGGAAGGCGTTACATACGGCTTTGGGAACAAGATTGGATTATAGTACATCCTTTCATCCACAAACTGATGGTCAATCTGAAAGAGTAATTCAGATTATGGAGGATATGTTGCGGGGTTGCGTAATCGATTTTCATGGTAGTTGGGAAAACTTTTTGCCGTTGGCTGAATTTGCTTATAATAACAGTTATCAGACCAGCATTCGTATGGCACCCTATGAAGCACTCTATGGGCGTAAATATCGCACTCCGATCTGTTGGACTGAGTTGCGTGATAGGAAAACGTTGGGACCTAAATTAGTGCGAGAGACGGAGGACACAGTTAGATTAATCCGTGACCGTCTGAAAGAGGCATTTGATAGGCAGAAATCTTATGCAGATCAAAGGAGGAAGGATATACAGTTTGAGGTTGGAGATCAGGTCTTTTTAAAAGTTTCACCCTGGAAGAAAGTATTGAGATTCGGGCGTAAGGATAAATTGAGTCCAAGATTTATTGGACCATATCATATCTTGAAGAGGGTAGGACATGTTGCATATCAGCTTGAGTTGCCTTCTGAGCTAAGTCGTATTCATGATGTCTTTCATGTATCAATGTTGAGGAGATACCGTTTAGATCCAGGTCACATTATTCAGGTTGAAGAAGTAGAGCTGAGACCTGATTTGTCATATGAAGGGGAGCCCATTCAGATCTTAGAGAGAGATGAACGAGTTCTTCGGAATAGGCGAATTCCAATGGTCAAAGTTCAATGGAGTAATCGAGGCCCCTCAGAAGCTACTTGGGAGACATTGGAGTCAATGGAGGCTCAATTTCCTCAACTATTCTCATAAGGTAAATTTCGAGGACGAAATTTCTTGTAGAGGGGGAGAATTGTAACAACCCGAAAATTTACAAAAAAAAAATATTAATTGAAATTGGAGGTAAATTGTGAAAATGGGTGAAATTAAGTGACTAAATTAAAATTTATGAAAACTTATATACTATTTTTGAAGTAAAGGAAATTCAGGGACCAAGCCCTGAATTTCCCCTAAAACTGTCGGCAGAATTGGTGTTATAAGCATGTTTTCTGGTTTTAAACCAGAAAACACATATGATAATTTCTTAAGTTTTCCTCCTCCCGTACCCTTACTTCCAAGCCCGATTCCGACGCCGTTCGACCTCCAATCGAAAAATTGAAACCACCGTCGTGTTCATCTTCGACCCATGAACAAAACCCAGTAAATCAATTATAGCAAAACGTTGCCAAACGACGTGAATTTTGAGTCAAAGTCTCTACGTTTATTTAGCTCTATCACCGGGAAAATCTTAAATTCACCGCCGATCGTTACTCCGTTTACGACACCTCCTGCACCATCGTGTTCATTGTGTCATTGCGAGTCTGCCGGTGTCAATCTTGTTCGCCGTCGACGGCGGCGCGTGAGGAGGTGGAGCAGTCAAAGATTCGGCCGAGTTGAAATTCGAGCTCTCCTTCGTTCAAAAATTTGAACCGATCGTTGTAAGTATCTCGAAATCGCTCAAAATAATTTTTAGAAATTTTTCCGGAATTTTTAGGCCCCCGGAGGCGGTCTCACGCGCCACACGCGCCGCCGCAAGGAGAGTGAGCTGCTGGAAAATCAGTTTGACCGGTTCCGACCGGTTCGAACCAGTTTGACCGGTCAGACCCGACCCGACTGGCCCGATCCGACCCGACTGACCCGACCGTTGACCCGACCGTTGACCGTTGACTTTCTTTGACCAAAACTTAAAATGGCTTTGACCGACCCTTAAAAGACCGTAAATATTTTCCGAGTATACCTATTATGATAGTTTTCGACGTCTCGAATCCTTTTCCGAAGTCCGTTTCGTCAAATTCAAACCCGAAGGCCTCGAAATCGACGGTTAAAGTGGTTGACTTTGACTTTGACCAAGAATTTGAATTTTCGAAAAGTCATACTTTATATTTTTTGACTTCCTGATTCCGATTCCGCAATCCGTTTGGCCAAATTCAGACTCGAAATACCCCAAATTGATAGTCAAACTCGAAAATGCTTATATACTTAAGAAGTCTAGCTTTGAACAATTAAATAGGATTTGGGACTGATAGATTATTATTGTTTGAAGGTACAAGAGACTCTCCGGATCGTTCGACAGCTCGACCCATCTCTTCTAGATCAGTTAAACCACGTGTGCTAGTATTCACCCGTTCGAAAACTGTAGCAGAGCGTGGTGAAACCAGCAATCAGTAGATCTACTATTGAACCTATTATCGAGGTGTGTTCCTGTTTACTACATAATGGTTTTATATGTTTTGAAATATGGTACATTGAAATCTATGGATTATTATTGTTGGTACACCGATTTATTGTTGATGATTTATGGACTTTGATGACTGGTATATGGATATTAATTTTGGGATGGATTGAACTACAATTGTATAGCTCTGATCAAGCTAATAAACGGGCCTAATGTGACTCTTGAGGGCCCCAAGATGTTTCATTAGGTCGGCTTTCCTTTGCTATGTGCTTAGGGTAAGCTATATGGACTTATTGACTTGGGCTTAAGGATACAAGCATCATAGCCTATCCTTAAGTCGGCTTTCTTTTTGCTATGTTCATAAAGTAAGCTATATGGAAAATAATTTTGGGAACTACTGATGGTGTACCAGAAAAGGGTTTAAACTATGATTTTCAAAAGTTAAACTCTTTTACGAATTTGTGAGATTTACTGGACTATGATTTGTTTAATGTACCTATTGTGATTTTATGGTAGTGTTGGGACACACTGAGCCTTGCTCACTTTTTGAAAATATTTTTCCCCTTTCAGATACTATTGGTTAGATACATCGGTTCGAGCACTTGGAGGATCAACATATCTCTTGAAGTATATCTGATTGTAATATTTTAAACTTGCAAGTTGACTTTATTCCGGTGACATGGATCTATTTTAAAGTATTGGATTTTATAATGATGATACTTTTGCTATTACTATTCAGTTTATCGTGGTTTTGATTTTTAAGATATGTTTTAAATTAATTTATTACTGATTGGTTTTATATTTAAGAGTTGAGTTTTAATAGTATAATTTATTATAATTTCATGTCATGAATAATGTGGTTTTACATTGATTGGATAACGGTTTCAGAAAATGTCTTTAAGAATCATGTATGTGATCCACTAGACTTAGTCGAAACGCATAGGCCGGGTCTAAGGGGTTACATCTTTCAGTTATGGTGATGGACTCCATTTTGCCTTTTCCAATCTTTCAGTTGCATGCTTGCATCTTTTGGATTCTGTGTTAATGAATGTTTGTGTGTCTGTCGATATAAAAAATCGAAGTATACTCTGAACTCCCTTGAAATGCTTACATTTCAGCCTACAAATCCACCGAAATACTGCGACGAATGTGGGGCGCTTTACCTGAGGGAAACATCCAAGTTCTGCTCGGAGTGTGGCATAAAGAGGTTAGGGATATAATGCAGTTCAATGTGCTTTTATTTGAATGCCCAAAGTCAATAGGGATGTTATATACATTGCCTGATGTTGGTTTTTGGTTGTTTCCAAATAATCACCATCAGGTCATGAAGTTTGAATAGTTTGTTCCTGAAAAGATACCCTCATATAGCTCGAACTCGAAACTTGGAAAAGACATTTTTACACCTCCATTGTATGAAAAAGGATGCATTAAGCAGTTTATTTTGGAAAAGGAAGCCCAAGACATGTATATAGAAACATACTTTTTTAGGGTTAATTCTTACTTTGATCTAAAATTTTGTTTGATGATCTTTTGGGGAAATATATGTTGTTTTGTGGGAAATTTTGTGTAACGAGTTGCCTAAAAAAACCCAGAAAAATAAAAGAAATTTACTTATTTTGAATAGTCTAAGATGATTATAATGTAATATCTGTTCATAATTTTTCTTAATCGTTGTTATAAGGATCTTTTGACTTTGCGGGTTCGATTTATAACTATAATCTTTATTCTCTATTTATAATGTTAATTATTAATAAGAAAAACAAATCTTAAATTACATAGAATCTTCTTTTATTTACAAAACCAACAGAATTTAATCGGTATTATACGCAATTTATGTAATTAATTTTTATACTTTAATTTATATTCTAATTTAAATTATTGTTGTTAAATTTATTAAGTATAATTTTACTTATTAAATGTAAGTTGTAAAATCAATTTTTACTAATCAATTTGAGTCTTTATATTCTAATCGTATTACTTTTATATTATTTAAATCAATTTTTTTTTATCAGAATAGATATCAAATTAAAATTAATTAAATTAAAAGGCAAATTATGCGTTTAGTACCTAAACTATAAGTTTTAATCAATTTTAATACCTAAACTTTTTATTTTTTTTAAAACAATACATAACGTCTAGTTTTTGTTTCTTCTTAATACCTTATCGTTAACTTAACGAGTGATTTGCACGTTGCACATTTTATGGGTAAATTGCATCATTCATTACTAGACTATTTTTTTAATCCTATTTTGGATTTTAAAGTTTATTTTTTAATTTAATTACTTGACTTTCAAATTACTCCTGATTTAATCACTATAACTTTCAAATTTATTTTTTTCTATTTTTAATTATATATTAATAAAATAGTAATAAAAATTTCATCTCACAAAAAATATTAATAAAATAATAGAGTGATTAAAATACGAGTAATTTGAAAGTTAAATAGTTAAATTGAAAATTTTAAAATTTAGTATCAAAATAGGAGTAATAAGATAGTTGAGCAATGAATGATGTAATTTAATTATAAAAATGGAGTTAAACTTTTAACGGTAAGGTACTGAAATGAAACGAAAATTAAATTTTAAATATAATTTTAAAAAAATTAAAAATTTAAATATAAAAACAGACTAAAAATGATAATTTAAATACTAAATAAGTAATTTATCTTAAATTAAAATACATGGACTAAATCCAACTCATGAATGTTCAACAGATTCTTCAACCTCCCGAACGACTCTTCACTAAATACATACCTAATTTTTAAGTAATTAGAAAGCTTTCGAATTCCCAGAAGGAATACATTGGATCTTCATTTGTTTTTTGCCTCGGTTTTCAATTTATCTCCTACTTCGTCTCTTTCAATCTTGAGGAAACCATGTATCCCGCACTAGCAACGTCGTCATCACCGTTCCTCGCTTTCCTCCCTCTGAAATCACTTTCTTCGTCGGCTTCATTTCTCGCTTTTCCTTCACCCAAGCCCCTCAGGCTCAGGGCTTGTTCTGCAAAGCCTGATTCTGTTCCTGTGTCTGAGACGAACAGCTGGAACCGACCCCTCGCTCAGAAGCTTCAATCCTTTGCCAAGACGGCTGTTTTGGTAGGTGCCACCGCTTTGATGGTTGAGAAATTCTCCAACTTTCCTGCCAAGGCTGAGCCTGCACCAGCAATGGTTGAACAAGAGCCTGCTTTTCGGGAAGAAAAAGAAGGGGCGGAGAAAACCCATGACGCAGAACAGAAGCAAACTTCGCCGCTTTCTGAGTTTCTGGAATCTAATGAGGAAGCCATCGAGGCATTGCGGTCACTCTTATACCAGAAGCTCGAAAACCACGAAGACGAAGAAGCGCTTAGTATCTTGAACCGTTTGGTTTCTGCTCAACCTGAGGTTACGGATTGGAAATTCTTGTTGGCAAGGTTGTTGGGCGACATGGGTCAAAAGGAGAATGCACGCAAAGTGTTTGAGGAAATTCTTCAGTCGAATCCCTTCTCTTTCGAGCCTTTTTTCGAGAATGCTTTGTTGATGGACCGTTTTGGGGAAGGAGAAGCCGTGCTCAAGAGGTTGGAAGAGGCTTTAGCCCTTGCCCAAGAAGAGAAGAAAGCTAAAGAAGCCAGGGATGTTCGGTTCATAATTGCCCAGATGCAATTCTTGCAAAACAACGTGGACGGAGCTTTTATGACTTACCAAGAATTGGCCAAAGAAGATCCGAGTGATTATAGGCCGTATTTTTGTCAAGGGATGATATATACCTTGCTTGATAGGAATGATGAAGCCAAAGAACAGTTCGCAAAGTACAAGAAGCTTTCACCAAGGAAGCACCAGGTGGAAGGATACTTGAGGACACCTTTATCAAAAATGAAGTTGTTTGACACCAATGAGGAGAATTGAGTTTTGGGGGTTTCGGTAAATTTTCTGGCATCCTGGTGGTATACAGTTCTTGAGTAGTGTGTGCTTCATTAGGCCTTTAAACCTTGTCGGAAACGGTACAAGCGATATCGGAACTTCTATGTAAGTTTCAGATGATCACTAGAAATAAAGTGATGAGTTGTTTTATATTTTTCCAATGGATTTGTTGTTTTTTGCAGTTTTGGCTTCAATAATATACTCAAGTTGCTTGGCTTTACTGTTTTGTGGTAGATGATTTACATAGTCGTGTTATGGCAAAGTTTCTTGCTCTCGATTCGGCAATAAAATTTAGAATCTACTTAGACTTTCAGAGAGGTTGAGGTTCGACAAACACCTTACTACATTAGACGATAGATTGTAACTTAGGTTCGAAATACACTTTACAACTTCAGACTATAGATTCGAAAAACACATTACCCTCTAGTATTTCATGAATGCTTATCTACTTTCGATTTTGGCCTTCTTAGATTTGTTGTTGTCTTGGTGTTTGGGATTGACAGTAGCTTCTGCAGCTGGCTTCTTGCCCTTGCTACATTTCTCACCCTTGCATATACTCTCTTTCTCATCACAATGGTCACCGGATTCCTCGGATATCGAGTTTCATCTTTTTCTACTTTCGATTTTGGTCACCACTTGTTTTTTTCTTAAATTTATTGTTGCTTTGGGGTTCCTCGGATACATGGTTTTCATCTTTTTCCAAATAGCGTTGCTGGTGCAGAAAAGGCACCATTGCAGGCCACCCTGAATGCATCTCCTCGCAAAGGGCACCGATTATTGAAATGCTACTTTTGAGTTTCGGCCTACTGAAAAAGAAACGGAGAAAGCAGCGAGAAGTTCTAAATGTGCTTCACTAATCATGTGTAAAACGGTATCTTTCAACTACATATGGGAGAAGCAATGCATGAAACTAACCTCAATTCTAGAAGACTATGCAATCGCTTCATTAGATTGAGCATGCAGCTTGCATCCCTCAAAAAGGCTTCACCACCTGCAGGTTTCTTCTGCAAACATTCTTTTATACCAGCATCGACGACGAAGGCTAATTTTCCTAGATATACCTAAAAAATACATCAAAATAAAAATAAGCATGATCCGAACGGTGAAACAATGCTAGAAACTTGAAACACTAGGTAAACAGTACGATATCAGAGCTCATCTAATGAAATGCATGTACACATTACCCTCAGTGAAGTAAATAAGATTATGGTCCTTTGATTTTTGATATCATCCACTGCCTTTAATGCTGCAATCAAAAGCAACATATATGAATCTGATAAAACAAGAACACGACAGAAGCGGAAAGGATCAATAAGCACTCAACTGAAATTATAGCATTAAAAAGGCTCACGACAATTACCTTTGAACCGAGTTTGCACCAACCTCTGCACGACAGCTAACTCGATCATGTTTCTCCGGCTATGAGAGGCACCACCATCTTCTTCTCTTCCACATACGTTTATACAGGAATAGGGACCAAACATAGGCCACGGAAGATCATGTTTTTCGTAACTCTTACGCTTAACAGTAGCTGCATCCAAGATCTTGTTATTATAGAAACATACATTTGGAAAACAACTGATTGACGGATGCATTCTGTAAACTAGGGTTTTCTGATGAAGTCATTAATTTTTATTCAAAAGAAAATTTTTATTTAACACAAGATGATACATAGGAGTTTTATACATGCGAATAAGAGACCTAGAAAACATAGGAATCATCTTTTCTACAAATTAGGAGATAGTGTTAGAGATAAATTAGGAAACAAAATTTGACAAAAATACTACTCACACTCCCCCAAAGCTGGGGAGTAAATATTGTAAAGACCCAGCTTGGATGTAATTTCGTCGAAGGTAATTCTCGGAAGTGTCTTGGTCAATACATCAGCTAGCTGGTTTTGTGAGGAGACGTTTAGTTTCACAGTTCCTCCATTTACTTTTTTCTGCAATGAAGTGTCTGTCGATCTCCACATGTTTTGTTCTGTCGTGGTGCACTGGATTCTTTGCAACGCTTATTGCATATTTGTTGTCACTCTGAAGTTCAAAGTAGTTGTTGTCGCACATCTCTAGTTCAGTTAAGAGTATTTGTAGCCAAATTCCTTCACACATCCCGAGTGTTATCTCCCTATATTCTGCTTATGCCTCTTGGAGATTACTGATTGTTTCTTGCTTCTCCATGTCACTAGGTTTCCCCACACAAATGAACAATATCCCGTGGTTGACCTTATATATGTTAATTCTCCAGTCCAACTTGAATCTGAGAAGATTTTAACTGTTTTGTCTTCATGTTTTCTGAAAATCAACCCATGTCCTAGTGTCATCTTTAGATATCATAAGATTCGATTAATTACTTCCAAATGTTAATCTCTAGGATCATTCATGTATTAACTAACAACGTTAACGGGAAAAGCAATGTTAGGTCTAGTTAGAGATAGATAAATGAGTTTACCAACTAGCCTTTGATATTGTTCCTTGTTAACCGGGTTTCTATCTTTACTCAATTTCAGGTTAACTTTCATAAGAGTTTCTGAGGGCTTGCAATTAGTTATTTCGGTCTTAGATAGTAAGTCTAGAATGTACTTTCTTTGATTTATGACAATTTCTTCTCGTGATCTTGCTATCTCCATGCCTAGGAAATATCTTAGAGTTCACAAATATTTGGTTTCAAACTCCTTTGCTAGTAGGGTCTTCAACTTTTCGATTTCTACTAAGTCATCACCCATGATGATGATATCATCAACGTAGACAATCAAAATTGACTTCTTCTTATCATGAGTAGTTTTTGCAAACAGAGTGTGATTTAATTGACACTATTTGTAGTTGTATTGTAATATTACCTTTGTGAATCTGTCAAACCAAGCTCAAGGTTATTGTTTTAGACCATATAAGTATTTCAACAATTTACATGTCCGGTTATTTCCAAAATGAAATATTGGTTGAACTTGCATATAAACATAAACCTCTTTTTCAATATTGTCATTGAAGAATGCATTTTTTACGTCTAGTTGGTGAAGTATCCAATCCTTATTTACCGTCAAGGATAATAGAACTTGAATAGTGTTGAGTTTTACAACTGGAACAAAGGTCTCCTAATAGTCAACTCCATGAGTCTGAGTGATCTCCTTTGTCACGAGTTTAGCCTTATATATCTCAAATTTTCCATCTGCCTTGAATTTCACAGTAAAGACTCATTTGCAGCCGACCGGTTTCTTGTCTTTAGGTAGATCAACGATGACTCAGGTTTTGTTGTTTTCTAGAGGTGAAATTTCTTCTTCATTTGTCTTCTTCCACTCGGGACTTTTTAATGTATCCTCTATGGTCTCTGGAATGTGAATATGATCAACCTGAGTTGTGAAAGTCTTGAAACTAGGCATTAGTTTACCATAAGCAACAAATTTACTAATAGGATGAGTTGTATATCGTCTAACTCCCTTTCTTTGTTCTATGATTTGGTCCCATGCTTAATCAAAATAAAATTTAAATCAAAACCGTTGAAATTGACAATAATTTTTTTATGTATGAAATCCAGTTACTATTGTTCACAAAAATATTTTACAAAATTTATATATCGAACAATAACTCTCAATATACATTCATTTTAATATTTAATAAAATAAAAATGGCAAAATTTTCGAGATAATGTTCTCGAATTTTTTATTTAACGATATAACGTACTCCCAAGATTAATTGCTCAAATAGGGTGAATTGCACAGTGTTGATCATGCACTCCGGGCGACCTACGGCGTGGCAGCTTCCCAGCATAGGTCGCCATGCACTCCGGGCGACCTTGTAGGTCGCCATGCACTCCTGGCGACCTTGTAGGTCGCCATGCACTCCTGGCGACCTTGTAGGTCGCCATGCACTCCTCCTGCTCCTCGCGTGATTCCTCTTGCCCTCGGATGCCCTCGCATAGCTCGCTCGAATGGCCTCGGTCGGATGCCCTCGGTCGGATGCCTTCGGATGCCCAACGTGTTGGAACGTGCATGACACATGCAATCTCTCTCATAGCTCGCCGGGAAGACATGGCGACCTAGTAGGTCGCTCGGATGGCATGGCGACCTACGACCAACACTGTAGATTTCACCATATTTGAGCAATTAATCTGAGGAGTGCATTATCTCGTGAATTAATTTATTCGAGAACGTTATCTCGAGAGTTTAGCCAATAAAAATTATTAATTTTAATCTCAACCAAATATCAAATAATAATGTTATTATTATTTCATTATAACATTTTTAACAAACACAGGCACAAATAACAATAGTAATCCCAAATAATATAACATCCGACTTAACCGATTTAACAATCCTCTACTTATATTAATCTGTTATACAGCAACTACAATATACTTGAAACGATTTGAAGGAAACACATAATCCAAGAGATAAACATGTAAGACTAGCGTCGAACTAGTTAACACGGCTGCAAATCCTCCTTATTATCCCAGCTGAACCCGTTAGAGGCTCGATATCTCCCATCTTGACCATGGCAGAAGCGAAATCGGAGCTGAAAGTCGAAGGGTTCCGGCTGTACTCGTTCACTATGCTATCCGAGGATCCACCGCTGAACAGCACTTGATCCGACTGCAGAAGACCCTTCCTCTGCAACAGGTTCCTGAAGTAGTTGTTGTCAAAGGAATTCGGTGTCACCAAATCGAGCGGTGCCAGATTCCCGTCGCCGTTGGTAGCCGGACAGTTACGTCTGCGTGTGGCGGCGAAACCGGCATCGATGTCGCTGTCGTTACCGTATATCCTACCTCGGAATGTAGCGCATCGAGCTTGTCCGATGGTGTGAGAACCTGACAAAGCAACCATGTCTCTTTCATTCAGGCCCTTGCTTTCGAACAGATCGATAAGCCTTTGAAGACCGTCTGTGAAACGTGGAAGGTCTCTGGTGGCTAGACTCGGGCTTGCAGTGGTGGAATCTCTTCTTCCAAGATTCACTGTCCACAATGGACCACCTACCTGAATATATATATATATATCAAATCAGTATATATACACATATATATATACATGTATGTATGTATGTAGCAGATAGCAATGACTCACGTATTCAGAGGCGTCCCTGGCAGCAACCGCGAGAATATCGGCACAAGACACAACTCCAGGGCAAACGTTTTCGACGGCAGATTTAGCCTGATCTATAACCTCAAAGCCTCGTACCGAGTTGTTATTTTGAGGTACGAATCTTTCGCTGGTGATTGAAGGGGAATCCTCCAATAAGATCGAGGTATCACAACCCTGAATAAACCAAACGAAATACCCCATTAAAAATCCAAACCATGCATGCAATTTGGCGTAACATACAGTTTATATGAACATATTACACAAGTACCTGAACGAAGCAATCATGGAAATGAAGCCGAATAAGAGAAGCAGCCATTCTACGTTCCCTTGCAATGGCTGATCTGATGGATGTGCGAATGGTACTGAGTGCATCGGGGCATGTTTCAGCATAAAAAGTAGGAGAAAGCTGCGCTTGGCACGCACTGAAGCTCATCAAAGCCAGCAGCATCACCATAGCAGCAGCTCTATACATCGCCACTGCCACCATTTTTAATTTTTTCACTATGGAAAACGAAAGGGAGCTTAAGTTGAAAAGAAATTGCAGAGCTAATGAAAGAGAGAAGAAAGAGGTGATGATAAAAGAGCTTGTTGCTGAAGCTCTATTTATAGAGTATTCTGGGTTTAGGGTTAGACTTGGATGAAGTTTGTATTGGTCACTGTTTTCTGCCATATCCTGGCTGTAATCAACGAGTTTTTCAATTTTTGCAGCCGATGACTTTTCGAATATGATCCATTCGTATTTGCCTCGCATGGCGCTTTCATGTATCTTATGTTGGACGTGGTAAATTCCTTCAGACAATTATTAGTGACAAATAATCAAATGTTGGGAAAAGTCGTCTTCTTACTGTGTCTTGTAAGCTTACCTGGCTAACGATGATTACCTGGTAAACTACAGATGGAGTTTTTTTTAATAAAAAAGAAATAACTTATGTATTCAATATATTATCATCACCGTTCAAATATATAGAACTTGTATATTAAATATAGAAATCAATTTATGAATGGTGATTAAAAATATAGGAACTAAATAATTACCCGATTCCAAAAGATTTACATTGGCTAATTCGGACTGACCCGGTTTGCACACTTGTTATGGTGGGTGAGTCTCCCAGTGGAGATTTTATGCATACACAAGGACTCGAACTTGAGATTTCCTTAAGCTGCTTACCGCTTGAACCAACCCCGTCGGTATCAAATTACTACAAATTTGACTTTTGTATTGTGTGATTCATGTGGGATTGGTATTTTTTTTAATTAACTACTTAATATTCATTAATCTATTGATTGATTAATTCAGATCGAGTTTTGCATAGATCTATCATGAAGACAAATCTCTCAATTCAATTTATTCTATTCTTAATTGTCAAGATTCAAACTCATGATGTTACTTAAGAAATCATGGGAGTTTCTGGTTAAAATTAAGGTCTAAGGTCCGGATTTCTTCCGAAGGGAAAATATAATTGTTATAAAATGAAGACATTAGATTCTAATCGTTAAGTTATTAATTAAGAATTTAAAACTTAAGGGCATAAGTCTAATTTTAAATTTTGAAAGATTATAAAAAAGTATCTAAACTAGAAAATTAGGGTCAATACTAAATTTTACTAAATTAAAACTGTGAGGACCTGAGAAGTATTTAAATTGAAAGAGGGGTGAAAGTTCAATTCCACTTTCAAAACTAGTAAGGACCTAAAAAAAAATAACCCTAAAAAAATTGCCACCCCTAAATGAGCAGTGTGGGCTTGCATGGCGTGTTACTACATCTTACGTAGCACGTGGAAAATTTATTGGAGATAAATATTATTAGTCAGATTTATCGGAAAAAGTCGTCGCCTGGAATATTATTCATGTAAAACAGTTACCGGCGGCGGCCCACGTTTCACTTTTTATCCATTAGAGTGTTCCAGTGTTTAAAGTAGTCAAGTGCTGAAATGCTAAATTTTGATTAGTAAAAATGCTAATTATATTACAATGTCAGTGTATAAAATATATATATTTGTTGGATTAAAATCCGTAATTTGTGGATACATGATGCTATTATAAAGTGTAATATAAAATTAAGTGATCTATTACGTTAAGAGTGTCGTAATTATTAAAGTATTAAGAAAATAAAAGTGTACGACACGGACGAAGTCAAGATGTAACTATGAAAATGAATTTGAATAAATGAAATCTCTAAAATCGAATAAACCATAAAAACTAAACGAGTTATTATCTAATTCAACATTTTGTTTATACAAAGAGGGAAATAATGATCCCTAATAAATAGATTAACTTATATTTCTCTTATCTCCATTAAAGAGTTCTTACGGAAAGAACAAACATATCTTCTTGACAATTTCCATCATATAATTCGGGTACACCTTACAAATTTAGTAGTATAATTTATTATTGATGATTTGACATAATTAGATCTTTAAATTAATTTTATATCAATTATATTTTGATTCTAACAATTAATTGTGATATATTACTTGTTTAAATTTAATTATTTATATATTTTTAAAATTACTTTTAATAAATATAAAATAATAAGAAATTACTATTCTAATGATCCAAATACATTGTAAGGGGATTTTAATCTAAAATGTTATCATGCATACTCTAAAAATTTATATAATTAATAATAATTTCGATTACAATTAAGAGTATTACATGACGATAGATTTTAATCTAAGATGTTACCCTGATTGTAATAAAAAATATATATATTTAATAATAATTTTAATTAAGATTAAGAATGTTATATGAATTTATTGATGATAATATTTTTATAGTAATATTCCATGTTTTTATTGGATAGACATTTGAATTGTCACTAATAATTATCTCAAAATGTCTTTCCACGTCCAATACAAGAAATGGTAAACGCGCGCCATGCAAGCCAAATACGAATGCGTCGTATTTATGAAGTCAGCGGCTGCGAAATTGAAAAATTCGTTAAATACAGACATGATACGGCGGAAAACGGTGACCAAAAGTCCAACACTTTCCAAAATACTCTATAAATAGAGCTTCAGCAGCCACCTCTTTCATCATCAACTTTGCCTGCCTTCTCATTTCAACTAATTAGCCAGCTTTCGTTTTCATTAGAGGAAAAAAATAAAAAATGATGACCTCTGCAATGTTTAGAGCTGCTGCAATGGCGATGGTGCTGGCTTTGAGCTTCAGCGCTTGCCAAGCACAGCTTTCTTCTACGTTTTACGCTGAAACATGCCCCAATGCACTCAGTACCATTCGCACATCCATCAGATCAGCCATTGCAAGAGAACGTAGAATGGCTGCTTCTCTTATTCGGCTTCATTTCCATGATTGCTTTGTTCAGGTACTTGTGTAATATGTTCATATATATACACGTATATTACAACAAATTGCATGCATGGTTTGTATTTAATGGAGTGCTTCCGTTGGTTTACTCAGGGCTGTGATGCTTCAATCTTACTGGACAATTCACCTTCGATCACCAGCGAAAAGTTTGTGATTCAAAATAATAACTCGGTTCGAGGGTTTGAGGTTATTGATCAGGCCAAATCTGCAGTCGAAAACGTTTGCCCTGGAGTTGTTTCTTGTGCTGATATCCTCGCAGTTGCTGCCAGAGATGCCTCTGAATACGTGAGTCATAGCTACATACAATGATACAAACACACACACATACATATATATATATATCTTAAGTGATTGAAATCTCTATTGAAACGATTCAGGTAGGTGGTCCATCGTGGACAGTGAGGCTTGGAAGAAGAGACTCCACCGATGCAAGCGCGAGTCTAGCAAGCAGAGACCTTCCTCGTTTCACAGATGATCTTCGGAGCCTCATCGATCTGTTCGAAAACAAGGGCCTCACCGAAAGAGACATGGTTGCTTTGTCAGGTTTGTTCACCAAAATCCTAGAAAAACACTTCCAATATTTTCCTAGTAAACAAACACGGATAAGTACTAAGGTTATAAGTTAAACCATGTCTGCAGGTTCTCACACCATAGGACAAGCTCAATGCGTGACGTTCCGGGACCGAATATACAGCAACGGGAGCGACATCGACGCCGGGTTTGCCAGCACGCGGAGACGCAATTGTCCAGCCACTGCCCCCAACGGCAATGGGAATTTGGCACCGCTCGATTTGGTGACACCGAATTCATTTGACAACAACTACTTCAGGAACCTGTTGCAGAGGAGGGGTCTTCTGCAGTCGGATCAAGTGCTGTTCAGCGGTGGATCCACAGATAGCATAGTGAACGAGTACAGCAGGAACCCTTCAACTTTCAGCTCCGATTTCGCGTCCGCCATGGTCAAGATGGGAGACATCGAGCCTCTAACGGGTTCAGCTGGGATAATAAGGAGGATTTGCAGCCGTCTTAACTAGTTTCATTCGATCATGATGTGTTTTCTTTCATATTTTCTTTCAAGTGTAAAGTAGTTGCTGTAATGCTTCTTCCCCATACGTGTGCATGGCCTCAATATAGAGGATTTGCTCACTTCTTTATATGTTTTTTTTTTCTTTTTCGAAAATGATGTATCTATCACCTATGCAATTTAAAAATAATTTGTATGTATTAATTATATTTATGAAATTATATCTTATCTACGCGTATTTAGAGTTAAAAAATATTATTTTTATCCTATTAAATATGTCCCTTATTGATTTTTTAAAATAAAAAATTATTTTAAATATTTTAAACATTTGAATTTTATAAAATATATTTTTTTTTATATTTTTATCAATAATAAATTTTAAATAATAAAAAATCAAAGTTAAAAATAGTACAAATTATACATGCTAAATTTAAAATAAATTAGAAATATTTAATTGATTATTTAATTTTAAAATGATAATATTTAAATATATTATTTTAAAAAACAATATCTCAAGTATCTAGGTTTAAATCTTGTGTCATTGTTGATAAATTCCAAATGTTTAAGGGTTCAAACGATATATGGGGATGTAATTTCACCCTCTCTTACTGTATCCAAATTTTTCACCAAACTTAATACGTTTAGTTGTTTTGGTCAGTTAACTTTACTCTCTGTCTTATTTCGGTCTCTCTTGTTTCGTGTGTTTTTGTAGTAATTACTAAAACATATTCCAATGAAAGGAAATACGAAACGTCAAGAAGTAGAAAAATTGGCAGCGAAAGCAAGAAACTAGAGAATACGATGAAGACCCATTTTCCCTTTGATTCTTCTTCTTAAGGTTTCTTCATCGTCATTTGGAGATATAAAGTCCAAGAAACTGTGGTAAAATCATAGCTTGATAATGCTAAGAACCCAACACTTTTTTTTAATTTTGTTTTTATGTGGGGTTCTAACTTTGTTTGTTTGCAACAGATGGAAACGATCATGAGCGGTAAAGATTCAAGTGAGCAGAATGCATTTTCTAAAACAAATATGGGTTTCAATGGTCCCTTGAAGACATTTTCAATGATGATCTTTAAAAGCCTCAGGTGTGTTTGCTTCGTTCTCCTTCATAATCCTCACTTCAATCTTTGGTGTTTCATAAGCCTCAGGTGGGAATTTGGCACAGCTCGATTTGGTGACACCGAATTCGTTTTACAACAACTACTTCAGGAACCTGTTGCAGAGGAGGGGTCTTCTGCAGTCGGGTCTAGTGCTGTTCCGCGGTGGAACCACAGATAGCATAGTGAACGAGTACAGCAGGAACCCTTCGACTTTCAGCTCCGATTTCGCTTCGCCGCCATGCTCAAGATGGGAGACATCGAGCCTCTTAACGGGTTCAGCTGGGATAATAAGGAGGATTTGAAGCCGTGTTAACTAGTTTCATTCATTATGTGTTTTCTTTCATATTTTCTTTGAATTGTTGTTGTAATGCTTCTTTCCAATACGTTCGTAGCTGCACTTTGTTGCATGGCCTCAAGATAGAGGACTTGTATGCTTTATTATTATTATTATCAATGTGTACTTTTTTATATGTTATATTTCTTTTAATTCGAAAATATATACCTTTGTACCCTAGAATGTTTAATCCTCCGGATTCTCCGGAGAACCCTCAAACACCCAAAAAACAGCGACGCCGTGAAGAAAACCCGCCTGATCCAAACGCCGCCCCAAACTCTTCTCCCATGGACCACGATTCCCTTGCTACAGCAATTCCTTCAACGAATACTCTGTCCTACAGCGAAGCTGTAATAAACGTAGCAGCCGCAATACATGAAGAAACCCTTATTCCTCTTGACGATGACGACATAGAGCTCATGGAAAACGACGTTGTCACAGGCGGAGCAGATGGAATCCCCTTCATAAACTTCTCTGAACGTGTTCAATCCCTTGCTGTGAAAAGCTTTGAATCAACCTTGATCGTCAAAATACTTGGTCGCAAAATCGGATACAACACTGTTTCAACGAATCAACGTCCTACGGAAACCCGTACACCCGATAAAACTCATAGACATTGAAAACGATTACTTTCTCGTAAAGTTCGCAGCTCAGAGTGACTATCTCAAAGCCCTCATAGAATGTCCATGGACGATATTTGGACAGTATCTGACAGTCGAACCTTGGTCAGTGGATTTCTCGCCGCAACAAGCCCACCCGAATCGCATTATGGTCTGCTTCTCCTGTGGTATTTATGGCCACGTCAAAGACCTTTGTCCAAAGAATACACCCATGCCAGAAGAAAACCTAGTCTCCGAAGCCAATACTTCTCCCAGTACTAGCTCGTTGGATCCTGTCGAAGCGTTCGGCCCCTGGATGCTAGTTGAAAAACGTCAATGACGCCAACCCTGGAAAACCTTGATGAATCAAAATAGAGTAAAAACTCTAATTGATCGAGAAGAAGAAAAAAACTCTTTTTAGAATAATCTCACAAAATTGCAAAAGAGAAGAACTCTTAAGAAAGCTTTCAAATGCTTATAATTAAGCTTTGATTGTTGGATGATAAAACTCAAATACAAGTAGGGTATTTATAGGTTACAAGAAACAATATAAACCACTCATTAAAATAACCACAAAATAATCTAAACCATTAAAATTAAAACATGAGAAAAATATTTAATTTTCACCTAACTAAATTGATGTAAGCAATGACATCAAAACTAAATTGATGTAAGTAATGACATCAAATTAATTTAGGTGTGAACTTATTTAGGCTAATATTAAATTTTCAACACTCCCCCTCAATGTTAGCCTCCATTCTTTGAATTACGCCATGCTAACGACGGAAATGTTCAAACTTTCCAATACTCAAGCTTTTTGTAAACAAGTCAGCAATTTGTTCATCTGTCTTGATTTGTCTCATCTCAATATTTTCTTGCAAAACTTTTTCCCTAACAAAGTGGTAATGTACTTCCACATGTTTAGTTCTTGCATGAAAAACAGGATTCTCTGCCAGCCGAATTGCCGATTGGTTGTCACAATACAACGAAATTGCATATTCTACTGGTTGTTGTAGATTATTCATCAACTGTATCAACCATGTACTCTCTTGAGCTGCCATTGCTGCTGCTCGATACTCAGCTTCAGTAGTTGACAATGATATTGTTGGTTGTCTCTTGCTACACCAAGAAATTGTTCCGGAGCCAAGCTTAAACACATACCCAGTTGTTGATCTCTTGGTGTCATGATCTCCTGCATAATCAACATCACAATAACCAACTAACTTGCAGTCTTCACCTTTCTTGTACAAAAGACCATAGTCAATTGTATTCTTCACATATCTCAATATTCGTCGAACTGCTTCCAAATGAGGCTTCTTTGGATTTTGCATATACCGACTCATCACACCAACTACATAAGAAATGTCAGGTCGGGTCATGGTTAAGTAGATCAGACTACCTACCAATTATAGATACATTGTTGCGTCTTCCAAATCTTTTCCTTTATGTGCACACATTTTGACATTTGGTTCCATTGGCGTTGAAGTTGACTTGCATTCGAGCATTCCAAACCTCTTCAACAAATCTTTAGCATATTTCTGTTGACACAGAAATATTCCTTCATGTGTACGATCAACCTCTAGACCAAGGAAGTGCTTAAGTTGTCCAAGTTCCTTCATCTGGAAATGAACTGATAAATTCTCCTTCGTCTGAAGAATTTCTGCCTCATTATCACCGGTTATGATTAAGTCATCCATGTACACTAGCACGATAGCTAGCTTACTTTCATTGAATTTGACAAACAAGCTAGAATCTGTAGGTGTTACTGAATAGCCACTTTTCGTTAGAAATTTTGCAATCTTATCATACCACGCCCTAGGTGCTTGTTTCAATCCATAGAGTGCTTTTCGCAGCTTACACACATATTCAGGATGATCTTGACTATGAAACCCCATTGGTTGTGTCATGTAGATCTCTCGATCTAGCTCTCCATGAAGAAAAACATTCTTCACATCCATCTGCCACAAATTCCAGTCTTTGTTGGCTGCAAGTGCAAGTAGGACTCGTACGGTTGTAAGTTTTGCCACTGGACTAAATGTTTCATCATAGTCTAGTCCATATTGTTAAGAAAAACCACGAGCTACCAATCGTGCCTTGTACCTCTCGATTGACCCATCAGGACGGCGCTTTATCTTGTAAACCCATTTACAAGATATGGGTTTCACATTTTTTATCTTTGGCACAAGATCCCAAGTTTGATTTTGCTAAAGTGTATCGATCTCTTCTTTTATAGCTGTCATCCACTCAGAACTCTGCGATGCTTCTTCGAACATCTCAGACTCTGTTATTTCTTCAATTATGGCTGCATCGGTATATTTGGGATTTGGCCTTCGTATTCTTGTTGATCTTCGGAGTTGAGATTGTGGAATTGATTCTTCTGTTTCACTAGGCCCACCTTCTTCGTTTAGTTGTTGATACATGCCAGTTTGCCAAGGATTCTGAGTCACTCTTTGTTCGACATCATCGTCATTTGGATTTTCTGATTCATCTGAACTTGTTTAGAGTTGAAAAACATGCTCCCCCATCTTTTGTTGTAGCTTGTCTCCAAATTCTCTCGAATCTAGCAACACCTCATTCTCTGAGGACCACCAAGAAGATGCTTCATCAAATACCACATTTCGCGACGTGTAGCATATTCCACTAATTGGATCACAACATTTCCACCCCTTTCTCTGGCTGTCGTATCCCACAAAGATACATCTAACATCTTTCTTGTCAAATTTGCTCCGTAAATGATCAGGAACAAACACATAACATACACAGCCAAATACTTGAAAGTAGCTAAATATAGGTTTTATGTTTCATAGTTTCTCAAAGGGTGAAACAAATCCTAACCTTGGTTGAGGAAGTCTGTTGATCACAAAGCCTGCAGTCCTCATTGTTTCAGCCCAAAATCTTTTAGGTACATTCTTTGCATGTAGCATGCTTCAATAAATTTCTACAAGATACCAGTTTTTTCTTTCCGCTACACCATTTTGTTGTGGCGTGTTAGCACAAGTGTACTGATGACGTATTCAACATTCTTTTAGGTATTGAGAGAACTCGTTTGATCTATATTCTCCTCCGTTGTCTGTGCGCAAGCAACATATATTCTTTCCCACTTCGCCTTCAGCTGAGTCTCTGATTTAAACTTTGAGAATGTATCATATTTTTCTTTTATAAAGAAAACCCACACATACCTGGAGAAGTCATCAATGAAAGTTACCATGTACCGCATACCGTTAATTGACTGTTGCTTAACCGGTCCGAACACATCAGAGTGAACCAACTCTAACGATTCTTTTGCTTTAAACTTTGACTCGTCATATAGTAATTGGTGTGCTTTACCATACTGGCATCCTGCACAGACCGTGTCTGTTCTCACGTCTAGTTGAGAAAGCCCTTTAAGCATCGACTTCTTCACTATCACACTTAGCTTGGAATAGCTAACGTGACCTAACCGCATGTGCCATAGATATGATGTCTCATTTTTTCTTGTCTTGTCTACATATGCAGACTCTGTTGACATCACGTAGATTGACTCCAAACGTCGTCCCTCCATTGTTGGTGTTTCTGAGATTTTTACGTCACGATAAACCTTCACGTCTTGGGGACCAAATAAGACATAATGACCTAATGATGTTAATTGAGCCATATATAACAAATTTTTCTTCATTCCTGGGACATGATAAACATCTTAAAGTTGCACCTGGTTAGAATTATATCGAGGCGTAACTATCGTCTTACCGATGTGAGTTATCGGTAATCTTGAATTGTCAGCTGTCACCACCACACGACCTCTATTATACTCAGACAGGTTTTGCAACTTCTGTTTGTCACCTATCATATGATTTGAGCAGCCCGAATCTATGATCCAATCATTCTTGTAGTCAATTCGTTCTGGTGTTGTTACAGTGAGAGCTAATTCTTCTTCCTCCATAGCAAATAACGCTTCAACATCCCAACCATCTTCACTATTCTCCTTTGAGCTGGAAGTAGCAGTATTACTTTCAACAAGCTTTTTCTTGGTCCAACAGTCTTTTGCCATGTGGCCCATATTCCCGCAGTTGTAACACTTGCCATCGAACTTTCTATTATTACCGCGATTCTTGGAAGCTCCCCATGAATGAGTGTCTCATTTGCCTTGGTAATTTTTCACCTTGTCACTATCCTTTTTAGCGAGACTCCTCTCATTTGCTTGGCCATGGCTTTTTGACCTGCAAGCAAATTTTCAAACTCAACAAGCGATGGTTGTATCGACCATCCCTGTACAACAACAACAAACCCTCGATATTCGGGTCTCAAACCATGGACAATTATTCTTTTTATCATGGCTTCCCCAATAGCAGCTGTTGGATCTAATTCTGAAATTTCGTGGCATATCGACTTCACCTTATGAAAGTATTGGGCAACCGCCATGTCGCGTTGCGCCATTGATAGAAGTTCATTCTCGAGAAATTGCAATTTTGTATCGTTCCTCTTCGAAAAGAGTGTAACAAAAGTGTCTCATGCTTCCTTTGGTGTTTTAGCATCCAGGATATGCTCTAACATTTCTTCTTCAATTGTGGTCTTTAAAGCAAACATTGCTTTGTCTGCTTTAATTTTCCACTTTCGCAAGATGTCATTGGCCTCTTCTGCCGCCAGTTGTGTAACTTCACCACCACATACAACCTCCCAAAGGTTTTGACCTTGTAAGTATGACTCCATACATGTTGCCCACGTGTTCTAGTTTTTGTTGTTGAGCTTCTTGATTCCTCCAACTACTTGAAGATCACCCATCTTAATGGCAAGGCTTTGACTATACCGAACAAGCTTGAGTAACAAATGTACAGAGTACTAAATTACTCTAAACACAAAGAAGCTCCACAAGGTTTGTAATATCCCTGACAATAATCTCAAGAAATCTTTTCTGATGTGGAAGATCAGTTAAAAACTGCAACCACAGAGCATACTTGGAATTTCAAGAGACCTTAAAAACGTGGCTCTGATACCAATTGTTAAATCAAAATAGAGTGAAAACTCTAATTGATCGAGAAGAAGAAAAAACTCTCTTTAGAATAATCTCACAAAATTGCAAAAGAGAATAACTCTTAAGAAAGCTTTCAAATGCTTATAATTAAGCTTTGATTGTTGGATGATAAAACTCAAATACAAGTAGGGTATTTATAGGTTACAAGAAACAATCTAAACCACTCATCAAAATAACCACAAAATAATTTAAACCATTGAAATTAAAACATGAGAAAAATATTTAATTTTCACCTAACTAAATTGATGTAAGCAATGACATCAAAACTAAATTGATGTAAGCAATGACATCAAATTAATTTAGGTGTGAACTTATTTAGGCTAATATAAAATTTTCAACAAACCTCTCCCCAAGCTCATGACAAAGAGAATCCCAACACTATAACCTCTAGAAATAAACACGTCTCCCGTTTCAACCCCCTCGCAAACCTTGATAATTCCATGATGGATCCTGACATGACTTCTGCTCTGAATACTAGCAATCCCAACCAGTTTGACTCATCTGACCAACTGGATAGCCGAGCCACATGGATACAGAGCCTAATACCTCCATGATAATACTTGATAGAGAAGACCAAATGGTCACCACAGAATGACCTCAACCCTACTTGATACCTTCTTATGGATTTAAATATTTTTGTTTGGAACGCCCAAGGATGCGAACACTGCAATTTCATCAGAGTTGCTAGACAGTATTTACGTGATCACAAACCTGATATTTGTGTACTCTTTGAGACTCGCGTTAGCCGCACACAGGCTGATAAAACAATCCAAGCTCTCAGTTTTCATAATTCCCATAGAGTTGAAGCTGTGGGGTTTTCTGGGGATATCTGGTTATTCTGGTATGATCAAATTCAAGTTGAGATTATCTTCAATCATTTCCAGTTTATCCATTGATGAATCTCGCTTTATGGAAGCAACCAATCCTTCTATGCCACATTTGTTTATACTAGCTCAAACCAGCAAAAACGTCGAACACTTTGGTCCTATATTCGAGACCTTAACATCCATACTCTGACTCATTGGATCATCCTTGGTGACTTTAATGCTACTCTCTCTACGAAAGATCACAAAGGATGTATTTCTCTCACGCCGGACTCTAATTTTCAAAATGTGGTATTTGACTGTGGACTCCAAGATTTGGGTCACAATGGACTTGCATATACTTGGAATAAAGGCTCTCGCTTTGTTCATCTTGATCGAGCGCTTGGTATGTTTGGTTCGATAAATTTCCAGCTTCGCAAATAAAACACCTACTCAGAATGAAATCTGACCACATGTCGATTCTACTCTCGACTAATCCGAGGATACCACATAAACGTCAGAAACCTTTTCGCTATCTATCAAGCTGGACCTTACACCAAGATTTTGAACGGCTAGTGCGCAATAATTGGGCCGATTGCTTCCGATCCTTATCAGTAAAAATCAAATCAGTTTCCTCAAAGGGAGAAACATCTCAGAAAATGTGATCATTAATCAGGAAATCATACATTCTATGTCATAGAAAAAAGGAGTCATATGTTAGATAGCCATTAAAATTGATCTACAAAAGGCTTTCGATAGACTATTTAGGAGTTTCATAGAAGACACTCTCAATGATGATAGTATTCATTCCCAGTTAAATCGCCTTATAATGCAATATGTTACCACTGCAACTATGCAAGTCCAATGGAATAGTGACCTGAGTCGAGTCTTCTCACCCAAAAGAAGTATATGTAAAGGTGATACATGTCCCCCTACCTCTTTAATCTTACCATATAGTCTCAATAAGCATCATACCACAAGTTCTACAATGCAAAAACAAGCTCGTCACACACCAAGAAACAAAGATCAAGAACGAAAATAAAAATTCCATTAGGCTCAAGTCTCACCAAAGATAGGTTCAATGAATCAAGAAAATGCATCAATAAATCAATAAACCATGGAAAGTAAAAAATTTCATGCAATTTACTGGCTAAATCAACAAGCTATCATGCATCCAATGTCAATTCAAAGCAAAATTAACGATCATCAGAAAACAATCAAATCGATCAACAAACCAAGAGAATATGCAATTAATCGATCAAGCATATCAATATCAAAATTACCCAATTTCAAGCATGCAACAAGCGAGGAAAAATCTAACATGCTATCCTTCCCCCACTTAAGTCGTTTTGTCCCAAAAGGTAATTCAAATTAATAGTTCAAATGAGAGGGAAAATGAATACTCCCCGATTTAATGATGGTTGCGACCGCGGCCGTGTCGAGATGATCTCGGGCGTAGGTAAGAGAGAATTTCAGCGAGTTTTGATTTGATGGAGGTGAGGTGACCTTGAACGCCTTGCATTTATTCTCGCACATCCGGTTATACACCAGCTGTTGGTGCCAATAGAGGATCGACCATTCTCATGAAGAAGCACTCATAGCGTAGCGTGATGGTGTCCGAAGGCACAATGTGTGGAACGATAGGTGTTCCGGCGAGAACTCCCATGAAATCCAAGCACCTAGCATCCATAGGAAAAACATAAGTCAAATTAGTATAATCAAACGTTAAAGGAAATAATCTTTGAGCAAGATGCGTAATATAGGGGCCGAAAATTAAGGGTCGATTGGTTCACACAACTTTTTTGAAGGCGTGCGTAAACCAATACCCTAAGTTTACCTTTATCCTAATTTGCATATACCACAAAAAAATAACTCAACCTTACTTAAGCAGGACGTAGTATCGTTACGCCCTGAGTAGTTGAATGCCAAAAATCGTTGGATGTATAGCAGAGCTGGATTGTGAATGTGCCATGCTTTTGTTGTTCGAGAGTCAAATTGTATCCCTGCCATGTCTGTAAGTGCTTCATAGGCTATGTCAGCATCAAAATCCTGCGGGAACTTACACAAAGGCATTAGAAAATCATAATTTGTGACATCCATCATGAACCCTATAAAAAAATTAAAATCAACCAACATCATTCTAAAATATTGACCTAACAACCTTTTGAGCAAAGACTATCGATCGAAGGAACTAGGTCGTGACCTTGAATGCTAGCATCTTGTAGACCGACCAACTCATTCCGTACCAAGTAATCAAAAATTAAATGCACGATTGATGTTTTCTTTGGATGTATTAGAAGAGAGACATTAGAACCGCTATACTAGGTTGAGACATAACTGACCCCCCATCTCTGGTTAGGGGAGTTGAACCATGGCTTGCCTAGAAGCCTTGTTGCTACCACGAAAGAAATACTCGCTAGGAATCGTAGACATCTGCCTAGCCGATCAACCTTTCCTTCGATTGAATTCATCCTTGATGATATAAAGCTTCGTCGTACTTCATAACTTCTGAAGGTAAAAGGCAAATCCTGTGTTGGGATTTGCGTATGCTTGAATCAACAACCAAAAGAGTTTGCCAAGAGGGGTTGAATCAGTTTTTGTGTTGAGGAAGTAAGGAGATTGAAAGATAGAAAATTTGCACATCGATTTATAGTGGTTCAACTTCTCAACCAAGTCTACATCCACTACTTTAGCTCCTCACCAAGGATTTTTTAACAAATTCACTAATTTGTTCTTTCTTTTTGAGGACAAAGAGTAACCTTTACAACTCCCTAGCTTTTGACAGGCTCAGCTAGAACCAATCCCTATCTTTTCACTTGGCTAAGATAGAATCAACCATTTTACAAAAGGATAAAAAGAAGTAAACAAATAAACCTCTCTAGGGTATGTGTTTACAAGAATTAAGCTCACAAGAACAAAATATTTACATGAGAATAGAAAACTAAGAATGAAACTCTTATCTTGTGTTTGATTGCTTGAATAGGTGTTCTCTACCTTCTTCAAGTGTCTTGAACTTGTATTTATAGGTTGGAATAAATTTGAAGTCATATATAGCCGTTGGGGATATTTTGGAGCCGTTGTGGATTCATTTTCTGCAAAATAAGGTTGCCTAATACATGAAGTATTGGTACTCCAATATGGGTTATCGGTACTACCTTTGTTAGTTGGGATTTGCAGAAGCTCGAATCGACAACCGAAAGAGTTTTGCAAGAGGGGTTGAATCAATTTTTGTGTTTAGGGAGTAAAGAGATTGAAAGATAGAAAATTTGTACAGCGATTTATAGTAGTTCGACTTCTCAACCAAGTCTGCATCCACTACCTTAGCTCATCACCAAGGATTTTCTAACAAATTCACTAATTTGTTCTTTATTTTTTAGGACAAAGAGTAACCTTTACAACTCCCTAGCTTTTGACGTGCTCAGCTAGAACCAATCCCTATATTTTCACTTGGCTAAGATAAAACCAACCCTTTTACAAAAGGATAAAAAGAAGTAAACAAATAAACCTTTCTAAGATAGGTGTTTACAAGAATTAAGCTCACAAGAACAAAATATTTACAAGAGAATGGAAAACTAAGAATGAAAAACTCTTCTCTTGTGTTTGATTGCTTGGATAGGTGTTCTCTACCTTCTTCAAATGTCTTGAACTTGTATTTATAGGTTGGAATGAGTTTGAAGTCGTATCTAGCCGTTGGGATGTTTTAGAGCCTTGGGGATTTATTTTCTATAAAATAAGGTTGCCTAATATATGAAGTATCGATACTTTAATATGGGGGTATCGGTACTACCTTTGTTAATTTCAAATTAACTAGCCGTTGGAGCCTTGTAGTATCGATACTGTCCAAGGAGTATCAATACTACTTTTCACTATGGTATTGATACCATGCATTATATCGGTACCATTTATGATTCTGGAATTTGAGCCTTCATGGTAGTATCAATATTACCAATTTGGTATCGCTACTACTCTTGCCTATAGTATCGATACTACAAGAACAATATCGGTACCGTTCATGTGGTATCGATACTGCAAGGAACAATATCGATACTACTTTGTACAAAAATCATTTTTGTGCTCATTTCCAATTTAAAATGGACTTTGAATTATTTTTGAAAACTTTGAATAAATTCAATTCAAGTCCAAAAATATTTTGCCATAAATCGTTATATCAAAACATAGTTCAACAATCGCCCCCTTTTGATATAACAAAACATTTGAAAAATCGTTTTTGGCAAAACTCCCCCTTAATAAAATGTTTAATGAAAAAGATATCAATTGTTACAAATTGTTGGAAAATATATGAAAATGTTCAGCTCTCCCTTTTTCATTAAGAAATTAAATTTTTCAAACCAATATTTCTCCCCCTTTTTGTTATATAAAAAATAATTCATCTTTAAAAGTTCAAAAAATAACTTTGGAGAGTAAGTGGTAAAATTGACATTTAAAATTCATTTGAAAAATCAAAGCTCCCCTCAAAAAGTGCATTCCAAACAAAAATTAACATTTGACACTTAAACAAAATTGAATTTCAACAAAGAATAAAAACATGTTAGTAGCACATGAAATTCAATATGTCTAAGTCTAAAATACTTTATGCAATATCAATTGTTGAAACTAAGTACATATGCATAAAACTTTCAAAATGTCATGCATTTGAAAAATTTGATATCAATTGTTAGAGATATATCTTTGCTTTTAAAAACACATGCATAAATATTTAAATTTAGGTCAAAAATTAAAATTTATAAAATCAAAACATTTGAAAAGTTGATATCAATTGTTAGAGAGATATCATTTGTATTTAAAACCAATTTTGACCAAAATTCAGTATATTGAACGAAAAATTATGAAAAATTATTAAAAATTTAAAATGTTCATCATAAAACATTTTTCAACATACATGAGATTTAAAACAATGCATAATCATTTAAAATAAAAACTCATGCATGCATAATTAAAATGTGCACCCAAATAACCAAAATAAAAACATTAAGCTTAGAGGTTACCCATTCCTTTTTCAAGTGTGGCTAGAGCATCTCGATATCTTCATTTTCATCACAATTGCTCCCACACAACTACAAGAGACATTTAAGTAGATTTCGGTATCCAAATTGCTTTGGATCCTTGGACGTTAGTTTCAATGCCCCTTGTTCCTTTGGGAACCCATACTTGTATAATTTTGAAAGATTTTCTTTTCTTTATAGGATAAGCATGTTCCAAATTACCATAAAAATGATAATGTGAGCATTTTTCCATTTTTAAACATAATGAGTTACTTTTAGAAATTAATTCTTTTTCTTTTGTTAAACTTTCAAGCTTAACTTTTAAATCAAAATTTTCTTTTTCTAAATCATTGATTTTGATTTTTGAAAGCTCTAAATCATTTTGCAAAATTTCATTTTGATTTTCAAAATCAACTTTTGCTTTCAAAACCAAATTATTTTCAATTTTAAGTTTTGAAATTAATTTCTTATATTTGGAATTCATGGTCTCAAATCTCAAACACAACTCATTATAAGCATTTTGTAACTCATCAAAAGTATATGAATTAAATTCATTTGAGTTAGAAGATACCTCGAAATCTTCTTCGATGGCCATGAGGCATAGGTTGGCTACTTCATCATCATCATTGGAGTCATCTTCATCACTCCAAGCTGCTTCAAATGCCTTCTTTTTAGATGATCCCTTATTTCTTAGAAGGAGATAATCATACTTGACATGCCCCGTTCTTTGACATTCAAAGCACACCGGGGGACTCTTCTTTTTGGTTGATTCATGCTTCACTTCCTTGGAAGACATGCATATCTTGAACTCTTTGAAGAGCTTGGCCATCTCTTCTTCTTCATCATTGTCTTCATCCACCTCTTCACTTGAATCTTGATAGCTCTCATTGGTGGACTTGAAGGTAATGCATACCTCATTCTTCTTCTTCTTTTTTCTTCTCTTCATATTCTTCATCTTCCTTCACCATCAACTCATGAGTGAGAAGATAACCAATTAGCTCATCGAGAGTGAGAGACGTTAGGTCTCTAACTTCGATAATAGCCGTCTTCTTCGATTGCCTAGACTTTGGAATAGAGTAGATCATATTCCTCACAAGCTTCTCATTAGGGATTACTTCTCCAAATCCCTTGAGACCGTTGACAATCACAGAAAATCTATATGTCATACCTTTGATGTCTTCATCGGGTTTCATCTTGAAATTCTCAGAGCTATGATTGAGAAGACTTATTTTTGTTTCCCTCTCTTCATCGGTTCCTTCATGAGTGACTTGGAGCTTATCCCATATCTCTTTGGCATTGGAACAAGAGGACACTCTTCCATATTCATCTGGGCCTAATGCACAAAAGAGAATGTGCATAGCCTTAGCATTGAGCTGAAACTTTTTATTCTCTCCATTACTCCAATCGTCCATCTCACCAGGTGGTGTGAAGTAACCCTTCATGATTGAGTTTCAAGCTCCTAGATCGTTGGATTGAATGAATAAAATCATCATATTCTTCCAATAGACATAATTTTCTTCTTTGAAGTATGGTGGCTTATTGACCGGTTGTGAATCTTCAATGTAATAAGCACTGGAGGTTGAAGCCATCTCTTTGTCGGTTGCATCAGGAATCGGTAGAGCTTCTTCAAGGATCGTCTCAAGGTGGTTAAACCTTCTAATGAGTCAAGCTCTGATACCAATTGTTGGTATTTACGAAAGCTCGAATCGACAACTGAAAGAGTTTGCCAAGAGGGGTTGAATCAGTTTTTGTGTTTAAAGAGTAATGAGATTGAAAGATAGAAAATTTGCACAATGATTTATAGTGGTTTAACTTCTCAACCAAGTCTACATCCACTACCTTAGCTCCTCACAAATGATTTTCTAACAAATTCACTAATTTGTTCTTTCTTTTTGAGGACAAAGAGTAACCTTTACAACTCCCTAGCTTTTGACGGGCTCAGCTAGAACCAATCCCTATCTTTTCACTTGGCTAAGATAAAATCAACCCTTTTATAAAATGATAAAAAGAACTAAATAAATAAACCTCTCTAAGGTATGTGTTTACAAGAATTAAACTCACAAGAATAAAATATTTACAAGAGAATATAAAATTAAGAATGAAAAACTCTTTTCTTGTGTTTGATTGGTTAGATAGGTGTTCTCTACCTTCTTCAAGTGTCTTGAACTTGTATTTATAGGTTGAAATGAGTTTGAAGTCGTATCTAGTTGTTGGGGATGTTTTAGAGCTGTTGGGGATTCATTTTCTACAAAATAAGGGTGTCTAATACATGAAGTATCGGTACTCCAATATGGGGTATCGATACTACCTTTGTTAATTTCAAATTAACTAGTCGTTTCTAGTCGTTGGAGCCTTGTAGTATCGATACTGTCCAAGGAGTATCGATACTACTTTGCACTATGGTATCGATACCATGCATTGTATCGATACCATTTCATGATTCTGGAATTTGAGCCTTCATGGTAGTATCGATACTACCAAGTTGGTATCAGTACTACTCTTGCCTATAGTATCGATAGTACAAGAATAATATCGGTACCGTTCATGTGGTATCGATACTGCAAGGAACAATATCGATACTACTTTGTACAAAAATCATTTTTGTGCTCAAGTCTAATTTAAAATGGACTTTGAATTATTTTTGAAAACTTTGAATAAATTCAATTCAAGTCCAAAAATATTGTCATAAATTGTTATATCAAAACATAATTCAACATCCTGTTTCAAATAGTCCTTCTTGGGATTAAGACAAGGCATTGAGCCATCATTTTCGGGTACTATTGCCATGCCTTGAGTTTTATCCTAACGATACGATTTCGTGTGAATTTAAAAGTCGTGTAAAACTCAAAGATTAGTTCGTAATAAATGTTACATCGGATATGAGAGTACGGAGTCCAGCCAATGGCATCGAAATAGTGTGCGACAACATCGCTCAAATGCAAAATATCAAGTGTACGTGATCGGATATATTTGCATACCTGAAATCGTTGATGGTGAATGTTGTTGAATCGTAACGCTTTGTCACCATTGAAATCGAGATATCTTTGTATCACCTCCTCAACCAGAACTGAGTATGTTCGACCACAGTGATTGCGCTCGTCGAAGGGGTCGAACATGTCATCCCCCACGTCATCAGATTCATCCAAATATAAGGGCGAGTGAGGAGCATGTTACTGCCCAAAAAAATGGATAAAATGAAGAGGAGTGCTTGAGCGCTTGTGATGGCTTCAGGCTCAACTACGGTGGAACACCGGATTGAAATGAAAAATCGTTTCATAAGTCTTCAAAATAGTCGAACACGGGGTGCCACATCATCAAAGGCTCGATATTGATAGGCTCAGAGTTAACTTCAGGTTGATCGGCAGTGGCAAAATACGCGACATACAACAATGCAACATCCGACATCGATTGAGAGTGAGATGTCGATGGTGTCGTATAAAAAGTTCAAGTAGCCGATAATGAAGCATGGTTTAGTTGTGCTCTTGATGGTCCAACAACGCTTTGCGGTGGCACAAAAAATTCAGTGGAATCATGATCGACAGTGGCAGACAGTAACGGCTCATGCACGTTAATCAGTTCCAGAGTAGGTGAACGAGTGAGTAGAAGTGATGCGCGATGTCCACCACGTCACGCAGCAGGGGAACGGGGCGGTGATGGTTATGACAGTTAAGAGTTTGAGCCACCTGTAACCTCCACCACGAGTGACTTAGCAAACCACCAGCGTCCTCCACCGAGAGTGATGGGCGGTCGAGACGAGTTTCCACTTTGATTCATTGTTCGAACCATTTTGAAAAGCAAATGTTACATGAGAAAGAATATAGAAAAGAGTAGGGGAACTAACCTTTGAACAACGATGACGATCAGTGGTAGAGCAAAAGTGGAGCAATGACCGTGATGAACGATCGGTCGAAGCTCGAGTTAGGAAGGTTGCGTGATCGAGTATGAAAATGAAATAGTTTTTTTTTTGCTTTTGTGGTTTCACGTGAGAAATAAAAGAGAACTGTTTAAAAATATATTTTTAATTGGGTCAAAGGATAAAGTCAGGTCGAGTTTGAAAATTGAAAAGTGATAAGGGAAGGAGTTTGAAAGTGATAGGAGAGGTTGGGCGGCTGAAAGAAAATAAAAGTGTAGGATATTGGATTTTAGGGGGAAACCATGTGGGGTAGGCGACAAAGAAATGAGATATGGGTGGGGTTCAGTTATGGTGCGTCAGCCTCATGAATGGGTGTTAATGTGCACCCAATTAAATGAAACGGTGAGTTTCATTATATTGGGTAAAAATTCAACCCTTTGCCCGATTTTATATGCTTCATTTATGCGTGAACTTGGCTACTCCAAGTTACAAAATTTGGTTGTTGCCGAGCGTATTTGTCATGCCCCAGGTTCAACTTTTATCGATTATTTACTATCGGTTTGGATGACTCTCGACTTTTGCTTGTTTAAAATTCAAGATCGAATAACGAGGTACCTACAAAAATCAAAAATCAAAAATTAAAAACGAACAAAATTAAAGTTGAAAATAAAAATAAAATTTTAAATAAATTAAAATGAATATGGGTTGCCTCCCATAAAGCGTTGTTTTTAACTTCGTTACCTTAACAACCTATTTCAGACTACAAGTTCCGCGAAAAACATTTTCACTTCATTCATTTCTTCCAACTAAGAAACTCCTTATAAGAAATTTGAATATTCTTGTAATACCCCGAATCCTGGGTCAATAGTTTTGGTCAAACCAAAGCCCGTAAGTAGAGCCCATTAGATTTCTTAGAATAGTTCATAAGAGTATTGGGCTTAAGTTTGGCCCAAAGGATAATCCATGCGGTGAAATTAAAATGGGTTTGAAAAGAGAATGACCTAAAGTGTAGTTTACCTATTTTGTTGAAGCTAGAATATTTTCCCTCTCATTTTATTTCATTTCACGTAAACCAAACCCCCATATTATCTTACAAAACCATCTTTTTGTTCATTCCATTAGTTTTCATTTCTTATTCCTTTCAAAAGCCAAGTTTTAAGCATTCAAAGCTTAGTTTGTTGTAGCCAAGGTAAGAATGTTTCTCTCTATTTTTCAAACTTTGCTTTAAGCTCCATTTTGTAAGTTTTAGAATTAGTTTTCAAAATGGGTTTTATGGAGGTTTAAGGGGATCCTTGAATCCAAACTTTGTTTTAGTGTATTCAAGTTACCTAGAGCACATTTGCCTTTAATCCAAGAGCTTAGTTGGTCTAGTAAACCCTTTTTTACCCTTATTTAGTAAAGAATGTGGGGGGAAACTCAAAATCAGGATGGAAAGAGAAGTTGACCCTTGGTTAACTTGAGAGAGTTTCTAGCAAGCAAGAAGCAAGGTAACACACTCTCAACATTTTCATACTCCTAGTGGTTATTAGAAATAAGTTCTATCTTGAGAATAAGTTATGAAGCCTTCTTTTTTATCTTTACTTCAAACATAAAACATTAAAAATGATTGAGGCCCTCTTAGGGTCTTTGGGATATGAAAAAAATAGAGTTTTCGTGCTTAAGTGGTACTTTATGCAGGTTGGGTCTCGATACTAGATGGCCAGTATCGAGAGTATCGATACTATTTCAAGAGTATCGATACTTTGGTCATGGTCTCGAGACTCCTAGGATTGGTATCGAGACCAAAATTCCAGTGATCTTTAAAGTATTGGTACTTCTATATATTATCGAAACTATTCTAGGGGCATCGATACTAAAGGGCCAATACCGATACCAACAATCTATTTTGGGCAAGAAAGTCAGTTTTTAAGGGAATTAGACTCGAGGTACCCAACACTTCAGTATTATATCAAAGAAGACTACAAGTGAGAATATAATTATTGATTAATTCAAACAGAGAAACAAGAATAAATTATAATCAAATAAGACTGACCTTGTTTGAATACTCGGGAAACGACCAGGACACCCGAGTTCCTTTAGAAAAACTACCAGATTCAAAAGTATAGATACAATCCGGATATATATTTAATAAGTACGTAAGGCACTTTAAGCTGACTAGTTTAGGCGCAAGGTCCGAAACTCAATGAGGGTGTGGTCTCTAATGCAGAGATTCTGAGGGCCATATTCTCGGTAGACTAGAAAGATGTGTGATATCCGAGATGTAGAACCCTCAGCCACATCATGATGTCTACCATAGAGTAGAGAGTGAGTATACAAGTATACTAATTAAAGGAAAGTAGAGAAAAATAGTAGACTTGATAGAAAAGTAGTAGACTAGAAAGTATGTGCCTTTCAGTAATGCACTATCAATATGTTTTAGTTGCTAGTGTAGCACTGAGCTAGTTAAATCAACCTTCAGATGTTTCCGTGGATAGGTTAGTAGATCGAGTGGTTGAGGAGCAGTATAGGGATCAAGGTCCAGACCCAGTGTAGATTCAAAGTATGTCTCATCATTTTTGAAGGACATGTATATTTTATAAACTCTATTGTATCAGTCGAGTCATAAATTTCATTAAAAGTTGGTATGTATTATTTTTTGATGTAAATATTTTATTTTGGAGCTCCTAATTTAAAGTTTTTATTATATTTTATGGGTAATTTGATTATAAATGTGGTTGTTTTAAAGTTCAGGAAAGTAAGAAAAAGGTTGTCAGCCACTTCGGTGGTTCCGTGTAACATTATGAATCGGTCGACTGTATGTTGTACTAGTCTAGGGTATTACATTTAGTGATATCATAGCATCATGTTTGACGTTCTTAGGGTTTACGGGTCAGTGTCAGTAAAGAGTTTATGAGTATACATGCCTAAAAAGTTATTTTATACTTCTGTAATTATAATAGTAGTAGTAATCCCTCTTTTTCCTCTTAATCTTATATTTTAGAGATGGATGAGAGCCCATATCACAGTAGAGAGGATAGAAACGAGAGTAGAATTTCCTTAGCAAGTGATCTGGGAGATGAGTTCGTCCCAAACACAGAGTTTGAAGAGCCCGAAGGTGAGGGGGTAGATGAGGCAAACTTCTTTAGAAATTTGACCGCTACCATGTATCGTATAGCTAGAGCCCTTCCTAGAACGCCTGCTACCCCACCTGTTTAGCCAAACCAGCCAGTTCCTCCAGTTGTAACACCTCAAAAAACCCTAGTAGAGAGGCTCTGGAGGTATCAGACCACTGAGTTCTTTGGGTCAGGGGATGATGATCTAGTAGTATCCGATTAGTGGTTAAGAGAAACCATTAGGACTCTTCGTCAGCTATATCTCATCCCCGAGGGAAAGTTGGAGTGCGCCATCTCCCTGCTAAAAGGTGATGTGATAGATTGGTGAGAGACTGTTGAGATGTCTTTAGGGCCCGAGTGACCCAATTGGGATCGATTTTTAGAGAAGTTCCGCCAGAAGTATGTTGAAGAAGCCCACATGGATGCTATAATGGATCAGTTTGATTAGGTGACTCAAGGGAACAGATTGGTATTCGAGTATAAGGTAAAGTTCATTCGGTTGAGTAGATATGTCCAAGAGTTGGTTTCATCAAATTATCATTGCTGTAAAAAGTTTAGAGATGGTTTATGACTAGACATCCTCACTCATTTGGCCGCTAATCCACCGCGAGTTTTTACTAAGCTATTTCGTCAAGAAAAGATGGTAGAGAGAGTTGTGAGAAGGAGAGCAATAAAAGAATGTGCTATTTATGATCAGGGTAGAGAAGTGGTCGAGTCAGAAAAACCAACCCAACCATCTAAAAGGTCGAGAAAATCTCAGAAGCCTTAAAAAACTCCACCATGCCAGACTAGTCGACCAACACAGAGTGCGAGTAGGGGTGGAAGTAGGTCCAGTCAGCATAGGAGGTCATTATTTACCACACCAGTAGCTAGTACTAGAGGATCGTTGATAGCGCATTCTCTGCCTATTTGTTCTATCTGTGGTATGAGGCACTCAGGAGTTTGCAGATTTGGGTCCAAAGGTTGTTACCATTGTGGGTCTATGGATCATTTTCTCTGAGATTGCCCAAAGGCTCAGGATGTAGCTCCAGCATTGTCCCAGCAGACAGCTCCATCAGTTCAAAGAGGCGGAGAGTTTGAGAGAGGAGAGAGTTCTTCTGGTCAGACTGATAGAGGTACAATTCAGCCCAGAGCTAGTATGGAGCACAGAGTTGTAGCCCGTTAGTTTACGATCAGAGATATAAAGAATGATGATGCAACTGATGAGATTTCAGGTAACCTTACTTTCCTATTCCAGTAACCGTCCTAGTTGAAACAGTGTCCAACCCTTAGAATTAAATGTCTCAGTGGTTGAGATTAGTCGTAGATGCCTACTCAAAATTTCAGGGATGAAATTTCTTATTAGGAAGGGATAGTTGTAATACTCCGAATCCTGGATCAGTAGTTTTGGTCAAACCGAAGCTTGTAAGTAGATTCCATTAGATTTCCTAAACTAGTTCATAAGAGTATTGGGCTTAAGTTTGGCCCAAAGACTAAGGAAATTGGTGAAATTAAAATGGGTTTGAAAAGAGATTGACCTAAAGTGTAGTTTACCCATTTTGTTGAAGCTGAAATCTTTTCCCCTCATTTTATATCATTTCACGTAAACCAAACCATCTTCTTTTTCCTTCCATTGGTTTCCATTTATTCTTCCTTTCAAAAGCCAAGTTTTAAGCATTCAAAGCTTAGTTTTTTGTATCCAAGGTAAGAATGTTTCTCTCTATCCTTCAGGCTTTGTTTTAAGCTCCATTTTTTAAGTTTTAGAATTAGCTTTCAAATTGGGTTTTATGGAGGTTTAAGGGGATCCTTGAATCCAAGCTTTGTTTCAGTTTATTCAAGTTACCTAGAGCATCTTTGCCTTTAATCCAAGAGCTTAGTTGGTTTAGTAAACCATTTTTTTACCTTTGTTTAGTAAAGGAGATAAAGGAAAACTCAAAATCAAGAGGGAAAGAGAAATTGACCCTTGGTTGACTTGAAAGAGTTTCTAACAAGTAAAAAGCAATGTAACACACTCTCAACTCTTTCATACTCCTAGTGGTTATTTGAAATGAGTTCTAGCTTGAGAATAAGTTATAAAGCTTAGTGTTACATGATCATGGTAGAATTCATGTTTTGATGTTTAAGCATGTTATAAATCCTTCTTTATGATCTTTACTTCATACATAAAATATTAAAAATGATTGGGGACCTCTTAGGGTCTTTGGGATATGAAAAATAGAGTTTTGTGCTTAAGTGGTACTTTATGCAGGTTGGGTCTCGATACTAGAGGGCCAATATTGTGATTGTTCTTCATTTTCTGGGCAAAATCATGTTTTATGGGTATGAGTATCGATACTCTTTCAAGACTATCTATACTTTAGGTCATGGTCTCGAGACTCCTAGGCTTGGTATCGAGACCGAAATTCCAGTGATCTTTAAAGTATCAGTACTTTCATAGAGTATCTAAACTATTCTAAGGGTATCGATACTGAAGGGTCAGTATCGATATCAATAGTCTATTTTCGGCAAGAAAATCAATTTTTAAGGGAATTAGACTCGAGGTACCCAATACTTCAGTGTTATATCAAATAAGACTACAAGTGAGAACATAATTATTGATTAATTCAAATGTAGAAACAAGAAAAAAGTAGGGTTAAATAAGAATGACCTTGTTTGAATACTCGGGAAACGACTAGGACACCCAAGTTCCTTTAGAAAAGCTAGCAGAGTAAAAAATATAGATGCATTCAGGATATATCCTTAGGGAGTGCATAAGGAACTTTAAGCTGACTAGTTTGGGCGCAAGGTCCGACACTCAAAGAGTAGGCTAGTCGAGGGTGTGGTGTCGGATACAGAGATTTCGAATGTCATATTATCAGTAGAATAGAGGGGTACGTGAGCTCTGATATGCAGAACCCTCAGCCACGTCATGATGGCTGCCATAGAGTAGAGAGTGAGTATACAAGTATACTGTCTAAAACAAAGCATAACAAAATAGTAGACTTGATAGAAAAGTAGTAGACTTGGTAGCATGAGCCTTTCAATAATGCACTATCAGTATGTTTTAGTTGTTAGTGTGGCGTTGAGCTAGTTAACTTAGCCTTCGGATGTTTTTGTGGGCATGTTAGTAGATCGAGCAGTCGAGGAGCAGTATATGGATCAAGGTCCAGACCCAGTGTAGATTCAGAGTATGTCTCAACATTTTTGAAGGGCATGTATATTTTATAAACCCTATTATTAGTTGAGTCATAAATTTTATTAAAAGTCGATCTATATTATTTTTTGGTGTAAATATTTTATTTTGGAGCTCCTCAGTTTAAAGTTTTTATTATATTTTATGGGTAATCTAATTATAAATGTGGTTGTTTTAAAGTTTAGGAAAGTAAGAAAAAGTTGGTCAGTCACTTCAGTGGTTCCGTGTAACATCATGAATCGGTCGACTGTGTGTCGTACTGGTCTAGGGTGTTACAATTCTCATAAAGATTTCTTTTGATCTTTTTCGAAATAATGGACGCCAATACATCTCATTTACCAAAAATTAGTTTCTTCAAACGATCCCATGACAATTTTGACTTTATTTTTGCCACCTGCAAAAGGGAGAGTAAAACTTTAGACTCAGATTAAACTAGGTGCAAACCAGATTCTTTAGAAAAAACATTTTTTTAACTATTTGAATTTGTCTTTTTTATCTTTTGATTTCCTGTATAAATTATCAGAAAAATCAACTACATGTTTAATAATATCGATAAAATTTAAACTGACAACATTTCAGGAGGTTGCATTGCTTTGTAGACGTCAAACTCTACGATCTCGCCATCAACTTCCATGGTCAATATACCGCTTCTCACATCAATCTTCATATTTGCGGTGCTTAGGAAGGTCAGCCTAGTTGAACTTTAGAACAAGTATTTTTCCTGTCATTTTCTATGTCGATTATATAAAAATCGACATGAAGTATAAGAACGTCAACCCTCACCAAAACATTTTCGAGTACTCCCTCTGGGCAAATGATAGAGAGATTCGCCAACTGTAGTCACTTGTGTTTTCTTCAAAGACTCGTTAGTAATCATTTTATACACAGAAAGTGGCATCAGATTGATTGAATCTCCTAAGGTTTAATCGGAAAGTTATCTATTTTGCAAGGTATAGCGAATATACCTTGATCCTTCATTTTTTTATGGAAGTTTCCGGGTCAAAACCGCTGAAACATGCTCTCCCAAATTTTTCTTTTTGTGGCCAATCAGTTTTTGCTTCGTGGTACAAAGTTCCTTAAAAAATCGAGCATACATCGGGACTTGTCGGATTACATCAAGGAGAGGTATGTTAACTTGTACTTTCTGGAATATTTCTATAATTTCCTTCTCATCGGTTTTCTTGTCATGCCCTAATAATCTTGAGGGGAAAAGAAGTGCGGTTTCGTGGGGAGAAAGAAAAGAATGAGGGTGAGTTTATGAGAAGAAGTAGAAGAAGACGGAATAGGTGAAGAAGTTGCACCTTGATTGTCGGATTGTAGCGCGTCTTTCTTTTAAAATGTGCGACCTCCTTTTCTTCTGTGAATTCAGGATTAATAACAATTCCGCTTTGGAGAGTGATATCACTAATATTCTCTCTCGGGTTTGACTTTATTTAAAAAGGTAGTCTTCCTTACGACTCATGTCTTCACATATTTTGAGCTAATTGGATCACTTGTTTATCCAGCTCGTACAGATGCCCTTCAGTTTTCCCTTGGAATTTTTTCTAGGAATCGATGAATTCTTCATGGGAAATTACCAACTTCTCCACCATCGCCTCTAATGATGTCTTTTGCATTTATGGTTATAGATGTGGCCTCGGTTGATAATTTGGCTTCGAATTTTGTACGTAACTGAAGTTCAGATGGTCTCGCCATCCCAGATTATAAGTATTCCCATACGGATTGTATGGTCTTTGAGGAGCTCCTGGAAAGCTCCCTATGGCATTGACTTGTGCATTTTTTTGTAGCATCGGGCAGTAGTCCGTCAGATGATCTGGCATCGTGCATATCCCACAAACTATTGTTACTAGAGATTTTCCTACAACCAATGAATTAACTACTTCAGTTAATTTATCTAACTTATTTTCAATGGAAAATGTACTTATCTTGTGAACCTATTGGCTGGGTTCACTTGAAAATTGTTGAGAATTGGCAACCATGGTGGAAATTAATTCTCTCGCAGTTGTTGGCGTCATATTGATTAAGGTTCATCCGCTTGCGACATCGATCATCTTCATTCCTAAAGGCGACAATCCTTCATAAAAGTATTACAACAACGTCTGTTCACTTAATTCATGTTATGGACAACTCGCACAAAGCTTTTTGAATCTTTCCTAATAATCTTAAAGACTTTCTTCTGGTTTTTTCGAATTGAAAGAATGCTCCTTCGTAACTCGCTTGCTTTGGCCGCTGGGAAGTACCTATCAAGAAAAATATGACTCATGTTAACCCATGAATTAACTGAGTTTGGAGGTAAGTAAAATAACCATTCCTTAGCCCAATCGACTAAGGAAAAAAGAAATGCTCTCAATTTTATTTGATTTTGGAAACTCCCTATGGTTTCATGCTGGAGCAAACCATTTGGAATTTTGTCAAGTGCTTGCACGGATTTTCATTAGGAGACCGCGAAAAGTAAGTTGGAGATGAATAAGGCTGATCTTTAATTGAAATGAAACTTCACCTTGTGGAAATGCTATGCAAAGTGGCATTTGAGTAGCAGGAGCTACGGCTAGCTCTCAGATCATTTGTTCTTTTTCCATCAAGATCTGATCTTCGTTGTTTGATTTGGTGTATGCGTCAATTTCAGATTTTGTTTCTAGATCTGGATCGGTTTCTGAACTCTGCTATTGTTCTTCTTGTCTTTTCCTTTTTTTCTCGAAGCGTTTGTGCACGGAGTCTTCAGCTCTTGCTTCGATCTTCGAGTCAAAATCTAATAATTCTCTCGGGTTGTTCTAGTCATATATAAAAAAACTTAAGAAAATAATCAGTAAATACCGTTAGTTCCCCGACAACGACTCTAATTTGACGCGTGTCATTTTTCACGTCAAAATAAATTTCTTCTTCTCGAATAAAAGAAATAAAAATAAATATATAGTATATGAGAAGTAGGGTCGAACACGCATGAATTAAGGAGATAAAATAATTTCTTCGCTTTTGATTCTGACCTTAGGCATGACTTTGAAATAAATAAATTGAGGGTTTTGTAGTTGAAGAATAAAAATAAGGAAAATTGAAAATAAGATTTAAAGGAAATAAAAGAAAGGTAGATAAAGGAAATTGAAAACTCAATTGATTAAATCAGCCTTAGGCATCAGCTGACTCAAATTCTTTGGATCATCGAAATAGATTTACCCTTTGGGATTCACGTCGGTTACTTTGTCTATAAGGAAAGATCCTTGCGAATGACTTGTATACCGAATACCCAAGTGCAATTATTAGATCTCAGATTTGAAAATTGATCTAACCAATATTAATTGTTGTAGATCAATAAACGTTTAAGCGCATAAAACTGTCTCGGATATTTGTTTCCATAAAAATCGTTTCCGATCTCAATTCCCACTTTAGCAACAATTTGCTAGTTGTTTTCCCAGGAAGTTCATTTGCTATCAATTAGTCGATCATTCCTCCTACATGTTCAATCGCAACAACATTTCGGCCATAGACTATCTTTGGTTTTGAAAATTGTTTTGATTTGAAATAAGCAAAAAATAAATTGATAAATGTATCTGAAGTTACTTAAGTACTTTTCAATTCTCACGCTAAAATTAAGTCATCACTTAGCTCTCGGCTTAGAAGATAATTAGCTAAACATGACAAAAGTCATACTTAACATATAAAAAAAAGCTTTAAAATAAAAATAAAGAAAATGAAAGTAAAGAAAAAGAGAGAAGGTTTTTTTATAAAAACAGAATTGAAGAACTTCGAGATTCAAGAAATCATTGTTTAGGGTCAACCTAGAAGAATATTTATAGTCTTCCAAAATTCTAAAAATAACTAAAAATTATAAAAGATAATTATTTGAATTTAATTCCTAAAAATAAAAAGATAAATCCTAAAACTTGAATTTCCGTCTACCTTCTAGAAGTTGTTGATTGAAAGTTGTTGATTGGATCTTCTAGAAGCTATTGACTCACTGTCACATCAATATTTAATATCCACTTTTTCAACATTGATTCCATAATAAAAAATTACATTTTTTAATTTTTTAAGCATATTTTTCAGAAGTCATTATCATGTAAAAAAAATCATAAAACATCCAATTTAATAGTATTTAAGAACAAAATATGATATAAAATAAACACTAATAAACGGCGATAATCGTGTGTTTTGCAATAAATATTTCCAATGAAAGAATACAAATCGTCAGATCAGAGCTCTATAAGTAGGGGAAATGGTGGGCCTTTAAAAGCTTTAAAAAAAAAGCAAAAAGGATTCGAAGAGACTTTTATAGTCAGTAAAAGCAAGCACTAGAGAATCCGATCAATACCCATTTTCCCTTTGATTCTTCTTTTTAAGGTTTCTTCATCGTCATTTGAAGATAAAAAGTTTTAGGAACTGTGGTGAAAGCGTTAAGCGTAGCTTGATAATGTATGTTAATGCTTGATAAGTATTCTTCTATACTTTCTTCGGAGCTAAGAAACCCAGCACTCTTTTTTTGTTTTGTTTTTCTGTTTACAACAGATATTCAGAGGAAGCAGACTGCATCGACTAAAAAAAATATGAGTTTCATTGATACTGTGTTTCAATGGACCCTCGAAGACGTCTTCAATGATGGTCTTTATAAGGATCAGGTGGGTTTGCTTTGTTCTCCATCATGATCCTCATCAATTCATCATCATACTTGAATCTTTGATGTTCTTCTTTTGTTAGACATTATTTGTTGGATTATTTTGCAGCTTCTGGAATATCTTACAGTTTTTTTGGAAGTTGAAACATTCTCTTAAATATTAAACTAGTTGTTCCAGTTAATTGTAGTATATGTTTTTGCATGCATTTTTTTAACTCAGTCAACTACTACGAATATAAACATGCATATATGGTTATGGCAGTGAGCCAAAAGTGGCATATTACTTACGCAGGTAGTGAATCAGAGGATTACACTTAAACTTCTTTTCTCTCAGTTTTTAGCCTGTTGAATGTTCTTAGAGGCAAATTTGTTTTATTTTAATTTGATCTCAATTGCTAGGTGGAGGTGATTCCGGTTTCGTTTCAGTCCGTGGGGCAATATTTTAGGTCATATCATTTTCCTTTGTTAGAAGAGACAAGGGCAGCTATCCGTTCATCAATGGAAATTATTGATAGAGCACCATATGCCGAAGTGACATATCTTAATGATGTGAAACCAAATGGAGCATTGTTGTTTAATGTGGAGGTTGATAGGAGAAACAGGTTCAGTGATCACGAGAAGCACCATATGCCGAAGTGACATATCTTAATGATGTGAAACCAAATGGAGCATTGTTGTTTAATGTGGAGGTTGATTACTGGAGAAACAGGTTCAGTGATCACGAGAAGGAGCCGTATAAAACGTTGTCTGGTGATGTTTTGATCATAACTGATGTGAAACCGGAAACTGCTTCTGATTTACAAAGGATAGGAAAGACATGGATTTTTTCCCTGGTCATAGATATTCAAAATGATGACGATGAGGGTGACGACGAAGATAATAGCTCATCGTTGTCATTCAAAGTGAAAACACTGGAAAACGTCGTTTCTAAAGATTATTTGCAGAAATCACTATATGTTGTTCACTTGACAAATGTAACCACAAACAGACGGATATGGAATGCATTGCACATGATGAGAAACACGACGATTATCAACGAAATTTTGCACACTGATTCTGTGGTATGGTATCACATTACCTATATGTTTGAGATTTGTTTCTGTGAATGTTGCATTGTATTGGATAATTTGCAATGGCTTTTCATAATTAGTGGTTGCTTATGATGCATGTAGCTATGTTTATTAAGCATCATGCAATATGGTTATTCTTTGTGTTAACAAGTTATGACCCTGCATGTGTCCAGCTCAATTTATGTACCATGAGTTGCATTTGACATTTTCCTTTCATCTTAAATATGTTTCAATGTGATTGCATAACCGGTTTTCATATATTTATTGTTATTACTTTAATTTTATGCATTTGCAGGATTGAATTTTATGAAATTTCATGTTTTATGCAGGTAGCGGAAAGCTGCGGGTTCTGTTCCTCGGAGATTGATGGAAACTGGAATGAGACTTTTCTGACAAGTTTGCTATCTCAACTGAATGAGTCACAAAAGAATTCTATCGTTGCTAGTCTCAACAAAATGCAGTGCAACCACAAGTCTCATGTGGAACTTATTTCGGGGCCACCGGGAACTGGGAAAACTAAAACTGTTAGTGTGCTTCTGTTTGCACTGTTGAGAATGAAGTATAGGACACTCACTTGCGCCGCAACAGATGTTGCAATTACAGAAGTAGCTTCTCGTGTCTTAAAGCTGGTAAAAGAAGCTAACAAAACATGCTCTGTGGCAGATGACAGTTTTTGTTCCTTGGGAGACATCCTCTTATTTGACAGCAAGGAGAGAATTAAAGTCGATCATGAGATTCAGGAAATATTTCTGGATTATCGTGTAAAACAGCTTAAGGAGTGCTTTGGACCATCAGGTTGGTGGCACTGTTTCACTTCAATGATTACTTTTCTTGAAGATTGTGTCCCTCAGTACCATATTTTCTTAAAAAATGAATCGACCGAAGTGAGCGAACATGGTAGAGAAGATGAAAACCAGGAGAAAGATTGTTGCAGTGAAACAGATTGTAAGAAGGGGATACACAAATCATTTATTGAGTATGCGAGGGAAAGATTTGCTGCTACAGCATTGTCTCTGAGAAGATGTGTCTCAATTTTACACACTCATATTCCCAAAATCTACTTTGAGGAACATATTTTCGAAGACCTTGAAACACTTTTAGGCCTGCTCGATTCTTTTGAAACTTTTCTTTCCGTTGATGGTATAACTTCTGATGAAGTGGAGCTCATTTTACACTCAAAAGAGGATAAATTGTTTCCTCAAAAACTATGTGATCCGTATCACTCATTGTGCTCTATAAGAAGACAGTGTCTTTCTGTTTTGAAAGCCCTTCGAGATACTCTTTGTGAACTTAAACTGCCAAGTGAAATGAACAAAGCTTCCATTGTACAATTCTGCTTTCAATCAGCTTCTTTACTCATTTGCACTGCATGCAGTTCTTATAAACTCTATAAAGTTGAAATGAAACAACTCAATGTGTTGGTAATTGACGAAGCAGCGCAGTTGAAAGAATGTGAATCAGCCATTCCCATGCAATTGCCGGGCATAGCACATTCAGTTCTTATTGGTGATGAATGGCAATTTCCTTCTACACTTCTAAGCAATGTATGCAAATTATTCTTGATTCGTTGTAATCATTTTTCTCCAAAGTTCCCTTGCGATCCCCCACTCATTTATTGCCAGAAGTAACTTCATTAATTTCTTTGTAGGTTTCTAGTGAAGCTGGCTTTGGAAGAAGTCTATTTCAAAGGTTGACTACTTTGGGTCATTCAAAGCACCTACTGAATATTCAGTACAGAATGCATCCATCAATTAGTTTCTTTCCAAATTCAAGTTTCTATAATAACCAGATCCTGGATGCAATTGATGTTAAGCATATAAGAGTTACGAGAAACGTTATCTTCCATGGCCTATGTTTGGTCCCTACTCCTTTTTAAATGTCTCTGGAAAAGAAGAAAAGGATGGTTTGGGGCATAGCTACAGGAATATGGTTGAAGTAGCCGTCGTGAAGATGTTGGTGCAATCTCTGTTCAAAGGTAATTATCATGAACTTAATTTTTAATTATATATATATTTGGATTAGTTTGATTATATCTGGATAATTAATTTTCTGGCATATGCTTCATTGGCCTTAAAGAGATTACTTTGAGGGTTAGATGAGGCCTTTTCAATCCACTTCATATTAATATCAGAAAGCAATCTTGTAATCATTAGATTGATTTATTTATGTTACATTTGTTGCTTTTGCATACAGCACGGAGTAGCTCAAGAGAGAGGCTTAGCGTTGGCATAATATCTCCCTATGCTGCTCAAGTTGTTGCAATTCAGGAGAAGCTTGGTAGGAAGTATGACAAAAGTGATAACTTCGAAGTGAAGGTGAAGTCGGTGGATGGGTTCCAGGGCGGCGAGGAAGATATCATAATAATGTCAACTGTGAGATCCAATTGTTCCGGAGAAATAGGTTTTGCATCCAATTCTCAAAGAACTAATGTTGCTCTAACGAGGGCCAGGTATTTCCTTGGATTAACCTTTTCTATTTCTCTTCAGTTTTTGGAATTCTGTAATAAGTTGCAGTGGGTTTTTAATGCCTTTCTCAGGTACTGCCTCTGGATTTTGGGGGATGGAAAAACACTGGCCAAACATGAATCTGTTTGGCAGAGCTTAGTTCGTGATGCAAAATCGCGTCATTGTTTCTTTGATGCCAATGAAGCCAAGGGATTAGATAAAACTATTTTTGATGCTAGGAAAGAGTTTGATCAGCTTGATGACTTGCTTAATCATGATAGTGTTCTCTTCAAGAATGCTAGGTGGAAGGTTGTGACTTTTGCTGGTTAAAACTTGCTATCATTCTACTTGCTCTATCAAGTTATTGAGACTCCATTACATACTATATGCATTCGAAACTAAGCGCTAACCTTTATTCTTTTCATTTTCCATGACCTCAGGTTCTTTTCAGTGATAACTTCAGAAAGTCATTTAGGAAGGTGAAATCTGCCCAAACCCAGAAATTAGTTTTAAATCTTCTGTTAAATCTTTCTTGTGGCTGGCGACCTAAGAGAAATGTTAACATAACTCGTGAAAGCTCTTCTATAGTCTTGAAACAATTTAAGGTTGAAGGCCTTTATATTGTCTGCTCAATTGATATAGTGACGGAGCAGAAGTATAAATTCACTCAAGTATTGAAAGCTTGGGATCTTTTGCCATTAGAGGATATTGCAGGATTGGTTAAGCGACTAGATGGGAGCTTCAAAATACATACAGATGATTTTATCCGTCATTGCAATGAGAAATATCTGGAGGGGTATGTGACCATCATGGTAGTCCTATTGTGTAATATAAATTATGATTATTTTGAATATGAATATTGTGCCTTATATGCAGTTATTCTTAAAATCCTACATTGTTTTTATTCTTCTTTTTTCTTTTTTGTATTTAGGCGTTTGGAAGTTCCCAAAACTTGGCCAATCTCATATGATATTGTCAGATATAAGACCTTATGTAAAGATGAAACAGAAAACAGTTCAAGTGGTAGTGCTTCAGATGGTAGATGTTATTTGGAGAACTCGAAAGTCAATGAGAGCTTGCTGTTGATGAAATTCTACCCTTTGTCGTTCGATGTTGTTAATCACCTTCTCTTTGATCATGATGGAAGTGAACCAGAACTTCCATTTGAGGTTACAGATGAGGAACGTGATATAATTTTATTCCCAAGAAGCACTTTTGTATTAGCCAGGTCAGGCACCGGGAAAAAACAACTGTGCTGACCATGAAGTTGTTCAAGCAAGAGAAATTACACCTTTTAGCAACTGAAGGTTTTGATGCACTCAACTATGCAAATAGCTCTAATTCAGTCCTTCGGGTAAACAGAAAAATGGATGGTGTTGAAGGGACTGAAGCAACTCCACTGCGCCAGCTATTTGTCACGGTGAATCCCAGGCTTTGTTATGCAGTGAAACATCATGTTCTTCAGTTGAAAAGGTGTGTTGGATTCTCTGATAAAATTATATCTTCTTGGTAGTATGAATGTATTTTGAGTGTATAGCTGACATAGAAATAAATTACATATGAGGTATGGGGATATATATATATGTGTGTGTGTGTGCACGCGCGTGTTTCAGGACGTGCTTCCTTTTCGGGTAGATCAACAAAGTAACTTGCTTTTTAAGAATTCAGTAAAAGATATATAGAGCCCTAGAGTGAAAAATTGAACCTAGATATTTTGCCATGTGACATGTTCAATCTCTTAGAAGTTTGAAACAATACAAATCACTGAGAAGGTTTATCTAAAATTGCAGGCAACTCTTTTGTATTTTGTTTTAGATACCTAATTAGCTAATGCACAAATTTGATTGTTATTGTTTACAAATTTGTTTATTTTGGTTGATTTCCATGTAAATTAATTTGGTTAACTTTACATTTAAGTGCACCCAGTTTAGGATTCTTCAGTTAGATGCATGTATATTTTTCCCTGGTGTAAAAGGCCTTGTTATACAGGTTTGTCAGTGGAGGAAACTTCTCTGAAGAGGGTGTTTTGCAAGATGCGGATGATATTGGTGGTGCAGCAGAGTTCAAGGATATTCCTGATTCATTTTTGGATGTTCTTCCCAAGGCATACCCACTTGTGATAACTTTGCAGAAGTTTCTGATTATGCTTGATGGAACAATTGGCAACTCGTTCTTCGCGAAGTTCTTTGACACCAGGGAACTATCAAATTTGGAATTTGGATGTGCGCCAACCTTGGTAAGAAATTGTATAAGAAGGAAGGAGGTTAACTTTGAGAAGTTTTGTTCAATTTACTGGCCTCATTTTAATGCTAAGCTGACAAAGAAACTGGACTCATCCAGAGTCTTTACTGAGATAATGTCTCATATAAAAGGTGGCTTGAGATCAGAGGATTCCAGTGATGGAATACTCAAAGAGGAGGATTATGTCAAACTATCTGAGGGTCGCGTGTCTACCTTAAGCTCACTTGAGAGGCAGATGATATATGATATTTTTCAATGTTACGAAAAAATGAAAGGGACAAAAGGTGAGTTTGATATGGCTGATGTTGTCATTGATCTTCATCGCCGACTTCAATGCCATAGGTATGAGGGTGACATAATGGATTTTGTTTACATCGATGAGGTTCAAGATCTTGCAATGAGACAGATTGCCCTTTTCAAACATGTTTGCAAAAATGTCAGTGAAGGCTTTGTTTTCTGTGGGGATACAGCTCAAACAATTTCAAGGGGTATTGATTTTAGATTTGAAGATATACGGTCCCTTTTCTACAATGAATTTATTTTGGGATCAAAATGTGAAACAAATCATGTGAAGAAGAAGGTTCAAATATCTAAATGTTTTCACTTGAGCCAGAATTTCCGTACGCATGATGGTGTCCTAAGGCTAGCGCAGAGTGTAATAGATCTTCTTTACCGTTTCTTTCCATCATTTGTTGACATGTTATGCCCCGAAACTAGTCTCATAAATGGAGAAGCTCCAATTTGGCTTGAATCTGGCAGTGAAGACAATGCAGTTGCAAAACTATTCACAAACAGTGGTAAAGATAAGGGACGTATGGTTGGATTTGGAGCAGAGCAGGTCATACTAGTACGCGATGATCCTGCCAAGAGTGAAATTTTGAAGTATGTTGGCAAGAAGGCTCTTGTTTTGACTATAGTGGAATCTAAAGGTTTAGAGTTTCAGGTATTTCGTGTTTAATAATTATTCTTTTTTTTTCTATCGTCCTATGATCTGCTTGGTTATGGATGTGGGTGTTTGTTGTTTTTAATATATGCTCATTTATAATACTCGCCACCTTTTTGTTAAAGAATTGTTCTGGTCCTCGTGCCTCTATCTCATAAGTGTCTTTTCATGTCTCCCTCGTCATTGTTTCCAAGATGTAAAATGGTTCGTCCATGTTAGGATTAATTTGTGTGCATTATATTTCTGTAGGATGTGTTATTGTACAACTTCTTTAGTTCATCTCCTTTAAAGGATCAATGGAGAGTTGTATATGAATACATGATTGAGCAAGGTTTACTTGGTGCCACTTGTGCATTCCCGAGTTTCCACCATGCAAAACACAACATTATGTGCTCTGAACTGAAGCAGTTATATGTTGCTATAACCCGCACAAGGCAAAGACTGTGGATTTGTGAAAATGATGATGAGTTCTCTGAGCCGGTGTATAGTTACTGGAAAAAGAAGTGCCTTGTTCAAGTTAGGAAGCTGGACGATTCACTTGCACGAGCAATGCGAGTTGCAAGCTGTCCCGAAGAATGGAAGTCACGTGGTTATAAGGTTTGTTGTTGCTTGATTTTAGGAGGTGGTCTATTAATAATCTATTGTTTATCATTTTCATACATATCCAAGCCATGCCCTCAATTTTTCAATGAATTATTGTTTCTGAAATGTAACAACTCTATTCTCTCACTTATTTGTACCCTGCAGCTGTTGGACCAGCATAACTATGAGATGGCAACAACGTGTTTCGAAAAAGCAAATGATGAATTTGGGGTTAAACTTTCCAAGGCTCTTGGACTTAGGGCATATGCCGACCGGGAGCATGGTTCGAATCCCAAAATGTCTTCTACTTCCAGGAGGCAAGCTGCTGAAATTTTTTATTCCATCGGCAAGGCTGAGCTAGCTGCAGAGTGCTTTTGCATGTTAAAGGAGTATAAAAGAGCTGGTAGAAATACATTTTCCCTATCTACATCCCAAAAGTAACGAATATTTCCTGAGGCAGTCTTTGATTACCAATGAGTTCTATTGTTTTGAAAATGCAGGTCAAATCTATTTGGAAAAATGCGGTGAATCCGCCCTGGAGAGAGCGGCAGAATGTTTTGTTCTTGCTGGATGTTACAAACGTGCAGCAGAATTGTATGCAAGGTTGAACTATTTCTCTAAATGCTTGTCTGCTTGTACGAAAGGCAAATTCTTCAAGACCGGCTTGCAGTACATTGAATTCTGGAAACAACATGCAACAATGGTAATAAGTGGTGATGATTTGGAGAAACTAAAGCAAAAGGTTTTGGAGAGCGCTGCACATCATTATCATGAGATTAATAGTAAGACTAAAATGATGGATTATGTCCGAGCATTTGATTCCATGAATTCAAGACGAATATTCTTGCGGTCCAGGGAGTGTCTTGATGAGCTCATATGTTTGGAAGAAGAATCAGGGAACTTCTTCGAGGCTGCAAACATTGCGAAGTTCAAAGGTTATCATGTACGTGCCGCTGAAATTTTTTATTCCATTGGCAATGCTGAGCAAGCTGCAGAGTGCTTCTGCATGGCAAAGGAGTATGAAAGAGCTGGTATAATTACATTTTCCCTATTTATATATACCTTCTTATGAACATCAACTTGAACTGCTAAAATTTAACAGCATTGACATTCTATGATTCCTATAATCTGTATGCTTTAGTTTGTGATCATTAGTGACAAATTAAATGCGAGTTTGTTCACTTTTTCCCTTTTTTGATTACCTCATTTGCATCAGAATTATTTTTTTCTAAAAAAAGTAACAAATATTTCCTGATGCAGTCTATGATTATCAATGAGTTCTATTGTTTTGAAAATGCAGGTCAAATCTATTTGGAAAAATGCGGGGAATCCGCTCTGGAGAGAGCAGCAGAATGTTTTGTTCTTGCTGGAAGTTACAAACGTGCGGCAGAATGTTTTGTTCTTGCTGGAAGTTACAAACGTGCGGCAGAATATTTTGTTCGTGCTGGATGTTACAAACGTGCTGCAGAAGAGTATGCAAGGTTGAACTATTTCTCTGAATGCTTGTCTGCTTGTACAAAAGGCAAGTTCTTCAAGACCGGCTTGCAGTACATTGAAAACTGGAAACATACAAAAATGGTCAAAAGAGTTGAGGATTTTGAGAAACATAAGCGGAAGTTTTTGGAGACAGCTGCACAATATTATCATGATATTAATAGTAAGAGTGAAATGATGAACTATGTCCGAGCATTTGATTCCATGAATTCTAGACGAATGTTCTTGCTGTCCAGAGAGTGTTTTGATGAGCTCATATCTTTGGAGGAAGAATCAGGGAAATTCGAGGAGGCCTCGCATCTTATCCTCTGGTTTGTGTTAGCCAACTCTCTTTGGTCAGATCGGAGCAAGGGTTGGCCATTAAAGCAGTTTGAACAAAAAGAGAAGCTTCTAATGAAAGCCAAGTCATTTGCAGAGAATTCATCAAACCAGTTTTATGAGTTCGTTTGTTCAGAGTCGGACATTTTACTGAACAAGCCGAGCAACTTATCCTTGACGAAAGAACATTTAAGTGCTTCTAAGAGGCACAATAGTACCCGAGGTAAAATTTTAACCGCTCGAATAATTCTCGATCTTCACCTTCATTTAAATATCTCAGAATATGAATGGATAGATGAATTGGTCTCTGATCCTGCAAGTCATTCAGAAGAGAAAATTTGTAGGAACCAGGTTTCCAGTGTGACGCTGGTCTACTTTTGGAATTTTTGGAAGTATCAAATCTTGAATATGCTCGAGTATCTTGATAATGGTAAAAACCAAGGTGGAATTAATGATTCTGTAAGTTATGAAGATTTCTGCTTGAGTTATTTTGGCGTGTGGAGAGAATTTAAAAACCGGACTACTGTCTATCTTCTGATGAATTCCGATGCCGAATGGCTGAGAATACTTGATAACAAACAAGTATGCAGAAACCAGAAGCTGCTTTCCATTTCATTCAGTCAATTTTTCTCGGCTGCAAGGAGTTATTGGTGGTCAGAATTGCTAGACGTTGGCCTGCAAGTCCTGAGAATGCTTGTGCGACTCTATAATTTCTCGTGCACGAATTCTTTGTCATCCTTTAATCGAAGCATGTCTCTTACTCAAATCTATGAGATTGCATGTTTTCTCTTGTATTCCAAGTTTCTTAACAACCAGCATGCGCAAAAGGATTTGATGAAATTCATCCACCTGTCATCAAAGGACTTCTTTGGTTATGTATTTCCACTTGATTGTCGAGAGTCGTTGAGAGAAAACATGATCTCTCTAAGGGGATCAGAAACTTCAAGAAGTTTACTTGAAGAAGTCATTTTGGAATTGACCAAATCAAAAAGTAATAGCTTGTCATACAAGGATATTGGAAAGGTGGCTTTGATAATCCTCGGATCTGGTCAATTTAAGACTGAACTTTTCGGGAAGATTCTCGAGTGTTTACAATGGAATGCAGCATGGAAGAACTTCATTGCAAGTCTCAAAGAGGATAGAGGTTCTCCTACAGTTATTTTCAAGTTCCTTGAAGCTTTACTAGATACTTATGAAGTTCATTGGTGGAACATATTTGATTATATGTCACCAGTTAGTTTCTTGTATCTCGTTGAGCGATATCTGATGTTGTTATCCTCCTTCAATGGATACTTTCTCACTACAAAGACAACTTTTGTGGAGTGGTTCATCTACAAGGATGGAAGACCGATCTCAACTTCCAGTTCTGTCGGCATCAATCAGAAATCTTTGGAATACACTCTTAATTTTGTAATTGACAAGGTTCAGAAGATGCTGCATTGTTATGTGGAGGCCATAGATTGGATCGACAAGTCTTGTATAAATGCGGAGGAGTACAACCCTTCACTACTTGTTTTGAGATCGATTATCGTTGTAAGCCTGCTGCATTTGAACTTTGGGAAGGGTCTCGATTTACTTGTCGACTTGCTCGTTCATGAGCATATTACAGGACTACTTCCCTCAGAGTTTTGTGATGCTGTTTGGAGATATAGTCTGAATTTCGACATAAATGTGCTTGCCTATGCTTTTAAGAAGATCGGAAACCCTCTCGCAATTGTGAGCATCAAGGGAAACTGTCCTAAATCTGAATGCAGGGATGCTATATTTGTTGATATGAAGCTCAATCCATGCAGGGAGGAAATATTGAGAATGTTGTTCCCTAAAACTGGAAGTTCTTAGTTTAAATCTGCTGCTGAAGCGTTTCCTCCATCGAGTTATGACGAGGGGACAAGCTCGGATGTTGTGGTGTCTTAAAGATCGGTTACTCTGTCAGATCAAGAGCATATTATTGGCGGTGAATGATATCAAATATCGAACGAACTTCAGTTTACATGATAATAATGTTTGTATGTCTTCCTGTCTTTCCCTGTATTTTCGATTTCGTATGTTATTTTGTCATTCGGGGAGGTCGACGATGGTGCCCTCCATGCGGCAGCCACACTACTCGGAGAAAGATGAAAATCATCCATGTGAGAGATCTGGTGATCCATACTAATGTAGAAGAGAGTTTTGTGTCTTGTCCAAAGTAGAAGTGAGTTTAAGAATGTAGTAATGGCAAGAAACCAACTTCAGAATAACAGATACAATGTTATGTATGTATGGATGTATGAATTGATGTTTTTTGTATGCATGTATGTAGAAGACAGTTAACAGTCTTCTGATTTGACCAAAGTGGAAGTGAGTTGAGAAATGTAGTAATGGCTAGAAACCAACTTCAGAATGACAGATACAATGTTATGTATGTATGGATGTATGTCTTTTGCATGTATGCATGCATGCATGCATCATTAATCACTAAGCCAACAATAATCATAATTAAATATCATTAAAGAAAGAATTGAGCAAAGTCCACAAATAAAATTTGGTACGTAGAGAAATGAAAGGTTTCACGTTTTATCATAATGGTTGGCGATGAGGGATTGAATAGCACCGGATAAGTTGGTCATGGCCGCAACGAGATCCGTCATCCCTTTGTGGTTGACTTCGTTCTGAGTCTCTTCGATCCGGAGTCGACGGTGTTCCAGTTCCATCACTTGTTGGTGCCGTTTCTCTTTTCTCTCTTCGCAGCTTTTAAGGGTTCGAGCTAACACGGAGGCACTCCGCATTATGCTCGAACCGATTTTTCGAACCTTTTTACGTTTAGTCTCCGAATCCAGATTTTCACTTGGCTCTGTCTCTGAGGAACCGGACTCTTCTGTTCAATCACAATGTATAGCAAAATAAAAGTACAATTAGGTGTTCAATCATAGTAATTCGATCGTAAGTTCATGTCCGACACATACTCGAATTCGAATATATATATATATATATATATATATATATATATATATAATATATATATTATATCCTACCCATTACAACTCAACTCGAACCATGACATTCAATCATACTTAATCTCGTTTTATATCTTCACGAGTTAAATGTAACCATTTGAATTGAACTATGATAAATCGAAGGAACATGTCACATTATTGAAAAAATAGTATCAAATATCCTAATATAATAATATTTAGGGTAAATTACACGTTTAGTACTTAAACTATTAGTTTTGGTTCATTTTAGTACCTAAACTTTTATTTTTTTCAAAATCATACCTAAAGTTTAATTTTTGTTTCATTTTAGTATCCTGCCGTTGAAAACTTTAGTTCTTGTTTCATTCTAGTTCCCCAATTCAAAATTGAATATTAAGTTTTGAAAAAAATGAAAGTTTAGGTACTCAAAAGGACCAAACTGATAGTTTATGTACTAAATGCATTAAGTTTTTAACGGCGGAATACTAAGATGAAATGAAAATTATTTGTAAGGCATAGTTTTGAAAATAAAAATAAAAATTTAGATACTAAAACAGATCAGAACTGATAATTAATATACTAAATTCATAGTTTACCCTAATATTTAATGAAGTCCACTTTTGCCCCATTTCCCTTCCAAATCGTTAATAATCTGATCTGAAAAGTTGTTGAGAATGAATCCCAAACTGAGAGGTTAGGGACCAAGCTAGCGTCTAGCTAGCATGGGCTTTAGCACCCATAGGTTATTGGGTAAATTTCGTTTTCAGTCCTACCCTAAGAGTAAAATTTTAATTTGATCCTTTTAACCCTTTAACTAAATGATATATATATATATATACACGCACACTTTTGACCATTCCAATGTTTTATAGTTTATTTTAGGTCCCTACACTAAATTCTAGACTTCGTACCGAATCAACCATGCCCTCGTATTTTTTTAGACTAATGATAATACAAGTCTCTATAAACTTAAATATTAAATATATTAATTCCTATCCTAAAATTTAAAAGTTTTAATATTTAATATATTTTTACAGCTTTAAAATTAAATAATTTAATCTTTTTAATATTTGTTCCCCTATAAAAAATTAAATCCTCTAGTGGGTTAAATCATCTTAGGATAACTTCTATGTCATAAAAATATAAAATCTACTACAAGTTATTCAACACCCACAATCATGAATGACGTACGTACGTACGTATATACATACATACGTACATACATACATATATATATATACATATATATATATATATAAAAGATCCCCTTACATTTAGTATACAATTTTTAGTTTTATATTATTTTATAATCGTTTTAGGAGAAAAATCAAAGGTTTTTTTATTTTTCAGTGAATATTTTTTAATTTATTACTGTTAATTTCATCATTTGATTTCTACTCATCCAACGATCTTTAAAAGTTATATTTTTTTTATTTTACACTATATAACTGAATCTTAACCCATATATATACTGCTGGTCGAATTATATATTAAAACAAATATGAATTTAAAAAATTAAATTATAAATAAAAAATTTTGAAAATTTCAAAATATGACCGCAAGTCATTTTGGTCCGTATATGTATAAAAGTAATCTCAGTATCAACTAGGGATGGGTATGAGACATGAATTTGATGGGTTTTTATTAGACTCGATTCGATCCGATCGAATTGGAATTTTTTAAAAATATCGGTTTTAGGTCGGGTTGAGTCTGGGTTTAGAGTGAAACCCGATCTGAATCGGAAAAAAATTATGATTTATCTTATATATTTAAAGCTAATTGTAATAATAAACCTCTATATATTATTTTTCTTTCAATTAAACACGTATTTTTAATAAATATATCAGTCCAGGTAGTGTCGGGTCGACTTCGGATTTTATCTCAAAAAATCAGGTCGGATTCGAGTCAGATGGAGGATTTATGATTTTCGAGACTGATCAGGTGGATCGAAAATCCGAACCGACTCGACCCATACCCATCCTAGTATCAACATGTAATGTAATTTTACAACAATTATTTTATAAAAATTTAATAAATTATAATATTTAAAATAATAAAACATCTTTACTTTTAGATATAAATCTATTTTTAGTGATTATGGAACATGGAAAATGTTTTTAAAAAAATTGAAGAAAGGAATGGGCCCCTAATAAATGAAATGGAGCAGAGTTTTCAAACCTGCAAGTTTGACTATATATGAAAAGTAATTATAATAAATAATAATATAAATCGCTGAAAGACAAAAATACGAAAAGCTTTCTCTTTTGTGATTTCTGACACATTACTACTACCATGCTATACTCCAAGCATCCTGCAGCACCCCAAGATTAAAATAATAGTAAACAGTACCTGAAACCGTCGCCGGAGCTTCAACCTCCGGCGCCCTCCGCTCTGTCTTACCGGCTAGTTGCTTCGGCGATCGAGAAACCAAAGGTTGCTGTTGTTGTTGTTGTTGCTGTTGCTGTTGCTGTTGCTGTTGCTGATGGGTGGTGTGTTTTCTTTGAAGAACATCGTTGAGTGCTTCGAAGACTTCAGGGGACATGTTGGTGGGCAAGTTGTGGAGCTTACGCTGCTGTCTGTCCATGGACCAGTACGACGGCGATTGTTGGGACGACGACGACGATTGGTACTGCAGGACCTTTTTGTAGTCGCGGAGGAGGTTATCCCATTTGTCGTTGCATTGGTTTTTGCTGCGGAAACAGCCGTGATCCCAGCAGTAGTTCTCGATCCACTTCCACCTTAATTCGCCTGGTCTCGACGGTGTGCTCGTGGAAGGCCTGGCGCGGCGTTCGTCGTCGATTCTTTTGGCGGTGATGAGAGTCAGAGTTTCTTGGATTGTCCAGTTCCCTTTGCGGTATTCACGGTTGGTGGCGGTGGTTAGTGTGGTGGTTTGCGGTGGTTGGTGGAGGTGGTAATGGTGGTGGGAGGTTGAAGGTAAGGACGGAGGAGGTGGTGGTGGTGGTGGGAGAGGGTTGGACATGGTTTAAGCATGGGGGAGAAGAGTGGGAATTTTGTGTGTGTCGAATATACATGCTTTTGTTGGTTTGTGTGAGAGAGAAAGGGCATTTTTTTTAATATATATATATATATATATATATATATAAATTATTTTATTTATTGATTTGTCGTGATTGTAGATATATCGAGTGTTATTACGATTGTTGTGGCTTACATCTATTATGATCATACAATAATAGTTTCTAACGATATTGATATCATTATACGATAGCTATTATTCTCATAATGACTCCTTATTTAAATCTATAAACACATCTAATTTTTTTAAGAAAAATAATATTATTTTTTATCATTGAAATTATTTAAAGGATTCTTATTTATTTATTTTTAATTAAGTACATATTTTATATCTGATATCATTATACGATAGCTATTATCTCATAATGACTCCTTATTTAAATCTAAAACACATCTAATTTTTTAAGAAAAATAATTATTTTTTATCATTGAAATTATTTAAAGGATTCTTATTTATTAATTTTTAATTAAGTACATATTTTTATATCTATTTTAACTCCAACATTTACTTTGATACTTGAATTTTTTTTATTTAATCATGTATTTGAATTTAATTTTGAGGTTGAAATCTAATTAAGTATATGATTTTAATTTTGAAATTCAATTCGATACTTCTTACTCAATTAAGTATTTAAATTTAAATCCGTAGTTTAAATAATATTTTAATTTAGTTTTTTACCCAAAATGGTACTTATGATAGTCTTTTACCTTTTTGTACATCAAAAGCAAAAGAAAAATAGTATTAAAATGGTAGGTAAAAGAAGGACGGAAGGAGTAAATGGGGTTTTCCAAAAGACGGAGTAGTAACAGGCAAAAGGATGGAAAAAATTAATATTTGACGGCTTAGATATAACTCGATTTATTAGCGGGCGGTGACCAGTCTTGGTGTTGATTGACATCGTTAATATTTTTTCTTATTTCACATTTTTGTGGTATGAATTTTTCTGTTTTCATAATACGTTTTTTTCTTCTTTTTTTTAGCACATTTTTATTTTATTTTTAGATTGATTATCGTTTATTTTTTTTCAAGGGTTGAATTTAACGTTGACACGACTGATCAAGATGATGTTCATTTGTTATCTCGTTGATCTTCTCAGCTTTTGACCCTTGAATTTAACGTTTTATTGGATACGTGAACAATTTTAATGTTGGTTGTAACCCACCGGTTATCTTTTTTTTTTTAGTTTTTTTAATAAGAACAATTATGTCTTCGTGACATGTTCTCTATCTTTAGGACACGTTTGTCTCTGTCTTTATGACATTTTTTTTCTCTGCCTTTGTGGCATTTTTTTTCTGCCTTTTGGTAGCTTACGATTTTTTGTTTATCTTTTTTCTTAGGGTTGAATTTGACATCGTTACGACTGATCAAGATGACACTTATTTGTTATCATGATGATATTCCCTTCTTTGGACCATCGAATTGATTTGGAAACGCGTTTTGTGTTCGTAGATAGTTTTCTCACATCGCTCAACTCTGATTTGTGATTTGTCGGTGATCTTTCAGTTACTTCATCACTTTTTGTGGTTCGTTTACCGATGCAATCAAATTTGCTTGTATCTTTATTTTATTCGAGTTTTTTTGTTAGGTCTTTTAACATTTTCATTCTTTGGTCATTATGTAATATAGATGACTAATTTTTATCTCAATGATAATAGAAAAATGTCATAATTATATTTCGTGTTTACAGTTATGCTTGTAAATCTTCATTGTAATTTTGAATATTTTTTTTTATTTTTAATAAAACTAATGGCTTTCTATAAAAAAATTAATAAAAATATACATAAAATATTAACTTTGTGTTAGAATTTTGATAATTTATTTTACATAAAATTAAGGTTTAATTATAAAATAAGCGTTCAAATTATATTGCTTTTCTCAAATAGGAGTCTAAATTGTTTTTTGAATCATCCAAATGCCTAACGTTACAAACGCTACTATTTTAGGTGACAGGGCCATAACTGTCGTTAAATTCCTCAGTTAAGTGGCACGTGTAACGTTCTGGTAATTTTGAAAATTTTATTTTTTTAAATTAAAATTATTATTATATTTATTAAAAAACTCTAGTTTCTCTTTAATTATATATAAAGTCCAAAATCCCTAAAAAACCTAAATCACTAACCCTAATCCATCGACGTCATCCTTGTCGGTCACGGCCACAGTCGTCGACTTAGTCCTTGCCATCTTCCTAGTCATACACCGCTATACTTGATGTCGATTGGCTGTCGAGATCGCATGAGGTCGCGATTTGCTGCGTAGGATTTATCGGTGTACAAACATCGATTGACTGTCAATTTGGTCACAATTTCATAGGGTTATCGACCGTCACGTGGAGGTGAAGTTGGGTGGAGCTTTATCGATGACAAAGGGCGATGGTCGACGTGAGTTTAGGGTTTGAAATGAGGATTTTCAAAGTTTTGGGATTTTTTAAAGTATTTCAAAAAATTTGTTTTTTTAATATAACTTTAAAGTATTTCAAAGTTTTGGGATTTTTCAATTTGGGATTTTTCTTTTGACGACATAATTTAACAGCAGTCATGGTCCGAATATCTAAAATAATAATGTCTGTAACGTTAGTCACATGGATGATTAAAAAAAAACGGTATACTTTGGACACTTATGTTATAATGAAGCCTAAAAGGAAATAATTTTGAGTTAGAATTTTGTTTATACAAGTAACCTGATGGATATGTTTGGCCTACCTAAAGATTTTACTTCCTTTGCACACCATCAAAGTCCTATCATGTTTCCCATGGAGGGGCAGCCCTAGGGTTTACATGGTAGCTTCCATTGCCTTCTACCTTTTGCCTCCCAATCCCCCCACCGGCCCACCCCTTTTCGGTTAGGACCACCACCGATACTGTCACTGTTCCCACACTGCCTTATAGCTTCGTTTAAAACTTGTGGATGAAAAAAAAAGGACTTCATTCATACTTTAAAATTAATCGAAATTGTTATCATACCTTTCAAGATCAATCCAAATATCATTTATCAATAAACGTCACGCTCCATGTGGCATCAAAGACATAACATAATATATAGGAATATTATCTTCATAAATTTTTAACGATTTTTCGTCTAAATCAGAAACCAGAGCGGACCACAGTATGATAATGACCCATGCACGTAGCAATATAGAGAAAAGATAGGATTGTGAATAGATTTGGAAAATCAGTGTGCTTTAATGCCATCCACACCGTTACCATGTATTGATACCTAAAAGTAGTGGCCATCTCAAGCTTAGATATCCCAATCTTTAATACAACTATTTAAGAAACTGTACCAGCACTAATAACGAACATTAAGAGATGGACTCTTTATATGTGTATATATATATAAGGAAAAGTTTGCTAGTTCCTCAAAAGTACTCAATCCCCCTCCCCTATCCTAGTAAACTAACTTTCTATGAAGAGCATGCAACATAATGCAAAAGGCAAATGTATATATCAGAATTTCGAGATATTAGTTCCCATGCCACCGTGATCGTAGAACCAGGAAACCCCGACTCCTAGCGATCTCGAGGCTCCTGGAATCGGCTGAAGCAAGCGGAACGGTTGTGATTAGGCTGGATCCAAGTTGAGAATAGCAGAATGGTCACAGTAGCTGCAAAATGACAGAAATAAGAACAAAGTGTATGAATATATGTATGTATGTATGTAAATCCATCAGTTAGGACAATCATGTCTACTGGACATTGATCCATCACTCTGCCCTAGGAGACTACAAAATCTTGTCCCGAATTTTCAACTTGAATGAGTTAAAACCTAATGGTCCCCATTCCCCATTCCCAAAATGTTTTGACATGTATACCAATTTAAACGTGTGCATCAGTCAAAGCAAATATCTGAATGCTGTAACTTAGCTCGGATGCACAGGGGAACAATTTATGAGCCAATTGGGCCGACATCCATGAACTCAACCAAGCCTTACAGTTCAAAATACATTTTGCATCAAATCACAAAAGATATATATATGATTACATTTTTGCATATGTTTCTCAAAAGGAACTGCAATCTGCAATTCATGTCATCAATATATACCTCTAGAAAACTGTCAGGCTGTACCATTCCATGCCATGGGTGAGTTTTCTGTCTCGGGTCGATAACAAGCACGATGGGCGTCGAATCGAGTCCGTCAAAGGTGCAAACTGTCCTGCCCTCACCTGAATCATCATATACCTATAGATGCAATAGCATGATCAAGGAAAGAAACTAAAGCTTAAAATGTGAATATGACCTAAAAGATCGAAGGTCTATGAAGATAGAAGAGCAAGAAAGAAGGCAACAAAGTACTCAACCTTCACTACCCTAAAAGTTGGACACGGATTAATATGATTTATTCAGCTAAACCCCAAAGCGACACATGTAAAAAAATTTCACAAATTTCAGCAATGTAGAGAATCCTGAATGTTAAAGAAAGCTTGGATTTTATGATATAAACACACAAACAAGAGTGAGAGGATAAAAGGGTACTTGTAAAATTAAAAAAAAAATTATCATATTTAAACATTTTTTTAAATAAGGACACAAAAGAAACAAAACACATATGTACTGAACTTACAACACAAGGCTGCCCCAATGCAATGCGAGAGAGAGAATCCAAACTCCAAAAACAGTAAACTAAAGACACATTTACCAACGAAATCTGATGAAAAGAGTAAAGGTTTGATCTATAATCAGTTTAAAACGTCACTAATGCCATACGTACCTTTATACTTTCTTCATGTTCCCTCCATGCGCTTAACCCCATTTCTTCTTGTTGATGGTGGTGCTGATTAAGGGCTAAATGAATAAAGTATTGAATGATTTATTCATAAACGGTTTGTATATTATTTGTTTATGTTTACCTGTCATTTTTATGTTTATTTAATAAACAACAAACACAAGTATAGATGTGTTCAATACATTTATGTTCACGAACAAGTTTATTTTTCAACTCGGTTTATCTATAACTCATTTTTATTATCTTTTTATATTTTAAAGGTAGTGACTAAATTGAATACAAGGAGAATTATGAAACCTAGAAAAGTTAAGAACTAAATGCATAATTTTATTATTTCGGAACACTTAAACGCATGATCATTAACATTAAATGAGCATATATGTAAATTGCAAGCATATAATTAAATATAAGCATCTTTAAAGATAAATAAAAACACGAACACAATATTATAAACTTAAAGAAACATATAACCGAACACATACATTTTTAAAAATAAACAAACAAAAAATGTGTTATTGTAGTTAATGGATTTAATAACTACCGTTTGATTCTAGACTAAAACTTAAAAATTTAAAGATATATTTTGGAAGAAAAAAATCAATGTGGTTCTCGTATTATTTTTTCTCTAAATGTGACCCTTCAACTCAGAAAACAAATCCAATGAAACCCTTTGACCAATATTTTCCGTCGTTGATCGGTACGGTGCTGATGTGATAATTCACAATCCTAACATGACAGTCCCCGGTACTGATGTGACAACCTATCTGCTATGTTTGAGTTATCAATTTAGCTCATTAGTCATGTCATTTGCCTCGTCATCAATCACAGTAAACTGTTACGTCACCGCTATGAACCACGACTTCAACACCATAGACGATCACGTCTGTAACACTCCCAACTCTTACCCGACCCGGATACGAGTCTGAGGTGTCACATTGACCAGTCAAAGCATATACTTTTATAAAAACCATAGAAAATTTAAAACTTCTATTCTATAAAGTAATTCTTTTACACAAACATGTTAAAACCTTAACAGACTCTATTAGAGCGTACATATTTAATAACTTAATTACATGCCAATATATTGAATTACATAACAAAACATACTTTACAAAATATTTATGATCTGAACTTTGTGCGGAGATATACTGCTTTACGGATCCAAAGCTTGATCTTCTGACTTATCCACACCTACGTGTAAGACACTTACACGCTAAGTCATAGACTTAGTGAGACATGTAATTGCATAATGTAAACTAACAAATGCATTCAGATGTCATATAATACACATCATCATTACATACTTATTGAACCAATCCTTAACATGTTTATCATTACTTATTTCCTTGTAATTAATTCTATTCTATCATATGCATATACTTAACATAAACATATAATATAACTTAAAACACAACAATACATGAATAATTGCTATGATCCTATCATACATAACCACATATCATACCATATCATCATTACACAAATGCACTTGTTACCATTATTATCATGTAATCCTAACCTATCAATTATACATGTCACATATCATATGTACCATTTCATGAGAAACACACATATCATTATATCCAATTATGTTTTCTTTTCAAAGCCCATGCACACTATTGAGAACTTAAGGTATGTGAGTACATAGAGGTTGTGCACAATGCTGTCACCACAGCTCGTATAAATCCCACTAGGGACGCGTAGAATTTGTCCTGTAGGACCACTATGTCCCAAAGGACCACGTAGAACCCTCGACTCTTGGCATGCCAACTATACCTATAGCTCTCATAACACATGACATGGGCATTACTTTTTATATCTTTTCACATATTCACGTAGGCACAGTTCACTCTCACATAACATATTTCCATGTAATTCACATTCACTTATCACATAGCTTTTCACTTTTACTTGTATTCCTTTTCACATAGTTCATAGTCATGATTCTTATCTCATAACACATTTTCGCATATACATGTTCTCATACAATCCCTTCATTCAATTAGAACATCTAATCTATCTTATTATACTAGCATGTATTCATATCATTCATTTCACATACATAATATATCATATATATATAACATTCTAATAGAAACACATATGAGTCATATTACTTTCACATATATTTTATCATATATCTCATGATCACATGACCTATTATCATAAATACATGCATTTACATAGTTCACACATAAAGATGCATTCCACAATTAGACATATGTATTTACTCATATAACATACATCTAACACCATATCACTACATGTTTATGCTTTAGTACTTATATCATATAATATCAGAATTAGACTCATCGCAAGTCTTAATTCCTTAACATAACATACACTTACTATAACGTACTCACCTGGTCTCAATGAACACTCTTAAGCTCTTGTTTTCTTTACGTATCTTACTCTGCAGACCTATCCGAACTTTGCTTTCGATCGATGTCTACACAATCATATATTTATACTGTTAGTATCCCATTGATATACTATAATCTATAATTTCTTAGACTGAAAGAAAGATTTATTCAATTTCCCATTGAAGTGCATCGGTACATTCTACCATGTATCGATGCATCCCTTATCATGTGCATCGATGCACTACCCATGCATCGATACACAAATCACTTTCGATGTTTTCATTTTAAGGGGTGCATCGATGCACTCCTTATGCATCGATGCACTAATGGCATTCGATGTTCATTATTTGAGAGTGCATCGATACACATTGAAGATGCATCGATGCACACAACCCAGAAATTATATTTTAAGCTCGAAAATTCTTACTTTGTCTTCAAATTCTACTTATTAACCCCTTCTTATGCCTTAAAAATTATCTATACCTATGTAAACCTTCTTATAACACTATAACACTTCACTATTCCCTCATAATTTATCATAATTCTTGAATCAAAGAATTTCATCAAATTTTCCATGTGTTCTTAGTTCAATTCTATCACCTCTCACTTCTTAATTAACCCTTTGACAAGTCGAATCCATCCTTAGAACTTCAAAAACCTTTCTATAACAAAAGTTCATTTATAAACTCTTAATATAAATTCATTTCTAATTCTCTATTCTTGGTGTTTTAAACTTATATAAACTTTCCTTAAGCTTATATAACACCCAAAGAATCAAAACCTACTTATAAATTCAAGAAATCAAACACTAAAATCAAACTTACCCTTAACAATGGAAGTCAACTTGAAGAATGAAGAAGAAGAAATAAGCTTTCCAGAAAACTCTCCCCATCCCCACGTGTTATCATCCTAAATAAGGGAGAAAAAATATCTTCCAAGCCAAATTACTATAATAACCTTATAATCCTTTCATATTTACCCTTTATCCAATATTGAAATATTCTTATAAAAATCATTAAACTTTTCAATTTCCTAAATTGATCCCCAAATTTCAAAAATTCTCATTTTAGTCACTGACCCGGATTTCAGGATGTTACAACTTCAGCACCGAAAATGATTAATGATTGATCAAAGAGCCACATTGGATTTATTTTCTGAGCTTGAAGGTCATATTAAGAGAAAAAATAATACGAGTCACATTAGTTTTTTTTAAAGTACAACCACGTATGATGCCATTTTACCAAATTTAAAAAATATTGGAATCAAAATGATTAAATTGGAGAATATAAGTTAAACCTACAACTTACACATACAAGAGACTGATAGAAAGAAACTGACCTAATAAATTTAACTATTAACAGTTGGGTCTATACAAAAATTTTAAAATCTAAAAAGTAAATAGACTAAAATTAATCACATTAGAATTTAGAGATTATATCCATAACTTAAACTTCATAGAGGGGTTAATAGTAGAATTTGTCCAATATTAGTTACCTAAAATTTGCCTAAGGAAACAGTAAGATAATTGAAGAAGTTACATCAGTTCAAAGAATTCCACTAAAACCTGAAAATGATTAGTGAATAAAAATCAATCATACAAACATTTTTTAAATCGATTGAATTTAATTTGATTGATATTGTCACTGATACAAAATAGAAGAATATACAAGATTGAACATGATTAAGCATGTAATACCTGGTGAAGAGAGTGTCGCAGTCAGATTTGTACTCTCTCGTGCCACAGATCTTCGAATGAGCTTTCCAGTCGGATTTCACGGCGTACCATTTCGAGCACTTGTCGCACTTCCATTTCTTCTCGCCGTGTTTCCTCGAGTAATGTTTTTTTATGCCCGTAAGGTCACCTAGTGGCCTGGACGGGTCATGGTGGACATGTTGGCTTAGGGCAAACATTGTTGGAAATAAAACACGCACACAAACAACTTTTATTGAAACTCAAACAAATATTACAAGAGCACTCTCACTCAAAACCAAGAACTACAACTCACTCTTATAAGACTTTGCTTCTTCACTCACTTAGAAGCTCTTAATTTTTCTTGATGCTTAAAACTAAATGGGGAGGGGTATTTATACTACTCAAGAACAATCATAAACCACACAAATAAACTAATTTAAACCATTACAAATTCAACAAATAGCTAACTCTCACCTAACTAAATTGATGTAAGAATGACATCATTACTTAAATGATGTAAGCAATGATATCAATTTAGTTTGGGTTTGAGTTTAGGCTCCCATAATGGATCAAGTTTATGATCCAACACCCCCATTAAACTTGATCTTGTGACCCCTAGTAAGTTCCTTAATCTTATGAAGTCTTCACTTTTCAGTGGCTTGGTAAACATATTGGTAACTTGATCTTGTGACTTCACGTATTCAACTTCCACATCATTTCTTGCAACACACTCCCTTATATAGTGGTAGTGAATGTCGATGTGCTTGCTTCGACATGGAATACTGGATTCTTTGATAAGGCAATGTCTGATTTGTTGTCGACACAAACCTTGGTAGGCTCTTCTTGTATCAAACTTATCTCCTTCAATAAATTTCTAAGCCAAATTGCATGACAAAAACATGAGGTAGCAACAACATATTCCGCTTCACAAGTGGACAATGTGACAATCGGTTGTTTCTTTGATATCCATGTGAACGCAATATCTCCCGTGAAAAATACGAATCCAGTAGTGCTCCTTCGATTATCTATGTCTCCACCCCAATCACTGTCGTTATATCCAACAAGCTTGTAATCATTAGAAACTGAATATAACAAACCAAAGTTAATTGTACCTTTCATATAGCGAAGAATTCTCTTTGCGACTTTAAAATGGGTGGTTGTTGGAGATTCTATGTAGCGACTAAACAATCCAATTGCGTGAAGAATATCGGGTCTCGTGCAAGTTAGATTGTGTAGACTTCCTACCAAACTTTTGAAGAATGTTGGATCTACACTTTCGCCTTCTTCATGTTTGGTCATCTTGATCGAGTATTTTGCCGGTGTGCTTATTGGCTTACAGTTCTCCATCTTGAACTTCTTCAGTATCTCCTTTGCATAGCTTTCCTGTGAAATAAAAATTATATCCTTTTGTTGCTTAAGTTCAATGCCAAGGTAGTACTCCATGAGCCCCATGTCTGTCATCTCGAATTCCTTCATTATCACATCCTTGAATTCATTAAACATGTTTGGGTTGCTTCCGGTGAAGATTAAATCGTCCACATAGAGGCACACGATCAAAATATCTCCATATTTGATCTTGATATATAGAGTGTGCTCGTAGGGACATTTATTGAAGCCATTCTCTTGGAAGTACTTGTCGATTCGACTATTCCATGCTCTTGGTGCTTGTTTTAGCCCGTAAAGAGCATTCTTCAACTTCAACACCTTGTCTTTGTGCCCTTTGACTTCGTAACCTGATGGTTGCTGAATGTAAACTTCCTCTTCAAGAACTCCATTTAGGAAGGCAGACTTTACATCCATCTGTTGTATCTTCCACTTGTTTTGAGCTGCCAAAGAAATGATTAGTCTGATAGTCTCCAATCGAGCAACAGGAGAAAATACCTCATCATAGTCAATTCCAGCCTTTTGATTATAGCCTTTAGCAACTAGCCTCGCTTTGTTCCTTTCAATCTCTCATTTGGCGTTTTGTTTTATTTTGTACACCCATTTGACACCTATTGCCTTATGTCCCTTGGGAAGTGAGGTAAGTTCCCATGTGTCATTCTTCTCGATGGCCTTGATTTCTTCATTCTCTCCATTTCTTTTCTTGTACCGCTTCTTAAAAGCTCACTGGTTCACAATCAGCAAACAGACAAAATAATGTAAGATTATCTTGTCGTTCAGTTACCTCATAGAGATCTCTAAGGCTTCTTGTGCGTTGCACGACTCTTTCACTTTGACTCCCACTTGACGATGACGAAGGTGATGAGTCTCCTTGAGTGGTTGATGTTGATGAAGTGGGTGGAGTTGCAAGCTCTTGTTGAGATTCATCTAGTTGTTCCCTCATTGTCTGCTCATCTTCTTCAAACTGAGGAAAGAAATTGAAGTAATTTGTATGAGAGTTAAAATCTCATCCTCCTTCTTCGTTGAAGACCACATCTCGACTAATCACAAACTTCTTATTGTTTGGACTGTACAACTTGTAGCCCTTCGAATTAGCATCATAGCCGATGAAGATAAAACTCTCGCTTTTATCATCAAGCTCCGTTCTTCTCTTGTCTGGTACGTGAACATGGGCTATACTTCCAAAGGTTCTCAAGTGGGAAATGCCAGGCTTTCTTCAACTCCATGCTTCTTGCGGTGTCTTTCCCCATACAATTCTTGTTGGAGATCGGTTTGTCAAGTAGACTACACACGCTACTGCTTCTGCCCAAAATTCCTTGGGTAGTTTCTTGCTTTTGAGCATGCTTCATGCCATATCGAGGATTATTCTGTTCTTTCTTTCTGCCACACCATTTTGTTGGGGGGATCTAGGAACTGTCATTGGTCGACGAATTCCATTTGCTTCATAGAACTCTTGAAACTCCCTGGAAGTAAATTCTCCACCTCGATCGGATCTCATGGCTTTGATTTTTCTACCACTTTCTCTCTCCACTGCTGCTTTGAACTTCTTGAAGACTTAAAAAACTTCTGACTTCTGTTTCAAGAAATATACCCAGGTTTTTCTTGAAAAATCATCAATGAAGAGAAGAAAATAATTACTGTTACCGAGAGAGCTTGGCTTGATCTGTCCACACACATCGGTATGGATGAGCTCAAGTGGCTTCTTGGCTCTTGGCTCTGACTCCTTTAGAAAGTTTTTTCCTGAATTGTTTCCCGACTAGACACCCTTCACAAAGCTGGTCAGGATGGTTGATGCGAGGTAGTCCCTTCACCATCTCCTTCTTAGATAACAGCTCTAGACCTCCAAAATTAAGATGCCCAAATCGAAGATGCCAAAGCTATGATGCATTTTTGTAGCAAGCTTTCAGGAACTTTGCAACATCATTTTGTATGTTGATCAAGAACATTCTATTCTTTGGCATTGGCACTTTAGCAATGAAGTTATTCTTATCATCTTTTATAGAAAGATTATAATTATTCATATGAATATCATAACCTTTCTCTACCAATTGCCCTAAACTTAAAATGTTACTTTTCATATTGGGCACGTAATTGACCTTCTCCTCAATTTTGTTGTTGGGAGCTCTACATTCTGAAGCATATGCCCAAACTTCTGACAATTATAACATCGAACTTGAGATTTGTCATGCCTTGAGTTCGGATTGATTCTTCCACGGCCTCGTGTTGAGCTTTCGCCTTTCTCATAGTTTTTGGAATTGTTGTTGTTGTAATTCCAGCCTCATCCACGACCTCGACTTCCACCTCGTCCATGACCTCTTCCTTGGCCACGTTGGTTTCTATCATTGCGTTGGTTCTCATGCATATCCTTGAGTTGTATCTTGAGGAGTTGCTCAGTAAACTCATGCTTCTTCTTATGCTTCTCTTCGTATGCTTGCAATGATCCTTGGAGTTGCTCGATCATCATTTCTTCCAAGTCTTTAGTTTCTTCAATCGTCACGACGATGTGCTCAAATTTGGGATCCAACGAACGGAGTATCTTCTCTATTATCCTCACATCTTCTAACTTTTCACCATTTCTTTTTAGTTGATTAGAAACAGCTACTACTCTTGAGAAATAATCTGAAATAGACTCGGATGCTTTCATGTGTAAGGATTCGAATTCACATCTTAATGTTTGGAGACGAACCTTCTTCACTTGCTCGGATCCTTTGTAAGAGGTTTGCAGCTTCTCTCATGCTTCCTTGCTAGAGCTTGCACTTGAAATCTTTTCAAAACCATCATCATCTAATGCTTGATAGATGAGGTAGAGAGCCTTCATGTCTCTCTTTCTTGAATCCTTCAAAGTTGTCTTTTGATATGGTGTAAGAGTAGCAAAAACAGCATCATCCACAAGCTCGTTATAGCCTTTCTCTATGATATCCCACACATCTTGTGATCCAAGAAGTGCCTTCATTTTGATACTCCAATTGTCGTAGTTGTTGTTGTTGAGTGTCGAAACTTGGAATTGTGCCATAATATTTGCCATATCTCTCAATATAATGAGATTTTGTAAAATCCGATTGCATGGATGAATCCGGAACGCCGAAAAACCTTGGGAGGGACTTGGACAACTCGGTCAAGGGGCTCCAACTCGGCTGACTCGGCTCAACTCGGTGAGTCAACTCGATTTTCTGGCAGCAGTCTTCCGGCGGTGCGTCAAAACTCAGATTGAGAAAATTCTGGTGGCGTCGAATTCCTCTCGTCGAAACCTTCGATCTTTCAAAGTCGCTCTGATGCCACTTTGTTGGAAATAAAACACTCACACAAACAACTTTTATTGAAACTCAAACAAATATTACAAGATCACTCTCACTCAAAACCAAGAACTACAACTCATTCTTATAAGACTTTGCTTCTTCACTCACTTAGAAGTTCTTAATTTTTCTTGATGCTTAAAACTAAAATGGGGAGGGGTATTTATACTACTCAAGAACAATCCTAAACCACACAAATAAACTAATTTAAACAATTACAAATTCAACAAATATCTAACTCTCACCTAACTAAATTGATGTAAACAATGACATCATTACTTAAATGATGTAAGCAATGACATCAATTTAGTTTGGGTTTGGGTTTAGGCTCCCATAATGGATCAAGTTTATGATCCAACAGACATATACCTTATTCTTTACTTCTTTTATGGTCTTCTGTGTAAGCTTTCATGGCAGATTATGTCCTCTTTTGTGAAGCTGTAGGTTTTGCTCCCTTTGGAACCCTTTGTTGCATACCTCACAGATGAACCTGTTTGTTGCCATTAGGCTCTTGGGAGACAGTGCTACCACTTCTAAACTTAGGGTTTACTTATTTGGATACTTGCTTGGTGTTCCTGATTGGTTTCTCTTTCTCTTCTGTGACAGCGATGGCGGAGGTGGCCCTATAGCTGAAGTTGGTCATGTGGAATGTTGTTGTTGACTATCTTCTCTAAAGCCAAACAAAAGCTCTGACGAGAAAGATGCTTCCATCTGTGAAACAAACCCCATTTTTTCTTATGTTCTTCAATATTTTTCTCAGCTACCAATCATCTCTTTTGAAACCCCACGAAGCTGAGAAAAACTATAGATTAAAAAGTAAGAACAAATTATTGTAATTGCAGTAATCTTGAAGAACAAACTTCAACAAAAAACGGCTTCTTCAATAGACTAGCACAACGTTTCCCATTTGTTTTTAATCTATTGAGGAGAGATCCTTCACTGTCAAATGATACTTTCAAAGAAGATGTCAAGACGATGAATAGGACAGATTCCAATGAAATAGGAAACAAAGTAGCTTTAGAATGCATATCTGGAGGTTTTGATGATGACGCTAGTGAAATTGAGGATGTACCGAACAACAAATTCGGTGATATCTACACTTTGAGATTAAGTTGTAACTCATTTGTACTTTAATGTCTTTTAAGGTTCCCTCTCCATAAAAAAAAACTTATAAAGTTATAAATGTTTTATCTATTGTAGAAATTACGACAGTGGATCTGATCAAAACGAGGTTGCTTTTTTAGATGGAAAAACTGACTTTTCCAGCTATTACGAGGAAAATTCGAAAGGTAGCAATGGCATTAACTATTAACAATTTGATGAGTCATGTTCGTCTGTGTAACCTCTAAAGAACTTGCAGATATTTCATATTAGAAAACTGAATCAGCTCATTTCTATTCTGAACTATGGTCAAAAATGTTGTCCAGGTATTCCTGCTTTCCGTCGGGAATCACTGAATTGATGGAACTTGGGTCCCGGGAATCAGCTTGCGAAGGAGTGGGCCAAAGAAAGAGCAGCTGACTCAGAAGCTACACCAGTGCTCGATAATCTCTGCATCTTCCGCCTTCCTGTCGGAGCAAAAGTCTTCAGGAGAACTGAAAGAGGGTGTTAAAACAGTGAATGCCAAGGAATTTTCAGAATCTAGATCTGAAAATGGTGTCAAAGCCCCATCAATTCCCAGTTCAAGTAGGCCTTGGGGTGCATTGACCGATGCAAGTTTTGAAGCGATGAGGGAAATTTATAACAACGGATCTACAGTATTAAAGGGAAAGGCTGGTATTCCTAAAAAGCAAGGAGTACTTTCTGCTCGTGCGGCTTCTATGCTGGTAATCTGCATTTTGTTCAAGTGATTTCTAATGTTCAATCTTTTTCATTTCGTTCAGCTTTAAGGTATTTAAGTGATGAGTGCATTAAGATTTTGGTTGTAATTATTAATACAGGAAGCCGAACGAGACTCGCCGAAAAAGTGGAGTCCTATTGTGGAGATGCATTATAGAGGCGGAGTCTACAGGGGACGATGCCAAGGGGGTCTTCCCGAAGGAAAGGTACTTTGATATGGCCCTGGTTTATTCGACAGAACTCCATTTGTGTCCATTTGTGAAGGATGTATATTATTTTATTGGGAGCTGAACTCAGATGACGGTTGAGTAATTTTTATATAGGGTCGTCTTGTTCTTGGCGATGGAAACATTTATGATGGTATGTGGCGCTATGGTAAGAGGTCAGGTGTGGGAACATTCTATTTCAGTAATGGGGATGTCTTCCAGGGATCTTGGAGAGATGATTTGATGCATGGCAAGGTTAGGCCATCATCACTTTTCTTTCCAAAAACGAAGCTAATATTCAGATGTGAATTTTCCATGCACCCCATACTTTATATGTATCTGTTAGCATCTGATAAACAATATATGTACCGATCTTACGTCTTTCTCTTACATTTGGTCATGCAGGGTTGGTTTTATTTCCATGCATGGTATTTTTGTATAGCCTATTTGATAGCACACATTGGGAATCCTTATAAATAAGCGTTTCTTGTATTGTTTAGCTGTCCATGTGTAAGATTACGTTTCCTGTAATGGAAGCTGATTAGAAATTTAGAACAGATATGTGAACAATTTTCCGGGGCTTCGGAAATGATCTTTTAGCTGCCGGAGACCGACCGGTATAATATTGACTACTTCAACGTGTATAATATATAAATAAATGAAATTGTAGATGCACTATGAATGACCTTTTTAAGTTCATAAGCCAGACATGGGTTGAACCAAAATTGAACCTATGTAGTGCCTTAACACTAAAGTCAAGAGGGACCAAGAAAGCTTAATTTAAACATCAATACAACTTCCAATCTCGTTGAACATCGGTATATCTCCGGCGACGGTTGCATTATAACCTGGAATAAGAACAGGAATCCCTTCTTCAGTTGCTCTTCATGCAATAAACACTTTAAAAGAAAACAATCCCGAGTTTACCTGCAGAACCGAGGGACTCGCCACGTGAAAATCGACACGTTCCGATGTTTAGGCGGCAACGAATTGAAAGTCCTCCAATCTTGAAGCATGATCTTCATGTCATTGAGCTTGTTAAGCATCCCATAGCAGCAATTCGCATGCATGGTGCAGACCTTGTTCAAATCCTTGCTGAGTTCGCAGAGACCGCCGAAGTACGCCGTGTCCAAGAACTTGATCCGCAACCGGATTTTCTCCGAGATGTAAGGATGGGACTTGATCTTGTCGAGAACAGCTTGGTCGTGATGTTTGGGATAAGTTTCACGTGAAGAAAACCAGAATCTGTAGAATGCTATGGTCCGGTTGTTGGACTTTACGTAATAGAATCCGCCATTAGGGTTGTTTTCGACGTCGTCGGATGAACCTTTGTAATAGTCGCAAGCTATTTGGAAATCGGGGTCGGGCAAGAACCGTGTAAATGGATCCCTGAACCACAGGATATCAGCATCCTGGAAAGATCAACCATGTTAAATAATCAGAGAACAAAAATTAAAAGGTGAAATATTAAACAAGTACCTGAATTTTATTACTTTTGCTAGACAAATCCTTAGTTTTGAAAACTTTAGTTTTTGTTTTATTTTAGTTCCTATTCAAAATTTCATGTTAAGTTTTGAAAAGATTCAAAGTTTAGCTACTAAAACGGACCAAAACTGATAGTTTAGGTACTAAATGAGTTAAATTTTAACGGGTACTAAAATGAAATGAAAACTAAACATTAGGTATGATTTAAAAAAAATGAAATTTTAGGTATTAAAATGGACTAAAACTGATAGTTTATAAACTAAATGCATAGTTTATCCAAGGATTTATTTAGGTATAAAAGGTTAACATATGCCACCGGTTTTCACAATTTGGTAAAATTTAAGATTTGATCCTTATATTTAAAAAGTTTAAAATTAACCCCTCGTTTTACCTCGAGAAAAAAAAAACAGAGAAGATGAATACCGTGAAGATGAAATCGTAACCCAGCTCGAGGATGATTCTTAAGAAATCAATCCTTCGCCACATCATGTTCAGGTAATTCGGCGTCATGAAATAAGCTTCTTCATGGAAATCGACGCCGTGGGTGCGGAGGGCAAAGCAATGGCGGTGCACGATCCGGCAACGATTGTACGCCTTCTGGTCCAAGGCGATGATCACCAGATGCCTCAAGAACCTCCGTGTGCCGTTTCCGAGCTTGAAGCTCGTCAGAAAAATGTCGAGCACCGAATTGGGTGTGACCCATGCACTGTTCAACGTCGTTAGAACGACGGTGTTGTTCTTCATCGAAGCTCTCTTCAGAACTTGGTTGAGCCTCACAAGGGCTTTCTGCAGAAGAAAACAATTGGGGCAAATTATGTGTTTAGTACCTAAACTTCAATTTTTTGAAAATCATACTTAAAATTTAATTTTTGATCCATTTTAGTTCCCCACCGTTAAAAAGTTTAGTTTTGTTTCATTGTAGTATCTCGTTCAAAATTTTATGTTAAGTTTTCAAAAAATTAAAACTTTAGGCACTAAAAGGAACAGAAACTGATAGTTTAGGTGTTAAATGTGTTATATTTTTAACGACGGATACTGAAATGAAATGAAAACGTTAGGTACGATTTAAAAAAAGTTTAGGTACTAAAATTGTCTAAAATTGATAGTTTAAATATTAACTACGTAGTTTACCCACAATGATTTTAATTGTAAATATATTCAAGGATTCTAACTTGGGTCTTAGGTAGAGTTCGCAAATGATCGATTAGATCGGGTTTGTGACTAACTCGACTCGAAAAGTATAAATCTTTTATCTAAACTTGATTTGATTTGAAAATTATAGACTCTCCATCTAAACCTAATTCGAGGACTACATTCCTTTCCTTCCATCTACACTCGACCTAATCTGAATTTTCCTACACGACCTAGGGATAGCTATGAGTCGGTTGAGTTTTTAGTTCACTTAACTCAAAATTTGACTTGATTTTTAGGATAAAACTCACACTCAATCTGACCGGAACTATATATATATATTAAAAATATATTTTTTATTATGTAAAATAAGGATCTAATTGAAAAAAATAAAATAGAATAAGATATTATTGTAATTATCCCTAAATATTTAGGAGATAATTATAATAGTATGTCATGTCAGGTCAAATCAAATTTTTCACTCTAAATCTGAACTTGACCCGGCTACATCCTTAAAAAGTATGACTTGATGCAACCCGAACTCAAATTTTCAAAATAAAAAAATTGGCTTGACCGGATCGAGTCAGATCGAAACTTGTCGAATCTAGGTGAAATACTCATTCTTAATTCAACATGGTCTGACTCGACATAAATATATAAAAAAATATATTCATTCGATAAAATTCTGACTCAACTTAATTAAAAAGAAATCCTATAGAGATGAAATATTATAGTAATTATCTAAAAAATTTAGATGAAATTATACTAATACATTAAATCAGGTTGGGTCGAAGATGTTTTATTTATAATATGAATTATTTATAATTCGATATGATATTGTCATTTACAAGATTCGACCTGACCTGATCTAAATTTTATTAAAACCCCTAAACTTTATCGGATCAAAATAGGTAATCTCAGGTTAAATAATCTCTTTAGTCGTTATACGTGAGAAAGGAAGAGGAACGAACCGGAGGAAGAGGTTGGGAACACAAAGGACGAGAGCAAGACGACGACAAACGAAGGAAACGGAGGGGGCCGGAGGGATTATAAAGAAGCAAAGCGGAGAGGGAGATGATCATGAAAACCATTCCGGCACGGCGGATGATCATCCACATCACGGCGGACATTACGGCGGTGGACGGCGAGTGTGTCAACTACCAAGCCCTTGAAAGCCAAATCAGAATAACACTTAAACAAGGTGACAGACTCAGATCCTTAATTATTATTATCATTAGTGTTAATTGATTGTTAATCTCAGATCTTACATTGATTTAATCGGCCATTACCAAACGCCCTTAATTTCCGATTTTACCAAAAACGGAAAGGAGGATACGGGTTTTATTACTACAAAATACCTATATTTAATCTTTTTCCACAAATAGAAATTTTTATCAGTCAAAACGTTGTGAGAATTTTTAAACTATACATTTGAATATTGAAATGTTACATATTTACATTTAATGAAAGTTTATTAATTGTATTATCAATTGAATTTTATTTTTTAATTTAAATATAGGGATACTAAATTTTTAAAAGAAATATAAACAGATTAAATTTTAGGGTGAAGTACACATGATCCCCTGATTATAAGGTACTACTTTATTAAGTCCATCGACTATTAAAAGTTATAAAATTGTTCTCCAACTATAGATTGGTGCTTTGTTAAAAGTTAAAAATGGTCACTTGACTATTCATTATGTTTTGAACTTGTCATTTTCTGTTTAAAATTGATTGTTGTTTAAGTTGAATGTTAACATGATGACTAAGATATGATAGTCATGAGTTTTTAGGATCAAATTTTATCATATCATAGTCAACAGGTTAATGTTCATATCACCCTCCACTTTTTAACAAAAATAGACGAGTTTGGAACATAATGAATAGTCATGTAATCATTTTGTAACCTTTAATGGTTGAGAGACTCAACAAGGTAACACCTTATAGTTAGAGGGTCATTTTGGTACTTTTAATAATTGAGGGCCTTGATAAAATAATATCTTATAGTCGGGAGACCAATCAAGCTGATCAAATCAAAGCAGTAGTTTATTATACAAGAAAACATAAAATAATTTAACATTTGTAGTGAAAGAACAAATATTTTAGGAGTCGAACAAAGATTAAAATTATGCATATAAATAGTTGAATATATTGAATTATTTCAAATTAAAATAATTTAATATATTGTATAACTTATGAGGAATGAAATAGTTATTATATAAAATTATGTTACTATCAAGGGACGGAGCCATGATTTTAGTTCAGAGGGATAAAATATAATTAACAATAAAAATGAGGGGCAAAATCAAAATAAAACAAAATTTAAAGGTCTAAATTAGTTATTATCCTTATTTTTTAATGGTAAAAAAATTTGTGGGCAATGGCCCCGAGGCCTACATGACTCTGTCACTGTTACAATCTCAATCTAACATTTAATAATTATTGGTATATTAATAATAATGTTTTAATTAAATAAATCTTTATAGTAGGATGTTGAAGTGAAAATAAAAGGGTGTATTTATTAGGAATAATACATTAGATTTTTTGGGTCACTGAATTTTACTCTCTTTTCTATTTTGATCACTCTGACATTAAATAGTTAGAGGCGTTAAAAAAGACGATGTTTTAAAAAAAATAACGAAAACAATATCATTTTACATCTATATAACTGTCCATTTTAACATCGTTAACTTTAACGTCGTTAACCATTTTACGATCATGTGACCAAAAAGTCAAATGTATCAAGTTCATTGCGAAAATTAAAAAGATTTAAAATATAATAAGTGAAATAGGAGAAAGAGTAAAATTTAGTTACCAAATTTACAATTTACCCTTATTTCATTTGAGTGGTTCGTTCAAAATTTATATTACAAGGCTGAAGAGAGAAATGAAAGAACCAGACATCAGGTTCCACAAAGAGCAATAGATAGATCCAAGTTGATACTACTAAGGTTGTATGAACACGAGACGGAGCAGTCTTTGAAATTAGACCCCGAGACCAACGACAATAATAAAAGGAGCAGTCATCAACCCTTACATTGCACGAGTTATATGAAAATAAGGGGGTCATGATTGTCCCGGTGGAGGAGCGCTTGAAGACGGGGGCAAAAGGAGCCGAACACCAGGGTAGAACCATCTTTCGGAGTGTCGAACAGGAAAACCGAGATATCTTCCAAGATCGGTCGCTTCCCGGAAGCCAAGTTTTGTACAAATAGAATCACGGAAGCAAACATGCCTGTTCGGAGAGAAGAAGACGGTTGTTTTTTGCTTGCTAACTTGGTGACCGGAGTATTTTCCGAAAGTGGAAAGAACATCATCTACCAAAGAGGCATGGGCCAAGTCTGCCTTAAGATACAAAATGAGATCATCGGCAAAGAAAAAAATGCGAAATCAGGGTTCCATTCTGGGCTAATTTGAAGGTTAACCAAGCGCCGGAAGAGAGAGGTTGGAGATTGTGTGTCTGAGGCGTTCCATTGTCAGATTGAAGAGGTAAGGCGATAAGGGATCTCCTTGCCGAATACCTTTCCCGAGCTTGAAGGTACGGCTCTATTGGAATATTTGTAATGCATGAGTGTGATTGTGTGTGAATATAGACGTGTGTTGTTGAGGTGTGAGTTGGTTAGTTGGTTAAGGGCTGTTAAGCCAGCTCAGCTAATAGATGTATATAAATAGATCTAACTGAAAAATAAAAAAAGTGAGATACATTTTCTGTATTACTTCATTTCTTTGGAAATCTCAATATGGTATCTTTCGCTGGACGATCCGGACGACTCGCTTCTGTTTCCGCTGCTTGACAAGAGTCCTCATAATGAGCGTTGATCAGCTTGCTTCTTCAATGGAGGGGGTTTCGAGGAATGCTAAGGCTTTCTCGAATAAAAGAGTCAATGTCGTATTGGATGAATCAAATTTTCTGTTGTGGAAGCAACAGGTGCTTCTCACCGTTCGCAGCCATAGACTTGAACGACTTCTCACTGGCTCCATGACTGCTCCGTCACAAACGGTGGTTAGTGATTGGTGAGGAGGTATTGAACGAGTTATATGAAGAATATGTAGCTCAGGACAGTGCTCTTGCATCCTGGCTTCTGTCAACAATCAGTCCACAATTGTTACCTCAGTTTGTCGGTGCTGAAACAGCCTCTGCTGTGTGGAGCACGGTGCTTCAGTTTTTCTCGAACAGATCCACAACGGCGGTCATCAGCTTGCACTACAAGCTTCAGTCTCTTAAGAAATGAGACGAGTCCATGCGAGTTTATCTTACTCGCGTTAAAGAAGTGTGCGATGCATTGGCATCGTGTGGCAGTGTTGTGTCACAGGCAGTGCATGTTGCGAGCATTTTAAAGGGATTACCTCGTGAGTACCAACCTTTTGTGGCTGTCATAACAACCATGCGTGAATCGGTGTCTCTTGACGCTATTTACACTATGCTGATGGATGCGGAGACTCAATTAGCAGGGTTTTGTGATCCGCTTGAGTCACTTCCTATGAGTGCACATATGGTTCAAGGGCAAATGTCAAGTAAGACTGTGGATCAGTCTAATCGCAACACTGTGTCTCGTCAAATGTACTCACGTGGTCGATCGACTGGTCGAGGTCATTTAGTCGACTGGTGTTGGCATCGGTTTGATGAAGACTTCCATGGTGTTACAGCCAACAACAACAATTATTCAAAGGAGGAGTCAGGAAATGCGTACTATGCTGCCAAGGATAATTCATATGATTGCAATACCAGTCAAAAATCTGGTGCTCATCAGTTCAAGTCACAGGTTGCTCGTGAACATTGGGTGGTGGATTCGAGTGCCACACATCATGTCACCTCTGATGGCACAAATATCTCACAGACAGTGGACTTTCATAATCCAGGTAAATTACTAGTTGGTGATGGTGGTGCTTTAGATGTACAAGCTGTTGGTAGATCTTCTCTATTTACATTGTCGCGTGTACTGTTGTTAACCGATCTGTTGCATGTTCCAAGAATAACCAAGAATCTGCTGTCGGTGTTGAAGCTTGCTAGGGATAACAACGTTTTCCTTGAATTTCATGCGCATGAGTGCTGTGTACGTGATGAGAAAACCGGTTCAATATTACTTTGAGGAAAGGAAGATGGTGGCTTATACTCTTTTGTAGTTAACTCAACACCTGAAGATAATTCCAAGGCAGAGAATTACTCAACACAACTGACTACAGCTGTGTATAACTTGTGGCATCAGCGTTTGGGACATCCTTCGCATGATAGCTTAGTGAAAGTTTGTAAAGAAATAAATGTAATTCTTCCTTCAAGTGTTAATAAAACGTGTGTTGCATGCCAAATGGGAAAGAGCCATAAATTGCCGTTTCATGCTTCTACAACAGTATATGATGCTCATTTTCAGTTAGTTTTCACAGACCTCTGGGACCTTCACATATTACTTCGACTGGTTACAAGTACTATGTCACCTTTGTTGATGCATGTACCAGGCACTCATGGCTTTACCTGCTCAAAGACAAAGCTCAAGTAATTAGTGCATTTGAAATGTTCCAGCAGATGGTTAAGGTGCAGTTTGGTTTGCCCATCAAGGCTGTTCAGAGCGATTGGGGAGGTGAATATCGAAGGCTGTCGAGCTGCTTGTTGAAAGCAGGTGTTGCACACAGGCTCACATGTCCACACACTTCTGAGCAGAATGGAGTGGTGGAACGCAAGCATCGTCATGTGATAGAACTAGCCCTTGTGTTGCTAGCTCAAGCGTCGATGCCTATCAAATTTTGGGCGTATGCAGTTGTTACTGCAGTTCATTTAATTAACAGACTGCCTACAAGGGTCTTGCATGGTGTATCACCATTTGAGAAGCTATTTCATCAAAAACCAGCTTATGGACAGCTAAGAGTATTTGGTTGCCTCTGTTTTCCTCATTTGAGACCATACTTGAAGCACAAATTGGACTTTAGGTCCAAACCATGCACCTTATTAGGCTATAGTACTCGACATAAAGGCTTTCAGTGTCTTGCTGATGATGGTCGAATCTATATCACAAGACATGTGGTGTTTGATGAGAGTCAGTTTCCATTTGCAAAGAAATGTGCTCAGTTACCTGCTGCTACATCAACCATCAACAAACCATCTGGCTCAATCGAAATTGTCACTGATGTTAGCAGACTTCAAGAAGAAAGGTACACCACAGGGTCTCAACATAATTTAGTAGATAATGCAAATAATTATTCCAGTAGTTTGCCTGGTGCAAGTTCAGGTCATCAGGTGGAGACTGCTAATAATGTGTCGAGTGCTCAGCAACAACCGGCGAGTGAATTTTTAGTCACTGGTCAAAATACTAGTAATACTGAGCAGATTGAGGTTGTCAGTACACATGGTGAGACTCAAGACTTGAATACCACTGAAGAAGGTGCAGAAAATTTGTGTGATGCACAAGTTAATAGTCATCCGATGATGACAATGAGTAAATGTGGCATATTCAAACCAAAGGCTTTTACCTCTAATGCTGTGAGTGAAGTCCCGAACAATGTCTATGAGGCTCTCAACAGTTCTAGCTGGACAGAAGCTGTTCAGGCCGAGTTTGATGCACTGCAAAGGAACAATACTTGGTCGGTTGTGAAGATGCCTACAGATCGTCAGGTGATTGGATGCAAATGGTTATTTCGAATAAAAAGAAGGCCTGATGGAACTGTGGAAAGACACAAAGCTAGGCTTGTGGCAAAGGGATACTCGCAAGTACCTGGTTGCGATTTTAAAGAAACCTATAGTCCTGTTGTTAAGTTTGCCATATTGAATACAGTGCTGTCAATTGCTGTTGCGAGTAATTGGCCATTACGACAAATCGATGTGAATAATGCTTTCTTGAATGGTGATCTAACCGAGGATGTCTTTATGCAGCAACCTCCTGGGTTTGAGGAATATGCTGCTGATGGAAGTTTGCTCGTGTGTAAACTTAACAAAGCATTATATGGTCTTCGACAGGCACCAAGGAACTGGCATGATAAACTTAAAACCAGTTTGATCAGGATGGGATTCAGTGAGTCTCGAGCTGATGTCTCACTATTTGTTAAGGATAATGGAGATTGCTTTACTTATATTCTTGTCTATGTCGATGACATAATCCTTACTGGTGGCTCCTCTCATGTTATTGATGAAGTGGTGAGAACGTTGAAGCTGCAATTCTCTTTAAAAGATTTAGGAGAGCTATCCTATTTTTTGGGCATTGAAGTTACGAGGAAAAATGAATCCTTGGTGTTGTCTCAGAGGAAGTATATAGTTGAGTTGCTAGAGAAAACAAATTTACTAGGTGCTACACCCACTGCTACACCGATGATTGGTGCTCAAAAATTAACACAGGACGCTGGTGAATTATTAACAAATGCTCGAGAGTATCGGGGCATTGTTGGTGCTCTTTTGTATGTGTGTCATACACGACCGGATGTTGCCTTCAGTGTTAACAAGACTGCTCAGTACATGCACGCTCCACGTGAGCTACATATGGCTGCAGTGAAGAGGATACTCCGATATTTAGCTGGGACATTGGACTATGGTCTCACATTTACAGGTGCTAGCAAGGCACTAGATGTTGTGGCGTTTGCTGATGCAGATTGGGGAGGCAGTCTTGATGACCGAAGATCGGTTTCTGGCCATGTAGTATATCTTGGTGCGTGTCCTGTAGTTTGGTGCTCGAGGAAGCAGAAGACAGTCTCCAGGTCTACGATGGAGGCTGAATATCGAAGCGTTGCTGAGGCAGCTTCTGAAGTTACTTGGATCAACTCGTTGTTAGGTGAGTTGGGGGTGAAAAATCGAATCACACCTGTCATTTGGTGTGATAATACTAGCGCTGTTGCATTGAGTACGAATCCAGTGTACCATGCTCAGTCAAAACATGTTGACATGGACGTGCATTTCGTTCGTGAGAAGGTTGAAGCTAAACAACTTCAGGTGAACTATGTTCCGGCGTGCCATCAGGTGGCAGACGGGCTGACCAAGTCGCTGACAAAGGGAGCATTTGAAGTCTTCAGAGATCAACTGCGTGTATTCCCCCGTTGAGAGGGTCGAAGGAGCAGGAAGAATATTGGAATATTTGTAATGCATGAGTGTGATTGTGTGTGAATATAGGCGTGTGTTGTTGAGGTGTGAGTTGGTTAGTTGGTTAAGGGCTGTTAGCAAGTTGTTAAGAGTCGGTTAAGGCTGTTAAGCCAGCTTAGCTAATAGATGTATATAAATAGATCTAACTGAAAAATAAAAAAAGTGAGATACATTTTCTGTATTACTTCATTTCTTTGGAAATCTCAATAGGCTCAATGATCCATTCCATTGGATTTGGATTTCTGAAGATGAAACACCAAGCATGATCAGACGAATAAGGTCATCCGGAAATCCCGCATCAAGGAGAGTATCCTTCGATGAAGTCCCATCACAAACGATCAAAAGCTTTTTGTAAATCAACCTTGATTGCCATCCAACCTGTTTTGGATTTCTTGAATACATGGAGTGAACAACTTCCTGTTGATGATGACATTCTCCGTTAAGCTACGCCCTTTAAGAAAACTAGTTTGTCGGGGGCCGATGAGGGAGGAGAGGATTCTAATTAAAAAAATAGTCACAATGGTATCTTACAATTATCTCTTAATGGGTGATTTGCTGCGGTAGAGTTTTGAAAAAAATTATTTGTTGAAATAAGGTCTAACTGAAATTATTTGTTGAGATAGGGTGAAATCTACAGTTCGAACATATATCGCCAGGGGCTCGCGATCAAGGAGGTTGCCATGCCGTCCCTACGAGCTATGGTGAGCTGCTTCATTACCTATATCGAGTTTGGTCGCCAGGATCACATGGCGACCTCCATTTCAGCGTAGTTAAAAAGATTAATTACCGATGTATGTAATCGTTGTTACTTAAGGAAATTTAGATAATCGCATGAAAGCCTAATTACCGAGGTAGGTAATATTTGTTACTTAGCCCAGCGTGCATGGCGACCTACCCCTCGGATGGCCTCGGTCGGATGCGCTCGGATGTCCTCGGTCGGATGACCTCGGATGTTCTCACATAGCTCGCTCGGATGGCCTCGGATGCCCAGCGTGTTGGGACGTGCATGGCGTAGCTCGTCGGGAAGAAATGACGACCTAGTAGGTCGCCCGGATGGCATGGCGACCTACTGCCAACACTGTGGATTTCACCTTATTTGAGCAATTAATCTAGGGAGTGCATTATCTCGTGAATTAATTTATTCGAAAACATTATCTCAAAAATTTTGTCATCTCTTAATATATTAATATAATTATATTATTATCTCGAGTCAAATTTTTTCAACTTAAACTTGAATTCGACATGATGTCATCCTTACTAAAATTTGACTCAAATATAAATTTTTAAAATTGAAATTAAATCAAAATTCATTGAATTTGAATCGAATCTAAATCCGGATTCCGGCTAAAAGGGCCATGTTCCATATAATCTACAAATAGTTTGATTCATGGTTAATAAATATATGCCACGTACACGTTTCCTCTTGTTATAATATAATTGGAAGACACTTCCATCATAGTAGAGCAAATCATTACTTGTCTCAAAGCATGCCAGAAAATTAAACTAACTGATATTTTACACCCACATGTTCACATTGCCACCTACCCTAATGTTTATTAGGTCTTTTATTATTATTTATAAGTAAAATTTTGGATTCCAAATTTATAAATAAAATATAATATTAAAAAAATTATATTTTATTCAATAATATGATTTAATTAAGTTTTAAATAAGAAATTAGTATGAAACTTGATGAATTTCAACCCAATCCATACCTAGTTAAGAGTATTCTTTTCCTTTGTCTAGGTCTAGAGAGATTTTTAATAAGATTTAAATTTATTTTTACCGGGCAAAAAAAACTCACATATCTCTATAAAAACGGTGCTCGAACTCGAAACCTTAGAAGATAACAACAAATCTCTTAATCACTGAGGTGAATCGAATAAAAATGAAATAGCATTCGAATTATGAACCAAAATCTTCGGGAGTAACATCCTTTCAATGGGAACATAGAACTAATGGTCCAAATATCATTACATCTTGAATAATCAAAGGGGAAGAACAATCCACCAAGTTCTTCCACGTAAGTTCCCCACAACCACCGCACTAAGCACAAATTTCACCACCTCACGGGCTTAACATGTTTATAAATATGCATTATCTTGGGTCAGTCAAATGCAGGTGTCGAAACAAGAGTGAATCCAGCCTAGCGTAAACAAAGACTCGATATGGCTTTCAGCTCAAAACCTTATTGCTTCGTCATTCTGTTCGTGTTTCTGGTAAGTTTCGATACATTGGTTCGAGATGTCGGTGCGGCCGGCGGCGCGTGTGGGAGGACCCCGATCAGGTCCGCCGCCGCGAGTTTAAGCCCGTGCTTGGGCGCGTCTCGGAATGCGAGGGCTAACGTCCCGCCTGCATGCTGCGCCAAGGTGGGTGCCTTGATCCGGACATCACCGAGATGCCTTTGCGCCATCTTGTTATCGCCATTGGCAAAGCAGGCCGGGATCATGCCTGGGGTCGCTATTTCCATCCCCAAACGATGCAACATTCGGAACAGGCAAGCCGGCAAAAAATGCGGAAGTAAGTACCTTTAAACGTTACCATTGTATCAGTATCGGTATCCATTTCATTAATCGAATTATTACCTCAAGGCTAACTTTCAAAATTTTGATAATTTACAGGGTACACGGTACCGTAAGAGAGCTCGCATGGAGGAGGAAAATGGGTTGTTTCACTTAGTTATGATAAATAAAGTATTGTTGCTGCATTATTGGGTGATTCACCCATTAATTAAGACAGTTCTTCATACTATATATATATATATATATATATGTAATTATCTCGAGTGTTAGATCTCTCGAGGTAATTGCTTCACCATGTTTATTTTTGTGCATGTTCACCTTTTATTATATTAATGAATAATAATTGTTCTAAATATAAACTTCTCTCTCATGCATGCAAAACAGTACAAATCTTAGTCATTAACAATGTACACACTCACCATACAGATTGTCTAAGCCCGAGGTATATAGGAATAACAAAATACGTACATACCCCCATACAAATACATTTGTCTAAACCCGAGGTATATAGGGATAACAAAATTCTCTTCTACAACTAAGATCGCTCAACAGATTTTCTTGATCCTAAACTTTAAATATTACTAAGAAAAATAACACAAACAGTTATTTCACGTACTAAATATAACCTGGGTGACACAAATGTCCCGACATTTCTCGGAGCATGGAAATTGCATAGAGTGAAAAAGGTTTTGCCCCACATCACTCTCATCAATAGTTCATCTTGTGCTTATCCCCCTTGTGTGTTGCTGAAATGGTGCACATTTTCAATGGACCGCACAAGCATGCCAATATGTGGACCCTCCAAGGATTTTAGCAAGGGTAATATACTTATCTAGTATCTAAACTATCAGTTTTGATCTATTTTATTATTTAAACTTTCAATTTTTTAAAATCATATCTAACGTTTAGTTTTCATTTTATTTTAGCACCCCGTCGCTAAAAACGTAACGCGTTTAATATCTAAACTATCAGTTTTGGTTCATTTTAGTACATGAACTTTCAATTTTTTTCAAAACTTAACGTTAAACTTTGAACGGGATATTAAAATAAAACATAAAACCAACGTTTTTAATGGCGGAGCACTAAAATGAAACAAAAACTAAACTTTATGTATGGTTTAAAAAAATTAAAAGTTTAAGTACTAAAACAGATCAAACAAATACACCTCTGGAGGAATGATATGGGGATTTCTCGTCTTTTCTTTGTGGATGACCTCATTCTCTTTGCGGAGGCCTCAATGGACCAAGTTATGGTTATTAGATAAGTAATGAAACGATTTTGTGATTGTTCAGGACACAAAGTTAGTGCAGCCAAGACGCAAATTTTTTTCTCCAGGAATTCTTATAGCACAAGAAGTTTGAGGTGGTGGAAAACTTCGGGAAATACTTGGGAGTTCCCTTGCTCCATAGCAGAGTTACTAAGGCAACTTACAGGTAACTTGTCGAAAAAGTAGAACAAAGACTTTCAGGGTGGGCAGCAAAAACGTTGTCACTTGCAGGCCGTATTACCCTTGCGAAAGCCGTATTACAGGCTATCCCTACATTTGCCATGCAGTCCACTTGGCTACCAAGAGGGGTTTGCACCACGTTGGAGAAAGAAATTAATTCGTCGTTTTGTATGGAATGCAAATGAGGGATCAAATCCGATTGCTTTGATTAATTGGAGTACAGTTAAACTTCTAAAAGAAAATGGTGGCTTAGCGATCAAAGATTTGAAGTGTCAAAATAAAGCTTTTTTGTTAAAGATTGGAATGCAATTATTTCAAGGAGTTGATAAGCTGTGGGTTGAAGTAATCCGAAGCAAGTGTAACTGGTCGGAGGATAGCAGTATGATGCTTAGAAGACGGAGAGGGTCACGGCTTTAGAATGGTTTGAAATGTATTTGGGGGATGTTCAACAAAGCATATTTTGGTCAGTTAGAAATGGCAACAGAGTAGACTTTTGGAGGGATATTTGGTTGGATGATACAGGTCCGCTGATTCAACATAGCTTAATAGGTGTAGATCAGCCGGTTACTCTGGTAAGTTCTTTGGTTACGGAATCGGCAAAATTTTCGAGATAATGTTCTGAAAGAAATTAATTCACGAGTTAATGCACTCCCAAGATTAATTGATCAAATAGGGTGAAATCCACAGTGTTGGCCGTAGGTCGCCATGCACTCCGGGCGACCTACCCTTGCTCAAACAGAGAGAATGAACGTGTTGCATGGCACATGCAAGTCCCAACACATAGGTCGTCATGCACTCCGGGCGACCTACCCTCGCTCGGCTTCCCTCGGATTCCCTCGCATAGCTCGCTCGGTTGCCCTCGGATGCCATCGCATAGCTCGGTCGGATGGCCTCGGATGCTCTCGGATGGCCTCGGATGGCCTCGGTCGGATGGCATCGGATGCCCAGCGTGTTGGGATGTGCATGGCACATGCAATCTCTTGTAGCTCGTCGGGAAGACATGGCGACCTAGTAGGTCGCCCGGAAGGCATTGCGACCTACGGCCAACACTGTGAATTTCACCTTATTTGAGCAATTAATCTTGGGAGTGTTTTATCTCGTGAATTAATTTTTTCCAGAACATTATCTCGAAAGTTTTGCCTACGGAATCCGGTAGTTGGGACCTAAACCGTTTAAAACAGCTTGTTCCGGAGCAGACTTGGACTAAATTTGTCGCTGTTTGTCCTCCCAATTTGACGTTTGGCGAAGATAAACCAAGTTGGAGGTGGGAACTGAACCACAGTTTTACAGTTAAATCGGCGTATAAAGAACTAATGCCGCCGACATCGCTTGACGATGGAGTTCCTTGGAGCGATATTTGGTCGCTGAATATTCCGCAGAGAATTCATACTTTCTTGTGGGTAGCTATTCATGGAAGACTCTTAACGAATGAGGAGAGAGTAAAGAGACATATGGCTTCTTCTAATACTTGTGAACTCTGCCACAATGAAATAGAAGACGTAAGTCATGCTCTTCGAGGCTGTACTTATGCATGGAATATATGACGCCGACCAGTTGTTGAGGATAAAGTACAGGAATTATTCTCAATGCCGGTTCGAGACTGGATGCTTGCGATTTAAGGAACCGAGGTAATTTTTCCATAAATCATAGCCATTGGGAAGTTCTTTTTGCTGTAATCTGTTGGCAGATTTGGCAGCGAAGGTGTAGTCTTCTTCTCCAACCGAATTTCGTAGACTGATAACTTGCTATTTGAAAGCTTTAAGCTTAAGAATGAAATTATAGCTAATTGGGTCAACGTGGAAGGGCAACGTCATCTCCAAAGGCAACAAACTAGTTGGCAGAGACCTCCGATCGGTTGGGTGAAAGGAAATGCTGACGGAGCTATGGATTGCTCGTCCGGATTGGCGGCAGCAGGTAGGACTCTGAGAGATTCGAACGGTGGACGGCTGGTTGGTTTTGCCCGAAGCATAGGAATGTGTTCCGTCCTTAGTGAGGAACTATGCGTTATACATGACACTTTGGAGACGTTATTCAACAAGTGGGTATTTTTAAAGAAAAATGTACATAACGACGAGGTTATTAAAATAAATTAAAAGCTTAACGAGTCTATGAAACTCTTCACGTTGATATGGCGAATTTTAATGAAAAATATATTTTATTATATCGATTCGTCTGGTCTAATATTTTAATATTTCTCAAAGAACTCATCATATCAACGTGACGAATTCTATTAAAATAATGATATTTTTTTAATTTAGATTGTTTTATTCGTAGTTAAAAAAAATCATGAAACTAGTCATTTTGAGGTGATGAGTTTCACTGAATTAAAAAAAAATCACGGAAGTCGTCGTGATGAATTATGATAAAGTATGATGGATTATTAAATATGGTTATAAACATCATTCAATTATCAAATATATTACTGAAAAGTTTATGATATAAAGTGACTGGGCATTTAAAAGTTGTTTGTCATTGTGCATTAAATGGTGTACGAGAAAATGACACAAACAGACCGTTAGAAAAAAAAATTCGTAATATTCTTCCCTGATCTGATATTCATATATATTCTATCAACTCACTCAACTCATATTTATAATGAAAATTTAGCAAAATGATCGTTGGAGCTCGTCATACCTACATGACGAGTTCCATCAGTTCAAAATCATGTCGTTGGCCAACAACTAATTATTCAATTTAATCGAACTCGTCACCTCAGCATGACTATTTTCATGATCTTTTTAACTACGAAAAAAAACACCCTAAATTAAAAAATATATTATTTTTTAATGAAAATTGTCACGCTGACATTCGAGTTCCTTGAGAAATATTAGACCAGATGAATCGATCTAATAAAATATATTTTCTATTAAAACTCGTTGATTTTGACACGTTGATTTTCAGTCAAAGGTTTACTTGTCCAAAGCTCTTAAACCACATATTCGATGTACTTTCCTTATAAGACTCGTCCGTCTACCCATAGTAAAGTGGATTTCATTAAATTTCGATGACGTCATCAATTACATTAGTTCTAATACAATTAGACTCGTCATAATAAAATAAAAATGATTGGGATTCGATAAAGCTCATTGAACAAAGTTTCGAGTTTAATCGACCTAATATACTTACTCATATATTATGTTATATCCATATTATTATTTTTCGTGTTTATTGTATTTTAACTGTATTTTTCTTGTATAAGATCTTACTTCATCTAATATGTAATATGTATAATATTTGATATTTCAACTATAGTTTTCGTTGCGTTAATCAAGTGATCTCAGTGGTAAAGGAGTTGTCGTTATTCCTTGATGTCCCGGGTTTGAGCACCAAGAACGCTAGGGGTGTGGGTGTTTAATGTTATAAATGGTTGAGAGTTATTTTTTAACTGATATTGCCTTGTACTTACTCCAGATTAATCAAAAAACAAAATCATAGTTTTCATTCTTAAAGAGTATGAGCTTAGAATATATACATAATGTATAAAACATGTCAAGTATTTAGTATTTTAATTTACTTCAGTTATTCTAGTTAACTAACTAATTTTGAATAAAATTAATCGAATTTTAAAAAATTTTAATTGTTAATCGAACTAATATTTTATTACTTGATCGATTAACCAAATTAACTTTTGATTCATAATTTGGTTAAAACGAAAAAAAATGATTTTAATTTAGGGTAAAATACAGTAGCAGTCCTTTAACTATATGATATTATTTTATTACGTCTCCCGACTATTAAAAAATACAAAATGAGTCATCTGACTATTAAAAATTAAATGGTCATCTGACTATTCATTATGTTCCAAAATCATCTTTTTTCGTTTAAAATTTGCCGATAGACTGAGCTATACATCATCCTATTGATTGAGATATGATAAAAACATGTTCTCATAATCTCAAATGACTATCATATCTCAGTCAACATGTTAATGTCAAACTTAGATGACCGTTAATTTCTTAACTGAAAAGGATGGGTTTAGAATATAATGAATAATTGAGTTACCATTTTGTAACTTCTAATGGTCGAGTGACTCAGCAAAGCAACTCTCTACAGTTGATGGATCATTTTGTAACTTTTAATAGTTAAAGGACTTAATAAAGTAATATCCTATAGTCGGGGACCATTTGTCTACTTTAACCTTTAATTTAACTAATTGAATTAATATAAAATTTATTTATTATCCAAAAATAACAAAATTTCTTTTAACGGGCTTGAGGCCCCCCAACTTCATTTTCAGTTATAAAGTTGTTTCGTCGCTTTAAGGAATGAAAAGACAACACGCATAATACTTTAAAGGGTAAACTATGCGTAGCTAAATTATCAGTTTAATGTTTTGTTTTCATCTCATTTTAGTGGGTAGTTCTGCGGTGCGGCGCCTAAAAAACGGTTAATATATGGCGTGATCGGTTAAATAATTGATCGGTTAAAATTTATAGCGGTTATGTTATATTATTTAACCGGAAATATTATAAAGTACAATAACATACTAGGTAACGTTTATATAATGTAATAGGTAGCGCTTATATTTACCTATTTTATAAGTAAATCGGTATATTTATACCGATAGTATTACAAATTTACCTATTACATTATATTATATTGAAAGTGTCCATACTTTTTATAAAAAGGATCGATACTTCTTTTAAAGTTATGTAATTTATGTTTCAATTTTTTTTAATAGTGTTTCATGTTTTCCGCCTACAATATTAATTTAATAATTTTATTTGCATAAAAAATTATTTGATTATTTGATATTTTATAAAATATTATTTAGAATTTTTAATTTAATAATAATATATATCGTAACGTAAAAAATAAATCATTAGACGCCTATAATTACTAAATTAATATCTTAAAACTCACTCAAAGGATAACCTTAAGAACACTTGAAGAAGCAAGAGAACAACTATCCAAGCAATCAAAAACGAGAAAATCCCAACATGATAACAACTGAACATATCATATCAATGTTCAAACTCAAGTTGTAGATTTTGATTTCCTTTTGCTTGGCATCATATGAGATTTGAATTTTGATTTCCTTTTGCTTGGCACCATATGAGCTTTGGATTTTGATGAGCATCGGAAGTATTTCGGACTTATGATTTGGGTGGTACTCAGAAGCATTTCGGACTTATGATTTTAGTTGCTATTTGTTTACCACCCAGATCATACGCCCGAAACGTTTCTGACGCTTTAAAGTTGACCAAAAAATACAATGGTCGAGATTTCCCTCGCGTTTAAACGTTGAAAAAAAAAACAATGGAAATTAGGAATAATCAATGATAACATGCATATTGGCTTGGGCTAATATTTATAGTGGAGCCGAAATATATATTGAAATTCAAACTCAAATTGAAATTTAAATTCAAACTCCAATTACATATGAAATGAATTTGAAATGCAGTGTTAAATTGAACATGAAAATTGCATAATTGATTCATACTGTTCAAGTAACATGCTTTATGAACCATCAAGCTAAAAGACAATATTGATTGAGTTCAAAGCTGAGTTGTGAGTTGATGGAGTTGTCACACTTGTCACATGGTTGGAATAAAGTAATTTTATTTAATAATTTTATTTGCACAAAAAATTATTTGATTGTTTTGATATTTTATAAAATAATATTTAGAATTTGTAATTTAATAATAATATATATCGTAACGTAAAAAATAAATCATTAGACGCCTATAATTACTAAATTAATATCTTAAAACTCACTCAAAAGATAACCTTAAATTAATGTTTTCCACAATGAAAAAAATATGGACACTTTTATAAAAAGGATAGATACTTTACAATATAACCACTACCTATTACATTATATAAACGATACCTATTACATTATATAAGCGCTACCTATTACATCATATGTTTACCTATTATATTGAAAGTGTCCATACTTTTTATAAAAAGGATCGATACTTTTTTTAAAAGTTATGTAATTTATGTTTCAATTTTTTTAACAGTGTTTCATGTTTTCCACCTACAATATTAATTTAATAATTTCATTTACACAAAAAATTATTTGATTGTTTTGATATTTTATAAAATAATATTTATAATTTAAATTTAACAACATTAACCAAAGATAATAATAAATATGTAATATATATGTTTATTATTTTTAATTTAATAATAATATATATCGTAACATAAAAAATAAATTATTAGACGCCTATAATTACTAAATTAATATCTTAAAACTCACTCAAAAGATGTATATACCTAAATATGTAGTTAACAAACATACCTAAATATGTAGTTATTGTACATACCTAAATTTAATGATAATATATACTTGTAGTTATTGTACATACCTAAATATGTACTGCAAATTTAATGTTGTACCCACCCTTTAACTACCACTACCAATGCCACATCCTATTGAAAGCAGCACGACTGAAACATGTTCAAAACGAACCTTTGCTTACATCTCCATCAACTCCTGGAGCACTGAACTTGCACAACAAAATTTTTGCCATGGATAATACTGATGTAGACAATGTTAAGCCAACCGAGGAATGGCATGAAGTACATAATGTTGATGAATCTGACAGATTGGTGATGACACATCCATATGGTAGTGTAGTTGAAATTGTTGCTCCCTTTGTGACCATATATACAATTGTATTAAATATGAGTTTTGCAATGTTTGGAGCCATTTTGGATTTATACTTTGCTATCCACCAATAATCGCTGTCTCGAAGCGTTGAATGTTTTCCCCCACTAGGCCGGATATACCATGTGAGCATTTTGTGAAACATTCTCGACTCTACATCGAGGTGAATTGGGCTATTTCTAGTAACCCGTTTAATTGTAGACCAATCTACACCATTTTCATCTGAATCCCCTGTATTCGCTACACCTAAACCCTCCGCAATAGTTTCTGGAGATATATATATATCCTTCCCCATGACATGTGTATTAATTCCTATTATATTAGTCTTATTAGGCTCGTGCTGTAAGGAAGCATTGTTGTAGAAGACTCTAACTAGGTTGGGATAATATCTTGGTTCTACACCAAGGAATTCAAGCCAACCCCAAGATGTAAATGTGGATTTAAAACTAAATGCATATTTATCATCAAACAAGAAACCCAGGTCAATGACACGTTCAGGACGAATCTTCCTTACTTTAAAACTCGTCTGCCATCTTTGTTTCTCCATGTCGGATCTAAAGTTCAGAGTTTCGAATGACCTGATTTCCTCAGAAGAATTGTTTGTTACAGAAGGAGGTGGTTGAGAAGAACTGGGTTGAGAAGAGCTTTGAGAAAGACCTCGCTTCTGACGCTGACGTTTTGGAGCCATTTTGGTTGGATGCTATTACAATGGAACACAAACACATTCAGGAAAAAAACTCCAATATAGAAATCAATCAAACCCATAAAATATCGATAAATTTACCTGAATATCTGATCGTCACTTATGATAACAGTAGAAGAAAGAGGAAGAGTTATCTTCTGCCTGCTTGCCTTTACGTTTAGGGTTTCTCGATTAAGAGTACTATATATAGTAAACGGTGGAAAAACACTTGATATTTAAATTAGTATCGACACAAACTAAAACGTGTCGACACATTATTTAGACATATTCTCTCATAAAACCGGTATACTTGTACCAGTTAGATTGAAAAATTACATATTACATTATACTTTTGGGTTCGATGATTTTGGGATCGACACTTTTTATATATGGATCGATACTTTATGGTTGCACCCTGTTTTCCATTCATTCTGGAATAAAAATATCGACACAAACTAAATTAGTGTCAACACATTATTTAGACATATTCTCTCATAAAATCGGTAAACTTGTACTGGTTAGATTGAAAAATTACATATTACATTATACTTTTGGGTTCGATGATTTTGGGATCGATACTTTTTATATATGGATCGACACTTTATGGTTGCACCCTGTTTTCCATTCATTATGGAACAAAAATATCGACACAAACTAAATTAGTGTCGACACATTATTTAGACATATTCTCTCATAAAACCGGTAAACGTGTACTGGTTAGATTGAAAAATTACATATTACATTATACTTTTGGTTTTCGATGATTTTGGGATCGACACTTTTTATATATGGATCGACACTTTATGGGTGCACCCTGTTTTCCATTCATTCTGGAACAAAAATATCGACACAAACTAAATTAGTGTCGACACATTATTTAGACATATTCTCTCATAAAACCGGTAAACTTGTACCGGTTAGATTGAAAAATTACATATTACATTATACTTTTGGGTTCGATGATTTTGGGATCGACACTTTTTATATATGGATCGACACTTTATGGTTGCACCCTGTTTTCCATTCATTCTGGAACAAAAATATCGACACAAACTAAATTAGTGTCGACACATTATTTAGACATATTCTCTCATAAAACCGGTAAACTTGTACCGGTTAGATTGAAAAATTACATATTACATTATACTTTTGGTTTTCAATGTTTTTGGGATCGACACTTTTTATATATGGATCGACACTTTATGGGTGCACCATGTTTTCCATTCATTATGGAACAAAAATATCGACACAAACTAAATTAGTGTCGACACATTATTTAGACATATTCTCTCATAAAACCGGTAAACTTGTACAGGTTAGATTGAAAAATTACATATTACATTATACTTTTGGTTTTCGATGTTTTTGGGATCGACACTTTATGGTTGCACCCTGTTTTCCATTCATTCTGGAACAACAATATCGACACAAACTAAATTAGTGTCGACACATTATTTAGACATATTCTCTCATAAAACGGGTAAACTTGTACCGGTTAGATTGAAAAATTACATATTACATTATACTTTTGGTTTTCGATGTTTTTGGGATTGACACTTTTTATATATGGATCGACACTTTATGGTTGCACCCTGTTGGCCATATTGTAAATTTGCCTTTTACTTCAAAGTATCAACATGACCCTTAATGTGTATAAGAAACATGTACAACAACATACTGCTAACTTTTCTCATCTCATTTATAATTATATTCACATACAAAAATATAAATCGTATACAAAATTATAAATCTTATACAAAATTAACCCTACATTTACATCATTGCATCCTTTTGTTATTCTTATGTAATATTGCAGCTTTTGTTATCTCCTGTCTTCGTTCATTTTGATTGTGGCTTACGAGATCGTTTAATATTCGCGATCGATCCCAGTCTCCAACAACCTATATTCAAATTGTCAGAACGTTAAGTATTGTCAACTACAGCATTCAATCTACGACTTTTAACAATTTTACCACAAACGAATTTTTCTATCCACTTACAAAATCACCAGTTGCCCCTGTAGAACCGATCGATTCCATCCACATCATCACATACATGCCGCAATCATGTCTGTTACAAAATTTGAAAACCACACATGTCAATTATGATGAATACTGCATAAATTAAGCTTTCTATTTGTGATAACATCTCATACCCATTCAATTGCTTATTCTTCTTATGCTCCACAAATTTGAAATTTTTCAAGGGATACTTTCCTAGAGATCCACAGGATTCAACCCAAATGCGTTTCTTATTATAAGAATCTAATATTTTAATCTGCATTAAAATAGAAGAAGTTATGCACCAAAAAAATTATGCATTATAATTTACATAATGTCCTTTCATACATACATACATACCAATCTCTTAGCATCCTTCACTCTCTGTTTAGCTGCTTCAGTTGTAAACATACTATCATATATTGTTACAACACGATCTACCATATCCAACACCAACAGATACCAATGTGAATTATGGTAGTTTATTGTGATCATGATCTGCAACAAATTTCACACCCAATTTGACAAAATTCAACATTCTATATCCGAAAACATCATTTGCAATTGGTATGGTGTCTTACCTTCTCACAGTCGGTGAATTTCACATAGTTATCCACTATGACACCCCAGAAGGTAGAAATACTCTCAACACTTTCTTTGTTGTTGGCATCCAACGCCTGTTGCTGTAATTACGCAACAAACATTATTAATTTACCGTCTATAACACTACTTTTCAATATTTATTAATTTAACTCACCGCTAAGAGGTATGGAAGGTAGCCAATCCTCCGGAGTGACTTTTGAGAATCGTAGCATATGGTCCAGGCGAGCAAATCGATAACCTAACAAAATTAATTACACAATCAGAACATATTCAATAAGTTTTAACATTTTCTACTTTCTACTTACCACACCGCCAACCCATTCCGTAGGCTTCAACGTTGCAACGTCGTATACAGTAGCGAATTGATTTCCCATTGAGATTACAGAATATCTGTACGAATCATTAGGATTAATATGTTGTCATGAAATATTTAAATATCACTCACAAAACAATATATTTCACTTACTCCGATTCTAACTCGCTATTCCATAAATAATCACAAATTGCAGCTTCGATGTCATCAATTCCGCTTGGAATATCCGCTTTTTCAACCTACAATTTTGCATACAAATTTTTGTCACAACAACATAATAAAAATCAAATTAAGTTTTCTTTTATTCAACTTACCTTCTGCTTCTTCTTCTGGGGTGCAGGACATTCCGAATCCAAATCTGCTGCTATAATACTCTCCGGTGTATAAATAACATTGACTTCCTTCCTCCTCACTTCTTCCATCTCTTCTTTTTCCTCCTCCCTCTTTTCTTCTTCATATTTTTTCAGTTCATCATATTTTTTTTCTACATAGCTCTTCATCTCGTTTATTTCACCCTTCAATTGATCTCCTTCATCCAAGTATTTATTAACCACCCCCTTCACCCTCGTAAGTTCACTCCTCAATTCCACAACCTCCTTAACCACTCCCTCAAAATTTTCACCCGTCACCATCTTAATATCACCCCTTAACACCCCAACTTCTTTCACCACTTCACCCCTCAACACCTCTACTTCTTTCACCACTCCATCTATTTTTCCTTCCACTACCCCCTTATGCCTCTCAAGTGTATCTTCGACTCTCTCAAGTTTCTCTTCGACTCTTGATTGTCTTTGCATGATTTCAAATTGGATTTTTTTGATATCAGCCAATTCAGACATCAGAATATCGAAGTTACTACGTTTTCCCTCACCGTCGTCCCACTCACCGTCATCCCCCAATACAACCATCCCTCCTTTCTTCTCATCTGCCTCCACTGCCTCCTCTACATCCTTGCCAATAACCTTCAAAATTAAATTACAATATTAAGACATTGATTATATTCTTAATATTATTTAATTACATTTATTACCCTTTCTTGCTTCTTCGCTCTATCCAACTTCAACTTCACCATCACTCTAACCACCTCTTCCTTCCCCCATGCACGGATGTGTGCCACTCCGGTTCTTTCATAAGCCGGCACTGCCTCACAGCCCGACCAAAAATCGAACAGTGCAACCTGCATTTATAATAAAATTTATATTTTTATATAAAAACACAAAAAAGTTCTTCAACTCATTTACCTCTAAGATTGCTATGCACCCTTTGAGGTTTCTCTGGCTGCCCTTTTTAAAGTTGATTATTGATTCAATCAATCTCGAATGGATATATTCAGCCCAATTGAATTCACCCTTCAAGCCTTCATCACAAATGAGCTTCATATGTTCTTTGTTCGTTGACGTATTACCCGTTGGACAAAGAAATATACCGACAAGGTATAATAGAACTCTGGCCTTCAACTCATCCCCAACGTAAGATCCACTTTTTATTTCCTCTTCAATTTCAGCATATGTCACCTTATGCTTCAAACCATATTTGGAGGCAAGTGCTTTCCAGTCCTTACTCTGACAGACTTCTACAACACTTTTGCCTTCATTTTCTACCCCCAATACGGCTGCAGCACATGGGATCCCGAGAGGAAATGAAAAATCACCATATTTAGCAACACATTGCCTGACATCAAATTGCGCCATCAAGGATCGACACAATTCCCTCCGAATAGGTCGATCCCTTACTCCTACCAATGATCCAAAACCTATTTCTCCTAGCACATTCAATTGACCCTTCTCGTTAAGGTGTTTAATTAATAAATTCACCCTTTTAATGCTGCATCTTGTCGACACTTCCTACATTTTTTAACAATATATAATGTTATAGTTCTTATATATTTTGTATCAACGTATTTACAAGTTTAATGAATACCTTATTTTCATGTGCTTTCCTCCGTTCTTTGTATTCTTTACTATCATTCCTTGACTGTGTGATGTAAGGTTCCTTTTCAGCATCACTCATTGAATTCCATTTGGACCTCACATCTTTTGTCACCTAATATAAAATATAAACGTTTCTTAATCAATACATTAACACTAAATACTACTCAATGTCAATTTCATTTTACATACAGAACCGCTCTGTGTGCCATCTTCCTTCATCCTTTTGCATTCGGCCATACTGTCAACATTTAAAATTTGTAATCAATTTAAAGTTTATCGATACTTTAATCCAATTACCATTTCAACAATAATAACAAAAGGACATTGATACTTACTAGAAGTACATATATCCACCCTTGGGTTGCTTTCGAGTCTCGGCCTCAATTTCAAAGTCATCTGCTCCACCAACAATTTTCCAACCCATTGACTCCATTTTTCCTTCATATATCAGTTTACGCAAATCAAATTATTTTGTTACATACACTTTATTCAATATACAAATATAGATAACTACTCTTGTGGTAAAACGGTTTTCTTCAAAAGAATTTGAATGGCCACACCAAAATGTGTCGGCACATTTATACATCCTATAATATCATTTTCTACCTATAATATTTAATAAAAGTATTGACATTTATATTTTTCCTTGAATATCACTTTCTACCTGCAATCGTTCCCAAATGCTTCTTTACTCCAAAACCCCAAACAACACATAAAAACCCTATCGCGATTACTGTAATAATAAAAAATTAGGGTTTCGACAACATACTTTTCGATTAGACTGCAGCAACAAACAAACAAACTTCGCTTTAGAAACGCCTTCTGAAATGCAGCAACAATTACGCTTCGCTTTCAAAAACTCGTTCGTTCTATCTATTTTCAGAGGAGATTTAGCTTATATTTTGATCGGATATGTTATTTATATTTAATCGATACAAATACAAAAGTGTCGATACTTTTATGTCAGGTGTCGATACTTTCGAAAGGATAATTACCTATTTCTTTGAAAGTGTCGATAATTTATTACACGTACTTACGAAAGTATCGACACTTTCAATATATCCGGTATCATTTTACCGGTTTTATCATTTTGATACCGGTTTTATCATATTTTTACATGTTATATCGTTGTGGATCGATATATTTTTTTAAAGTATCGACACATTATAAGCGCTAAAACTGCTTCTCTTTTAAATTCACAAAGTGTCGATCCTTATATAAAGTATCGACACTTTCAATATATCCGGTAACGTTTTACCGGTTTTATCATTTTGTTACTGGTTTTATCATATTTTTACCTGGTATATCGTTTTAATATTTCTTCATGACTTAGACTTACTTTTATACATATGGACACTTTTATAAAAATGATATATACTTTTTTTAAAGTTATGTAATTTATGTTTCAATTTTTTTAATAGTATTTCATGTTTTTCACTTACAATATTAATTTAATAATTTCATTTACACAAAAAATTATTTGATTATTTGATATTTTATAAAATATTATTTAAAATTTAAATTTAACAATATTAACCAAAGATAATAATAAATATGTTTTCCACAGTGAAATAAGTATGGACACTTTTATAAAAATGATATATACTTTTTTTAAAGTTATGTAATTTATGTTTCAATTTTTTTAATAGTGTTTCATGTTTTCCACCTACAATATTAATTTAATAATTTCATTTACACACAAAATTATTTGATTTTTTGATATTTTATAAAATATTATTTAGAATTTAAATTTAACAATATTAACCAAAGATAATAATAAATATATTTTCACAGTGAAATAAGTATGGACACTTTTATAAAAAGGATAGATACTTTACAATATAACAGGTAAAAATATGACAAAACCAGATTCATTATGACAAAACCGGTCAAATTTACTTGATATGTTAAAAGTATGGACACTTTTATAAAAAGGATAGATACTTACCGATAACCAAAGTTTACCGGTTACCAAATTTTTTAATAGTTTTTCATATTTTCTACCTAAAACATTATTAGTTGTCAACATAATAGGTACCGCTAAACCGAATTTATTAAATACATTTTAATGTATCTGGTACTGCCGTATATTAGCCATATATTAACCCGCCTTTCCTGAGACAATCCCCATTTTAGTATTCTGTCGTTAAAAATTTAACATATTTAGTACTTAAACTATCTGTTTTGATATGTTTTAGTACCTAAACTTTTAATTTTTTCAAAACTTAACGATAAATTTTGAACGACTTACTAAAATGAAACAAAAACTAAAGATTTTAACGGTAGTGTACTAAAATGGAACAAAAATTAAATTTTAGATCTGATTTTAAAAAATTAAAAGTTTAGATATTAAAAAGGGTAAAACTGATAAAAACAGGTTAGATGTAGATTTCACCTTAAAATTTGAGTTAGGTCAGATCAAATCTCCCTAAATACAAGTTGGGTTGCTCAAAACCTCGACTCACCTAGACACTTTCTAATCATACATCGCATATATAAATTATTAAATTCAAATATATTGATAAAATGAATAAATAATAAGGGTTAAATATGTTATTATATAGATTTACTTAATTATCGTATCAATAATTTTGTTAATAATTGATAATTTGATCAGAATTATTTTATTAATTTAATGATATAATTGATACAATTCATAGTTTAGTCAAAATAGAATTGCTCCAACAATTTAGTGACTTATGGGTAGTTTACCCTAAGGTGGATCCACAAATCCCGCCATAGCCGGTGGCCCTGAATCTTCTGTATATTTAATCAGTAGGATTGTCCATGGATTCCGGTACACAACAAGAGCACCAAAACTAGGTTGTTTAACGTTATGGATACACAGTCGGCGCCACCGGCCGCCGCCGCTCTATCTGAACTCGTTATTGATTCCGCTTCAACCACGAGTCATTACTCCGACTCGCTCCACTTCCCTCACGACAACACCACCGATACACAAGTCCTTCGGTCTTCCGATAAAAAGGTAGTTTTTTTCTTGCTCGTTTCCAACTTCCAGATTCTGGGTTGGATTCAAAACTTTGGGTTTTGAATTCCAATGGATTCGAAACGAAAATTTGTGCATGCTTTTGACTTAGTTTTCGTGAAAAACCAGGAGAGTAGTAAATGGAACACTCTGTTCCTTGCATACAAGACTCTAGGAGTTGTATTTGGAGGGCTTGTGACATCCCCATTGTATGTATATCCATCAATGCATTTGAATTCTCCAACTGAAGAAGATTACTTGGGGATCTATAGCATCATGTTTTGGACTCTTACACTCATTGGTGTTGTCAAGTATACCTGTATAGCTCTTAAGGCAGATGATCAGGGTGAAGGTATGCATGTTACAAATTTGTATTTTTGGAATCTCTGTGATTGTGAGAGTAGTTGCTTCAAATTCGATGTTCTCGTTTCGCTTGCCGGGTTTTAAGCTCTCATAGTCAAGCATGCTTGTTGTTAGTTTCTTGGATGTGTTCATGCTTGCCCTGAAAACAGTTGGATTTGGAGTACTGCTTGTGTGATTCATTTTGCATTTCGTTTTAGTACTAGTGCACATAATATTCTTCATTTAGCCAAAAGAACTGCTTGGATGCAGGTGGAACTTTTGCCTTGTATTCTTTACTTTGTAGACATATGAATATCGGAATACTTCCTTCGAAACGTTCCGATTTAAACTCAAGTCCTTCACGTTTTGTACTTATGAGGACGACAACAACCGGAAAAGTGAGTAAAGTTTTCGAAAGAAGCATGGTCGCCAGAAGGGCGTTGCTTTTCATTGCTATGTTAGGCACATGTATGCTAATCGGTGATGGTATTCTTACTCCGGCAATCTCAGGTATGTTTCCAGATTTATTTTCTTTGTAAGTATTTGAGTATTTTGTACTTGACTTGCAAATGTTTTGACAGTTTTGTCTGCAATGGATGGACTTAGAGCACCATTCCCTTCTGTCAGCAAATGTAAGTATTCAAGCTTTCGTGATTTTCTTATTAATTTATTCGCGAGCATTCGTCCTCTAGCTTTACGAGTTGCTGATCTTTGAATTGCAGCTTTAGTCGAAGCTCTTTCTGCAGTGGTTCTTTTTGTTCTGTTCCTTCTGCAGAAATTCGGAACTTCCCGAGTTAGTTTTTTGTTTTCCCCTATCATGGGCGCATGGACCTTGAGCACTCCACTTGTCGGAATCTATAGCATTATACATCACTACCCCGGCATATTCAAGGCTTTATCGCCGCACTACATTTTCCATTTCTTTCGAAGAAACGGAAAAGAAGGCTGGCTGATGCTTGGCGGTACCATTCTCTGCATCACAGGTAATTCCTTGATACTTAAGTTACCATATCGTTATTGATAAGTAAGTTACTGGTTCGCTTCTATCACATATGTTTATTTGTACAAGACTTGCCCTTTCATATCATTTATGTGATAGAAACATATGTGATGCAGATAATACCCTTATATCTGTTTTAAATACTGTATAGGTTCTGAAGCATTATTTGCAGACCTGGGTCATTTTAACCGAAGTTCGATTCAGGTACGTTACGTGCACAACTTTTACGACCTCTTAGGCTTCCTTTTCCATGCCTGAAATGGCTCTCTCGCTCCTTTCCAACAGATAGCTTTCTTATTTACAATATATCCGTCGTTGATTCTGACATACGCGGGACAAACAGCCTATTTGATTAGGAACCCCGATGATCATATTGATGGATTTTACAAGTTTATACCAAAAACAATTTACTGGCCGATCTTTATCATAGCCACATCGGCTGCAGTTGTGGCAAGCCAGTCACTGATATCTGCCACATTCTCTGTCATCAAGCAATCTGTCGTGCTGGATTACTTTCCTCGGGTCAAGGTTGTGCACACCTCTTCCAATAAAGAGGGAGAAGTCTACTCTCCGGAAGTCAATTACATCCTCATGATTCTTTGTGTTGCGGTTATACTTGTATTTGGAGACGGACAAGAGATCGGCAACGCTTTTGGTACGGTAAAATAAACCTTCGGCATTTTCCGGTTAAGCAAGTGATTGAACATTTTCTTACAGACAAGCTAATGTATAAGATCTTGCTTCTTCAGGTGTCGTTGTTAGTCTAGTCATGCTCATCACAACTATATTGTTGACGCTGGTCATGATAATCATATGGAGAACGCCGCTGTTACTGGTTGCGATGTACTTCGTCGTCTTTTTTACGATGGAAGGCGTCTACGTGAGTGCGGTTTTGACTAAAATTCCCGAAGGCGGATGGATTCCATTTGCCATATCCATTATTCTCGCCTTCATCATGTTCGGTTGGTACTACGGGAGACAGAGGAAGGTAGAGTATGAACTAACTCACAAGATCGACCTGGGAAGATTAGGAGTGCTATTATCGGACCCGAGCGTGCAAAGGGTTCCTGGATTGTGTTTCTTTTACTCGAACATACAGAACGGACTGACTCCGATCCTCGGACATTATATTAAAAACACGAGATCACTTCATAAGGTCACTATTTTCACAACACTTAGATATCTACTGGTTCCCAAAGTTGCTCCACAGGAGAGGATAGTGGTGAAGAAGTTAGGCCTCAGAGGAGTTTACGCATGCGTGATTCAATACGGATACGCGGATTCTGTAAACCTCGGAGGAGACGACTTTGTTAGTCGAGTCATGGATAGCTTGCGAGTGCATATCGAAAACAGCTCCGGTTGTTTACCTTCGGTTCTTACTCAGGGTCGGGAAGAGATCTCCGAACTGAGAGAGGTTGAAATCGCAGGCGTAATTCATGTTCGAGGAAAAGCAAGGTTTCACGTAGGCAAGAACACAAGCCTGTTTGATAGATTAATGCTTGCCTTCTATGAAGTGTTGCACAATAACTGTAGGTCTGCACTGCCTGCCCTCGGCGTGCCGCTGCCGCAGCGTCTCGAGGTCGGAATGCTTTACGAGGCTTGATCGGATCATTTCGGTTATGCTAGTTGGCGTGGCTCGGTTTAGTGAAGGATCATACCAAATGTGACAATTCTTCCAGATCTGAAATTCTTATCCAAGAGCAACTCAAATCAACTCGAAGCTCATACTATTTCTTTTAGATTCTTGTTAAACAAATATAATCTTCTATTGATAAGTTATTTAAGTGTTCTAATTTTACCTCGACATTACAAGTAAAATTAAAGTGTTTTAAGATTAAGGGTAAGTTACGTGTTTAATACCTAAACTATGAGTTTTTGTTTGCTTTAAGTACTTAAACTTTCAATTTTTTTCAAATCATACTTAAAGTTTACTATTAGCTTCATTGTAGTACTCGTCTTTAAAAATTTAACATGTTCAGTACTTAAACTGTCAGTTGTAGTATGTTTTAGTATTTAAACTTTTAATTTTTTTTTTAAATTTAACGTTAAATTTTAACATGATACTAAAATGAAAGAAAAATTAAATATTACGTCTAACATATTTAATAATAATAATAATAATAAAGTGTACTACGTGAGACGTGAAACCCACTTGGCAATGATTTGTTTTTAAAAAAAAAATCTAAATGTGAAAAAATAAATTAATAAATAAAATCACATTACTTGTGGCTGTAGATACTTGGGAAGGTAAAAGATGAAGCAAATGATGTGAACAGCCATGGAAGTTCATTGAAACTTCTAATATATGTATACACACACATATATGTTTGTGTGTGTATACATATAGTATATACACTATAGTTGTTCATAGACATGGAAGTTGGAACTAAAATGGAGTCCAAGGAGAACGAAAGCATCCCGAGCTTCCCTCTCGGTTCAACCGGCGATCAACGTATCCCCCTGTTAGGCTTCTGCACAGCTAATCCCCTTTCAGTGCTTCCAACGCCACCCTGAAACACACGATCATCGATGCCATCCGACTCGGTTACCGCCACTTCGACACGGCTGCGATCTACCGGACCGAGCAGCCTATAGGTGAAGCAGTAGCCGATGCTCTTCGTCTGGGGTTAATCAAGTCCCGAGAGAACTCTTCATCACTTCCAAGTTCTGGTGCAGCGATGCTCACCGTGACCGTGTCGTCACTGCTTTCCGGCAAACGCTCGAGTATCGATAAATGATAACCCTTTGTTCCATTGATGTTTTCACTATGATTCTTGCTATTGGTTTGCTAATTGTCTGTTGATTTTGAATAGGAATTTGAAGCTGGAGTATCTTGATCTGTATCTTTTTCACTGGCCATGAGCTCGAAGCCTGGAAAATATGAGTTTCCTTTCAAGGAGGAAGACATTGTTCCTCTTGATCTAAACTCTGTGTGGGAAGCAATGGAGGAATGTCAAAATCTCGGCCTAACCAAATCTTTAGGGGTAAGCAATTTATCATGCAAGAAGCTCCAGACCATCCTTTCCACTGCCAAAATCCCACCTGCTGTGAACCAAGTAAGGATCACTTCAGTTTCTACTTAATGCTTTTCAATTCATCAATGGCGGATTTGTGTATGAACTGATGTATGGGGTGAAACTGTGAAAGGTGGAGATGAACCCTATGTGGCAACAGAAGAAACTGAGGGACTTCTGCAAGGAGAAGGGCATACCTGTGCAGGCTTACTCCCCGTTGGGGGCCAAAGGAACGGCGTGGGGAAGCGATCAGTTGATCAATTCCGAGATACTCAAAGAAATTGCTCAAGCCAAGGTGAAATCACCTGCTCAGGATTGCTTGAGATGGGTGTATGAACAAGGAGTATGCGTAATTGTGAAGAGCTTCAACAAGGAAAGGATGAAACAAAACCTTGACATCTTTGATTGGGAGCTCAGTGATGATGATTTGCATAAAATTAGCCAACTCCCACAATGCGAAGGAATGCAGCTGAACATTTTCTGTCCGCTAATGGTCCTTACAGGTCTGTTCAAGACTTCTGGGATGGAGAGACTTGAGTTCTTTGATTCGAGTTGTTGTTCGAGTTCTTTGATTCGAAATAATAAGTGAAATGAAACCTGTTGGTATGAACAGATGGATTTTCTTCTGCAACATGAATTGTCTCTAGAGTTGTTTCCATCTATGCTATAAGCTCTTAATAGTTTGCATAAGCAAAAAACAATAAGCTCTTATAAATATTACAAACTTTTTTATCTTTTTACATTAACCATAATGATCAAATAAAACAATACCTTATTGTTCAAGCACTGTTGCTGCTTCCATTGGCTGATCCAGGCATCAGCTCTCTTAGCAATGCCACCACCTGCAACATGTTAGGCCTTTTCGAAGGGAAGTCATCGACGCATTGCAGTGTTATCTCCAAGTACCTCATCATCTCTTTAACTTCTTCGGCTTCGGCTTCGTCTGTTCCTTTAGTCGCCAGCAGTATTTCGGGGTCTATCGCTTCCATGTGCTTTTGTTCCCTCACCTTGATTTTCACCCACCCCACCAAGTTGGTGTCCCCGAAGTCCTCTTTATCGGTCGGGCGCTTTCCGGTCAAGAGTTCCAGGAGGACGACTCCGAACGAATAGACGTCTCCCTTTGCCGTGCATCGGAAACTTTGATAGTATTCTGGTGGGACATAACCTGGTGTGCCTGCAAGTGTGCTCACACTTAAGTGAGTGTCAAGGGCACTTATGAGCCTTGCCATTCCGAAATCTGAGACCCTGGCTTCCATTTCATGGTCTAATAACACATTGCTTGACTTCATGTCTCTATGAATAATATGAGGGATGCAATTGTGGTGGAGGAAACAGAGTCCTTTCGCGGCACCCCGAGCGATCTTTTTCCGCTCCTCCCATGTTAATATCCGTCGATCTCTAGCCTTTGCTCTTCCGAGGAGCATTTCTTCGAGATTGCCGTACTCCATGAACTCATACACAAGCAGCCTTTCCTCTCCTATCATGCAGTACCCCAACAATGGCACGAGATTCTTGTGCTTTATCTTCCCTAACGTTTCCATTTCAGCCATGAATTCTCGATCGCCCTGGCAGCTCAATCGAATTAGTTTCTTGATCGCAACACTTGAACCGTCCTTCAAAGTGGCTTTGAACACTTCTCCGAACCCGCCGCTACCTATGAGACTTGCTGCTGAGAAACCATTTGTAGCCTCGATGAGTGTGGAGAACTTTAGCTTCCTTAACTGTCTCTGAAACGTTGCGACATTGATGCTCAGCGGTTCTTTCTCTTTCTCGATCTTCCATGTCGTAGCCGCATGAACTGCTTGCAATCTGTTAAGCATCTTGACTTCCTCGACTCCCCTCCGCCTCGCGCGCATCGCAATCGCCCATACGATCAAAATGCATATAGAAGAAATGGAGATAAGGATCCCAAGGACAATGTTATTAGCCCATGAAACAGCAGCAGCCTTCCTACTTCTTTTGCCATCTAAATCTGAGCTTGTAGGAGCTTGATTGTTTCCATTTCGACATTCGGGCAATGGAACTCCACAAAGTCCTGGATTATTAGCATACTGAGTGGCCGGAAGTGTACTCAGCTGACCCCTTTGTGGAATTGGACCGGTTAATTCGTTATACGACAAGTCGATCTGCACCAGAAAAGATAAGTTGGAGAATGACTCTGGGATTTGGCCCTGCAGCCTGTTATGTGATGCATCAAACACACCTAAATTCCTTAGCTGGCCAAGCGACGAGGGAATCTCTCCGGATAGCTGATTATGTGCTAATTCAAGAACTTGTAAGGCCACCATTTCACCGATTTCATCCGGGATTTTCCCTCGGAGCTCGTTGTACGAGAGATCCAAATACTCCAACGTCTGGTATTGTGTGAAGAGACTCAACACTGCCCCGGAATACATCCTTGTAAAGTCACAGCTTTTCAAGTTTGCTATCTGCAATAGTCTTTCAGGCCTAATACCAGCAAACTCCAACAGCCCTCCGACGCCTTTACACGAATTCCCGACGTTCCTTACAAACACCAGAGTGTTGCCTGAAAGAATTCCACTCAAGGATTTAGCCCCGAGCTGTCGGCCAAGTCTAGGTGGGATTTCTCCGGTGAGCTGGTTGCTGTTTATATCTAACCAAACCAAGCTAGTGCAGTTCCCTAGCTCTCCTGGTATTTCACCACTCAAGCTATTGTTCGCCAGCTGAAGAACAGCTAACCTTGACAACATGCCGAATTCTCGAGGGATCGAGCCGGTGAGCTCGTTGCTCGTGAGAGATATCCATTCGAGATTGCTGCAGTTGAATAACTCAACAGGAATCTCACCACTGAGTCGATTGTTGTTAAGGATGAGATCTTTCAATTTACTGCATTTTCCCAATTCTTTCGGGATTTGTCCCTCCAACTCATTGAACCATGCTATCAGCTGCTCAAGATTCTCAAGCACCCCCAACTCGGCCGGGATCGATCCGTTGAGATAGTTTAAACTGAGATCAACTGTCCTCAAATGGGGACATTGTGACAGTTGACTTGGGATCTGTCCTCTTATAAGATTGTCCGGGATCTTCAGCTCCTCAAGTGCTGCAGCTCCAGGACATATATCAGGTGGGATGGTCCCAAAGAATTTATTCGAACTCAAATCCACAATTCTCAAGCTCTTGCAATACGAAATGGAAGACGGAAACGGACCCAAGATGATGTTATTACTCAATAACAAGGCCTCTAGTGCACCAAAATTCTGGAGGATAGAATCCGGGAAAGGACCCGTTATGTTGTTATTAGACAAATCAAGAAGCAGCAGGTAAGAACATGAAGACAATGAGCCAGGAACAGGACCAGACAAGTTGTTGTAAGGAAGCCTGAGTTCCAAGAGCGAGTCACATGCATTCCCCAACTCGGAAGGTATCCAACCGGTGAGATGGTTAGAAGAAAGGTCGAGCCTTTGTAACCCTTTAAGCTCTCCAAAAGAGCTCGGGATCTCACCGGTGAGGGAATTGGACGAGAGATTCAATGCGGTGAGCTTGGTGCAATTGGAGAGACCATCGGGGATCGAATCGACGATGTGATTACCGGACAAATCAAGGACCAACAACGAATTGCATGAGTTCTCCAATTTCAGCCCTGAAATGGACCCTGTTATGTTGTTGAACGAAAGATCAAGAACCTGCAACTTATCAGGGTTTGGCAACAAGAGATCACCAGGTAAAGACCCTGTTAGATTACTATGTGACAAATCGACATATTGGAGATTTGGTAGCTTGGAGAAGAAGTTATCAGGGAACGGACCAACGAGACCGGTGTCGGACAACTCGAGACGCTTCAGTCCGTAAGGGAGGAACACCAAAGTGGTTGAATTTACGGTGAACATGTTCCCAGACAAAACCAAAGCAGACAACATGTTTAAAGAAGCCAAAGGATTGAAAAAGATGGTCCCATACAGGCTGCACTGGTTAAGTTCAAGCTGAACCACTCTTCCTAATGAACATTTAACTCCATACCAGACGCATGGACTCGTTTCATGCTTCCAGCCCGACAAAACTCCGGTCGGGTCGTTATCGATCATCTCTTTGAAGGCGATAAGGGCCGCCGCATCGGTTTTGAGCGACGGAGCCACCGCCGCCGCTTGCTTCGCCGCGGAAACTGAAATGTAGACTGTAAAGATAAGCATCAATGGGAGATGATAGGAAAGTTTAAGCGGTCTGATCTCCATTGATGAGAAACACAATTGAGAGAGAGATGAAAGGGCTAGTGGGAGTGGTGAATATTATGATGAGCAATTGTTGCGGATGCAAAGTAGAAGAGAAGCTTTAGAAAAAAGATGTTTTTTTTTCTAATATTAAAAAGAAAATCGAACCCTTTACTGTTTAACTCGATTCTACTCGACTCGATGCGATACGGATTTGTTTCATTGATCTATACGTTCATACTTTCATGGTTAAGGGGAAGTACTAGGACAAAGCAAAGCGTTGATCAGACAGATGGTCAAAAGGAGGAGGACCCACAGACAAGGTCTGCCATAAGATCGGCTTCTTTTTATTACATAGAAAAAAGAAATGCTAAATTTGGAGTACACATGTGGTTCGATGATCATTGATGCCAGAGGGAGTCACTGTCTGTTTGTTTGTCAGAGAGGCGTGAGAGAATGAGTTTTTGTTTTATATATGATCAGATGATGAAGAAGATGAAGAAGAGGATTTAAATCAAAATAAGTATGAAAAAAAAGTCAAATGTATTGAGATTCGAACAACGATCTCAAACTTTGTCATTAGACATAAGACTCGATTTTAGGATGATAATAGATTATTCAAACTTTTTGTATTATAACCACTTTAATTCATTTTAATTTTAGTACGGCTTAAGAGTCACTGTTGCCATCGTATTAAAATTCAATTTATTATTTTTGTTCTTATTATTTTTTATATCAATTTAGTCCTTGAATTTATTTATGGTGTTCATCCTATACCTTGAAGTTCGTTGATTGTTTTCTACTAACAAAACTTTAAGTCTTATGCATATGTAGATTAAGATATTAGGTTAAAATATTTATTAAATACACTGGTTATAACAAATTCTTAAAATTTTATTATTTATTTCAGTGAAAATAAAGAATTAGGTCAAATTTTTTGGGATTTTTTTATAATTGTTATATTTAGTAAATATTTTATTGTTATTCTTTAATAAATATCACATCATCATCAAGTCACATCGGTAATATTTGGCTGGAAATTGACGGTATTAAAAAATACAGAAGATTAATGGTTTTGTTAGTCAAAACGAACTTCGAGGACTACTATGAACACCATAGATAACTTCGAGTACTAAATTGATGCAAAAAAAATGATAAAGATGAAAATGATAAATTGGATTTACAATAAATACAAAGATAACCTTTTGCCTTTTAAGTATTTATCAAATTATTTCATTATCTTTCTCAAAATTCAAATTAAATATTTGATTTACTAATTTTAGAATTAAATAATTTAACTCCATCTCTTTATTAATAAAAAAAGAAATGAAATATATTATACTTATTAATGAATAAAAATTAGAAGTTAAAGGTGCGCAAAAGAACATTAAACGTCGAAAAAGCAATTTCAATCTTTATCCTATTCTCCAATTATAATTAGCTTTTTAGGTTAAAAGTGGTAAAACCAATGGAATCTGACACAGTAAAAGTTAAAAAAAAATTACTGTTATATTTAGATATTTTATTAAAAAGTAATTAAGGAATATTAACAATTGAATTTTATTTTATTTTTAAAGAAATAGATTTAGTGTGGGAGAATAAAAATGAAGGCCCTCAGTGCAAACAACAATCAATTTGCCCTTATGGTTAATGGCTGGAAGAATATTATGCATGAGAAGTGATGATGACCCATTTGCAATTGCACCTTTTCTTTCTTAATGTAAAAAATATGGTATAAACAAATTTAAATTGGCTTAATACGAAAACAAGTTACTAAACTATACTGTTTTTTCCCCGAATAGGTGCTTAAAGCATTTTTTTTAACTCATTCTGGTACCTAACATTGTAAACGTTTCCATTTTAGGCGCCTAGGTCGTCAACAACGTTAATTTTCTTCGTTAAGTGACACGTGTCACAATCTGATATTTTGAAATTTATTTTTGAAAAATATTAAAAACATTATTATATTTATAAAAAAAATTAATTTCTCTTAAATTATAAAAAAATGCCCCAAAATCCCTAAATTCTAATCTTAACTCATCGTCGCCGTTTTTTCGGCCACGACCAACACGCCCGACATAGTCTCTTCCACCCTCCCAATCATGTGACATCGTAGTTACTGCCGATTGGTTGTCGAAATTGCATGGGATCACAATTTTCATCTTAGAGTTTATGGGGTATAAAACATTGTTTCTCGGTCACGATTTCATAGGGTTTTTGGTCGTCAGGGGAGGTGAGGTCGAGTGGAGCTTCGTCGACAGAAAAAGGATGTGGTAAGGAATGAAATGAAGGTTTTCAAAATTTTAGGGTTATTTCAATTTTTTTTGTGTTTGCTTTTTTCAAAAATATAATTTATTTTTTTAATTTTAAACAAAAATTTTAAAATTACCATATTGTGACACGTGTCACTTAACGGGATAAATTAACACTATTGATGGTTCGGGCACCTAAAGTGGTTACTTTCGTTACGTTAGGCACCATAATTAGTCAAAAAATACTTCAGGAACATATTCGGGAAAAGCGGTATAATTTGGATGCTTATTTTGATATTAGGCCATTTAATTTAATGGCTTAAGAGTTATTTTTGTTCATATAATAGACTCAATTTATCATTTTCGTTCTTATGATATTCCTACATCAATTTAGCCCTTGAAATTGATTAATTGCATCATCCTAAAAACCTAAAGTAAAACCCCTTAGCCCTAAACTCTAACTTAAAACCCTAAACAATAATAAATATTCTAAATATTGATGCGATTAAGCAAATTTGATGGCTAAATTGATGCGAAAATACCATAGGGACGAAAATGATAAATTAGGTCTACTACTAGGACAAAAGTAGCCCTTAAACCAAATTTAATTAAAAGTATGTTTAAAAATGGAAGGATCTCATTGATAAAAAAAAAGAATGTTAATTTCTTTAAAGGATTCAGATTCAAGCAATTATATCTACAAGATATATGTGTTATTAATAAGTTAAGACAAAATTATAACATATACTAATTTATAATCACCGTCCATATGCTATTAAAAAAACAATATTCATCGATCGATTAATTTAGATTAGACATTATAGATGTTTATTACGGGCTATACTTCCAATATTTTTTATTATATATATATATAATATTAAGATTCAAATCCTGAACGTTTGTAATAAAAATAATAATTAATCTTAAAATAATATGGTATAAACATTCGTTAGCTAGATATATACAAGCATGGCTAATGAAGAAAACGATAGATTAGGGTTTCACGTCCATATATGATTATAAATTCATATGTTTAATAATAATAATAATAATAATAATAATAATTATTATTATTATTATTATTATTATTATTATTATTATTATTATAAATCTTAATTAGGGGCAGCCCACTTAAGCCCTTGTGGGAGACAAGACAACATTCATAATCTTTGTCTTTGCGAATCTCGCGTGAAAAAAAAAAACATAAGGATAATTAAATTATTTAAACTTGGAAATTTTTGATTTAATGGATTAATTTTTTAATTTAAATTGAGAATGAACTTTAGGGTAAGGTATAATAGATATTCATTCAACTTGATTATTTTTGTTTATATTTTTTAAGGTTGGATTTGACACCGTCACGACTGATTAAGATACTTATTGTTATCATGTTGATCTTTCCCGCTTTGGACCTTCGGATTGTATTTAATACGCGATTTGCGTTCGTGGATAGTATTTTCATATCGATTCTGATTCGCGATTTGTCGGTGCTCTTTCAATAACTTCATTCTCTTTGTTGTTCGTTTGTCGATGCAGTAAGAACTGTTCGTATCTATCTTTTATCCGAGTTTATTTGATTAGGTTTTTTTAAACTTTTTTCTCATATGTCCTTGTGATCTTAAGTGACTAGTTTTCTCGTGTTTAGATATTACGTCTTTAGTGTACAATTATAATTGTAAACTTTCGTTATAATTCATATATTCTCTATTTTTAATAAAATTAACGAATTTCGTAAATAAAAATTGTTCAAATACGACTTAATCTTTCAAAAAATTTAAATAAGCTCACACATTTTTGGCAACAATTTTTTCCTTTATTATTTGAAATTAATATATATATATATATATATATTATTTGAAAAGTTTTATTTTTAATCATATTATTAACTGCTAACTCTCAAAACTAAAATGATTTTTATATTGCATACCAACAATTTTTATAACTTCAATAAAATTCCTACATATATAATCATTTGGGTAAACTACTCATTTAGTACTTAAACCATCAGTTTTAGTATATTTTAGTACCTGAACTTTTAATTTTTTTTTAAATCATACCTAATATTTAGTTTTTTTTTTCATTTTAGTACAATATCGTTAAACACTTGGCACGTTTAGTACATAAACTATCGGTTTTGGTCCGTTTTAGTACCTAAACTTTCAAATTTTTTTCAAAACTTAACGTTTGAACATGTACTAAAATAAAACAAAAACTAAACTTTAGGTATGATTTTAAAAAATAATTGAAAGTCTAGGTACTAAAACGGCCCAAAATGCATAGTTTATCCTAATCATTTTGCTTGAATCTCTAAACAATTCCTTTCTTTCAAGTTTTATTTCAAGTAAAAGATTAATTTAATTAATTAAGAGCTCATTTAGGTACAAATTAGATGTTGATTGTTTATTTTTAGAAGTAAATAATTTAATAATATTAGTAACTATTATATTTTTTATTAAAATAAAAAAAACTAAAAAAAGCCTTTTATATGCTTAACATAAGAGAGTGACAATCATTGCATCTATTTTTCTTTTTTTAATACAAGTATAGGATACAATGATAATGATAAGTGGTACATTTTAATGAATTATTTTTTTATATAATTATCAGTATTTAATTTATTGACCGATTAATTTAAATTTAAAAATACATACATTATTTTCTTAATATGAGTTATATATATTGTATTTCTATAAATTTTATATTTATAAACATAAGGAGTAGATAATATATAAGATTTTAATCTTAATGGATATTAAAGTCCTAACTTTAAAGTGCTGTTTGACACTAGGATGGACATGGAATCCAGACTCGATGTCATTTTGACCCGATCTTATAGGGATGAATTTTGTTTTTGTTGTTGAAATTTTGGGTTTAAGTTGAGCTAAGTTATTTGACAATAGACGCTCAAATATATTACAATTGCTAATGTTCGAACTCATGTCCTAAAAAGACAATAATCATTCCTTTAACCATTAGGATAGATTAGTTCATTCAGATTATAATCGAATTATAAAACAAAAAAAAATTATATATTCAAATACGTCATCATAAGACTAAACTATATATTTTGAGGTGGCCTAAAATGTTTGAAGTTGCAACTCAGTACGTGCTAAAGATTTATCCTTGAGTTGGTCCTACCTAGATATTGTTGGAACCAAATCCCATTTAAATCTCTTTTTTCTTTGTCTGCCTTCCCGGTTACAAGACTTTATTTTAATTAATTAAAATTGATTAGCGTCGTATATCTTGTTTTGATGGGTGAGTCTCTTAACAAATATTTTTTGCGTACATAAAGACTCAAACTCGAGACATTACTTAAACGATATCAATTTTAAATTACTAGCAAAAAAAGTCAACAAATTTGACTAAATCAGACGGTGTCAATAATTAAAAAAGAGAACAGATTCAACATTTTTGCCGAATGTGCTTTTCAATCATTTACTTCAAGACTTTACGTATCGATTGTTATTTAGATTATGTAAATAAATTTAATATATCAATAATTTTAATCAAAAATTAGTAATTATAAACACTAAATTAAAGAATCAACTTAATAATTATTTCAATTCGAGTTAACTTATTAAAGTAAATTCAAATTAAACTCACATATAATCAGATCTAAACCGAAAAGTTCTACAATGAGGCACCCTTAATATACAATTAAAAAAAGACGTTACCAGTTTTGCTATTATTTAAATAAAAAATCAGTAAAAAATTACGTAAAATATTATTATTTCTACCTAAAACATTAATGTTTTTAACATTTCCGGTAAAGTGTCCAACAATAATAAAATCGATAGAAATAATAATATTTCTGATAATTTTTTACCGATTTTATTATTTAAATAATAATAAAACCGATAATATTTTATTTTAATCGTATATTAAAACTGCCACGATCATTTCTTATTTAAACCCATATTTTTTAGAGTTGAAATTTGGATGTGTGTGTATGGGGTGTTACTTTTTAGTGCAAAGGATGAGGGTTAGAAATGGAAAGGAGATGAAGACCAAATTGTCGTCAATCGCACGCCAAAGGGACCAAAAAGTAAAATAAATAAATAAATAAGCAGCTTTCCAGTCATCTGATTTTTATCGAGAATCCAAAATGACCCACCGAATGGAGCTAATGATTACCAATTATTTAATTATTAATTTTCAATTTAATATTATTTAAGCTTATTTTTATGTATATTTTAATTATTTCACTCATTTCTCTTTTTCATTTTTTATTTATAATTTATGTGAATTTTATTGATCAAGTTAACTTTTTATTTTTTAATTTTATTTAACCAACGGTAACATCAGTTTTAATGTTTGTTGACGTCCACCTGTTATTCTTTTTTCTTTGTTTTTTATTTTTTTAAATATGAACAATTATATCTTTGTGACATGTTATTTGTATTTATGTCACGTTTATCTCTGTCTTTATGTCATGTTTTTTTCTACGTTTTGGTAGTTTACGGTTATTTGTCGTTGTTTACGGTTTTTTGTCCTTTTTTTGTTTATCTTTTTTAGGGTTATATTTGACATTGTCATGACTGATAAAGATGACGCTTATTTGTTATTATGACGATCTTCCATGCTTTGGACCTTCAGATTGATTCGGATACGCGTTTTATGTTCGTGGATAGTTTTCTTACGTCGCTTGACTTTGATTTGCAATTTGTTAATGGTTTTTCAGTATATTCATCACATTTTGTGGTTCGTTTACCAATGCAGTCAGATTTGTTTGTATCTTTATTTTATTCGAATTTTTTGGTTAAGTTTTTTTTTAACTTTTTCCTTCTTTGGTCTTTATGTGATATAAATGATTAATTTCTGTCTAAATAATAATATAAAAATATCATAATTATATTTTAAATTTATAATTATGATTGTAATTTTTATTATAATTTTAAATATTTTTTATTTTTAATAAAATTAACTATTTTCTATATAAAAAAATCATTTCACTCGTGACATCGAAATCTGCAATGTGTGGGCAAAAATGTCAGAATAATGCAGTATGGGAAAATTATTTCCCACACTAACGTGGTTCTAATATTATTTTCTCATATAGGGTATTTTCTACTGTACACGCCTAAAGACCTCAGAATATCTCGGCGTCTTCAGGCTAAAATTTTATATACATAATCAATGTGATTACTCGGCGTCTTTAGTTAAAATAGGTATATAATGACCTCTGATTTCTCGGCGTATTCAACTCTGCATTTTTTCTCTGCATGTGGGTGTGGTGATAAGGGAACGTGGAGTTGATCCCTTGTTGTTGGTTTTTGACAGGAACCATGGTCATATTCGGTGACCAAGAAAAACTCCCGCCCCCACCCACATGCAGAGAAAGAATGTATAGTTGAAGACGCCGAGAAATCAAAGGTCGTTCTCTACTTATTTTAACTAAAGACGTCGAGTAATCTTCATGAATTATGTATGCAAAATTTTAGCCTGAAGACGCCGAGATATCCTGAGGTCTTTAGGCGTGTACGGTAAAAAATACAATAGATGGAGAAATGATATTAAAATCACGTTAGTGTGAGAAATAATTTTTCCATACTGCATATTTATGTAAAATTAAAAGAGTTTTACATTGTGTAGGAGTATTTTGTCTTATCTTGGGTTAGAATTCACTTACGCAATGTAAAACTCTTTAGTTTTACACAGATTTAAGATCGCTGAATGAGCGAAAATGAATGATAGAGATTCTTCTTATTTTTTCAGTGAATATCTTTACATTTCTTAATTTTAATCTCAGTTATCTGTTTTCACTTATCGAACGGTCTTAAATCTATATAAAACTAAAAGAGTTTTATATTGTGTAAGTGGGCATGCCCTATCTTGTGTTAGGATCCACTTACATAAATGTAAAACTCTTTAGTTTTACACAGATTTAGGATCGTTGGATGAGTGAAAATTAATGACTGAAATTGACTCTTTGTTTTTTTCCCAGTAAATATATTCACATTTTTTATTTTTAATAACAGTAATCTGTTTTCACTTATCGAACGATCCTAAACCTTTACAATAATACCAACCAAATTAAATGATATTTACATACTTTTTTTTCTCCCAATAATTAAAATACTCAATTCTTCATCAGTGTAAAAGGAGAGAGCACTCAGTGAGTCACCATTGGCAGTAAAAAGGAAGTGTTCTGAAAGGGCTTTACAACAGAAGGTGGGGGATGAAGTTGAACCCCTCATGATGCCATTTCCACATGCCATATCCCCACTCTTCTTTCAAATAAAGTAATTAACTTTGCTTTAATTTCAGTCCATTATTTTTTTAAGAATACCCAATCCAGGCCAGCTTCTTTGGATCAAAATAAACAAATAAATGGGTATATTACGTGTTTAGTACATAAACTATCAATTTTAATCTGTTTTAATACCTAAACTTTCAAAATTTTCAAAACCATACCTAAAGTTTAACTCTTGTTTTTCATTTCAGTACTCGTTCAAAGTTTAACGTTAAATTTTGGAAAAAAATATGAAAATTTAGGTACTAAACGGACCAAAAATGATAGTTTATGTACTAAACGCGTTAAGTTTTTAACGACAGATACTAAAATGAAATAAAAACTAAACGTTAGGTATCGTTTTAAAAAATTGAAAGTTTAGGCACTAAAATAATCCAAAACTGATAGTTTAGGTACTAAATACGTATTTTAACCAAAATAAATTAAAGATAAATGTAAATGACTTTAATATCCTCTTTAGTAAAACTCTTCATAATTCAGTTCCAGTCTATTGATTCAAGGGGAAAAAACGTATTAACGAAACTTGATTTTTATATAGGTCTAGATAATGTATCGATAAAATTACATGATTTAATGTTAATTTATATTTGATTTGATAAATTTCATGAATATAGTTTGAGCTAGGATTTTTTTTCAAAAAAAATTGAAAAGTATAGGGAGCGGAAAATTAAATTAGAATATATGGATTAAATCTATAATTTATGCACAGTACAGGGACAAATGGAAGAAATTTACCTAAGTTTTAAAAATACCCGATTCTAGGATGATATGTCCAAATTGCAAAATTATAAGGGCTCTTAAGTAATTGGCCCAAACATTGTGTTATGGACCAAACAAAGCCCACGTTTTTGCTATATTTTTTAAAGTATAGGCCCATTTTTAAATAACCTTGGGTAAACTACAAGAATAGTCACTTATCTCTTATATTTGTACGCTTTTGCTTATTAAATTCAAAAGAGTTACGTTATGGTCACTTATCATTTTCTTAAGTTTTAATCACTTGAACGATAAATGTCGTTAATTTGATGACATGTTACGTTAATATTTTTTTTGAATTATAAAGGAGAAACTAACAAATTCGTGCCTTATGATACCGGGACCAAAATTGTCCCCATCCAAGAGAGTTGAATGATAGCATAAGCACGAATCAAGCGACATCATTGGTAGATGAATTATTGTTATTTCTTGAGGTGCTGGATTCGACCACTAGAAATAATAAGGGTGTGAGCGTTTAATGTTAAGTGTTTTGATTTCATTTTTCTTACTATCTTTAGAGCACATGGTTAAATGCTTTAAGTTGACATTTGTCCTCTCCTACCTAAAAATAATTTAAGTTTTGAATTATAGCTAATATCCAATGGACCAAAAAGAGCAAATGAAACTGCATTAACAGGTGGGGAAAGATCTGCCCATGGTCCCAAAACCCAACCAGCACCGCAAAGGTTCAAAATAAAAAGAAAATGGTAACCCTTTTGCCTGCACTTGAAAAAAAAAACTAAACTATATATATATAGAGATTCCTTCATTTGTTGTTTGTTTTGAATTATAGTTGAAGGGTTGAAGAAGGCAAGTGTAGTTTTGGCTTCAGAAAACGTTAATGAATAAATGGCAGATTGTGTGTGTCCCTCTGCCATTGCTGCTGCTGACTGACCACTCAGCTAGCTTTCTGCAACTGGTAAAATTATGTGTGGGAGAGACAAAGTGTTTGTGCTTTTATGTGAATTTGCATGTGTTGTTTATATTTGAGACTGTGGCACTGAAATACATGGTGCTTTTTTTTATATCTATAAGCATTTAAAAAGGACTCAAATGCAATGAAAATGGCATTCCTTTCCCCCCCCTCCCTCTTCTGGCATTCAATTTTGGTATTTGAAGCTTTGGGTCACCATCTTTGAATGTTTACTTCTTATTCAGCTAGCTAAATTTGTCTCTAAAGTAAATGTAAACTCATAGCAAGTGAGGTTTCATCGTCTGGGACCGCAGTTGCTGATGTTTGGAACTGGTGCTTGCACGTTTGACAAGTGATCTGCATGGTAACACTTATCTTCTTCGTCGCTTGATCTTTCAAGGCTTTAGCTTTCTCGAGTTCGCTTACTGCATGTTGCCTTAACCTCTTTGCACTCGCGAACTCGAGCTCGGCTATGTCGATCTGCCTCTTAGCTTCTTGTCTAGCCTTTTCGCATTACGCCTTATCGGCCATGGCCAACTCTTTCAACCTAGTAGTTCCCAATGTGGTTTCACTACTTGCATTTGATCCTATGGATAGCTTCAAACGGGTAGCGTGATTCTCATCCGAATCCCTCGTTGATAGAAGTTGAAGTTCAAGACAGTGTTGCTGTTGGCGCTGCAAGAAAACAGGCTCGGTCCTCCGAGGGATGCCGAAGTTTACAGCATCGCTCGGAAGACCATTGCTCGAAGCTGATCGAGACAAGCAGGCAGCCTGTAACTCGGGTTGAACTCGTCGAACAGTGCAAACATCTTGGTGCTCGATGAAACCCTCCACCCTGACACACACGACAAAACCAGACAACATGAGATTATGTTCGATCATACAACAAACTACATCTTCTTCATGTAGGGTTAACGAAAAATGAACCTGGAAAAGACACGGCCACAGTCACAAGAATGGCCTCGGGTGCCACAGGTCTTGAGATGAGCCTTGTAATCCGACTGAACCGCGTATCCTTTCGAACATTTCTCGCAAACCCTTTGTTTCTGATTGCTGTGTTTCCTCCTGTAATGTTTCTTGATCCCGACCAGATCTCCAAGAGCATGACAGGGTTCATGGTGCAAGCACGTCGGCTCGGGACAAACGAAGACCCCCTCTTCAGAAACTTCCACGGCACCTTATGTCTCCTCCTGTGCATTTGAAGGTTCTGGTCCCTTTGAAACCCTTGCTTACAGATCTCACAGACGTACCCGTCGGATTCCAGCAACGTTTCCGGCGACAAAGAAACCACCTCCGAATCAGGATCTACAACAACAACAACAACAAAACCAAACATAAACCTGTCGGATTATCTAATTAATGATTAATTCAAAGACGACAACGATCATCAACCAGTACAAAACCTGGTGTGCCTGCTTGTTTCCGTTTTCGTTTGTGTGCAGCCCCATTTTCCAAGGGCTTATCAGAGGAGGAAGACGGAAGAGCTGCTAATGAAATTGAAGCCCTGTTGTTGTCGTCTTCTAACATAAGTAGAGGAGGAAAAATTCAGCCTTCACTGGAACATTGAGAAGAAAGCTATTGCTTTCTGCAAATATATCAACTTTCAATGTAAAAATCCAGTCTTGTAAAGCTGATTTGAAAGAGGAGAGAGAGAAGGAGAGAAACAAAAAAACCACATCCCCACAAGAAAATTTATTAAATATTTAAATTTAAAATTTGAGAAGAACAAAAACTTTGTTTAGTTATTATTTAAATTAAAAATATAAAATATTATTATATTAAAAAAATTAAGAGGAACAACAACCATTCCATCGGGAGTCTGGATTTCAACTTAAGGGATCAAAGTATAATTAATCATAGAAAATAAAAGAGGTAAAATATAATTAACCATGAAAATAAAGAGATAAAATTAAAATAAACTAAAATTTAGAACCCTAATTTTATATTTTATCATATATATATTTTTAATAATAAAAAAGTGGGTCCTTGTTTCCATCTTCTAAATCAGTTCGTCCATGTATATAATTTATATAAATATGATATGAGCATCAAACCTTCTTTAAATATATTAACAAATGTAAATAAATATTTTGTCTCGCTTAAATTCATAACTTTTAGGGATAACAATGATTTATTTACAGTAAAATATTCAACTTCAATCTTTAACGGAACACATCTAGTCACTTTAATAGTTAAAGAGAATGTTTTTATCCCTAGAAGTTATGAGTTTAAGCGATTAGCGTTACGGGTTTTTGTCATAATTAGGAAATATTTTAAATATGTACTACCTTATAATCTCTTTAGACTATTTTAAATAAGGGTAAACTACACTTTTAATACTTAAACTATCAATTTTGATCCGTTTTAGTACCTAAACTTTTAATTTTTTCAAAATCATACCTAACGTTTGGTTTTCATTTCATTTTAGTACCTCACCGTTAAAAACATTTAGTATCTAAACTATCAGTTTTGATCCGTTTTAGTACCTAAACTTTCAATATTTTCAAAACTTAACGTTAAATTTGAACATGATACTAAAATGAAACAAAAACTGAAATTTTTAACGACGCAGTACTAAAATGAAATAAAACTTAAACTTTACGTACGATTTTCAAAAAATTAAAAGTTCGGATTCGAAAATTGATAAAAACTGATAGTTTAAGTATTAAATACGTAATTTAATCTTAAAATGATAAAATAGTAGTATACTAGATTAGTGACTTTTGCACATATAAATTACAAATCATTCTCATAACATGTGACTTTTTGCACATAAAAAGTAAATAATAAAATAATGAATGGAATCTAAAATAAAGTTAAAAAAAGTAATTAATTAAAATAATAAAGTAGAAAAAGTAATTAGAGGATTAATTCATTGTTGAAGTTGAGTTGGAAAGAATGGGTAGATTGATTCCCTAGACATGTTGTTGTAGATTCCAAATCTTTTAAGCATATTCTTATTTAACGTTCACGAACATATTTGTTTATATGTTTGTAAACGTATTCATTTACCATTCGCAAATATGTACGTTTATACGTTTAAAGATGGTGAAATTGTGCTACTTGTGCTTGAACTCCTTATGATTCACTGTTTGAACTCCAAATTGTATCATGTATTGAAATTAAGGGTTAACTACATGGATGATTATTTATGTTTGTGTTTTATCTACTTTTGATCACTAATTTTTAAAAAATATAAGATATGAGCAGTTTCGTTTTTATTTAATTAAGATATGACCACTTTCATTTTTATTTAATTAAGACATAGTTATCACGGGTTAAATACTTTTAACAATTAACATAATACGTGACTTAGTAGTTGGTATAATCATACATTTGGGGTCAAACATTTTTAAATAAATTTTAACATAAAATATATATTTTTAAATGAAAATAAAAATAAAAAATATTTTTAAATTAAGTTAATAATAAAATATATTTAATAAGTTAATATAAAGATATTTTTAAGTTAATATATATAAAATATTATGAATTTAAGTATTTATACATTAAGATACAAAAATATTTACACCATGTTGTCTACTTTAGATCGAGCAATGGTCGCTTAATTGTTGGATAAATGTTTAGTTTCTTAAGTAACCAATGTTTGAATCTTTTTGCCCCTATTCGTTTTCCTTTGTTTTCTTTCAACAATAGGGTGGCACATATCACTATTTGATTGGTAAAAATAAATATATTAATTTAAAATAAAGTTAGTCTTACAACAAAATGATGACACATGACATGACGTGACATCATTCGATTATAGAATTAAATTTATTTTAATTTATTAAAAGTATTATTAAGTTGAGATAATATATAAATAACATAGATCAAATGCGTGATTATATTAAAATATTTATCTGTTGTTAACAATAATTAGCTCGGGGTGACCATATGTTAATTGAATAAAAAAAAAAAGTAATCATATCTTATATTTTTTGAAATCAGTGACTAAAAATAAATAAAATACAAACATAAATAACCATATGTACAATTAATCCTAAAATCGCCGATATTTATCTGTTGAATGCCTTCACATATATATAGGAATGGGCATGGGTCGGGTTGAGTCAGGTTTTTTGGTCCACCCGACACGACCGGATAACAAGGGAGCCTTCACTCGAGATCCGACCCGACCAAAACAAGATTTCACCCGACCCGAAATAATAAAAAATATTTTTATTCAATAAAAACAGTGACTTAATTGAAAAAAAATTATATATAGAGGGGTATTATTATAATTATTCTTAAATATATAAAGTAAGATTATATATATTTTTCGGATCGGGTCAGGTCGGATATTTTTTACCGTAAACCTTAACTCGATCCGACTCAAATATCACACCTAAAAGAATCTGATCCGACCCAAACTTAAATTTTTTTAAAAAATCCGACCTGTTCAAATAGGGCGGGTCGGAACCGTCAGTTTCGATTTAATGCCCATCCCTACTATAGAGATATAAAGAGAAGAAGACGACCGACAAGTTGTTGGGTGGGTACTGTCAGGTTTCTGAAAAGCAAAACGTGCCATTAGGTAATTATATCAAATTACGTAGGGAAAAAGTTACCCAAAGCGATAAAAAGTTTAAAAAGTAAAAGTAAAAACAAAGCAAGATCAAGTAAATACTATAAAGCAGGACAAGATTGTTAGGGGGGGGGGGTACTTAACTCAGTTCCCATTAAGTCAATAAAGTACCCTTTCTCTAAAATTTTGGCCCATCACCAGAGACAAATATACCTATTTTCAGGCCTTAATTTAACAGCTCCATCTACCTTATCTCTCACCAAGTTTACCCTTTCACCCCCTTTCACTTTTAAACTTTTAACTTTTTACCCTCTAATTTATGGAGGTTGTTCTTCAAGCAACCTTCAACTTGCTTGTGATGCCTGTCTATATGCAATTAAGGGAAAGAGATGTTAAAAGAGATCGAATGGGACCATGCTTTTACCAACGTCCGAAATCTTTTTGATATTTGTTGAGGGATGAAATGAAGTCGTGACGTTTTTTAACGATTGATCTCTTTTGGTTTGAATTGAGAGTCACAACTGATGATTCAGTGGATGTGAAAGATGGATAGACGAGCTGAGAATGAACCGTCCTCTGAGAGATCACGAGAGAGTCCCTATTCCAACCTTGTATTGTGACTACTAATCACTAAGGTCATCTATAGGTCAATTTTCTATCTCGGGAAGTCCATGGGTTCGAATTCAGGGATGAATTGAGAGAATGCTTCACGTTACGTACGAGTTTATAATTATGTCTCTTTAGCATTTAATGTACTTATTAAAAATCCTCACCATTAATATAAAATTATACGTTCGACCCGACTTTGACGCTATTATATGAATTTATCTCTGAACTTTGTTAACAATTTTGCATTAACATCCATTTTCGACTCTTTTAAGAAAAACATGTAAATCGTCATCATACTTTAATAGTAAGTTAATAATTCTTACGTAAAATCTAAAATTAATTTTAAGAGTTGTTATTTATGCATGAAACAAATATTTAAATTCATAATTTTTATTAGATTTTATTCTATTTTTGCTTCTTTGGGTTTTTAATTTCCTGAGGCAGGAAAAGTCCAGAAAATTGGGTGACATTGGGCATAGCTTCATTAGGCCTAAATCGAAAAGTAAATTTAAAAAAAGTTCAAAACTTTTGATTTGCTTCTATTTTAGTCACTTGATTGTTAAATCATAAATAGGAAGATTACATGGTAGCTACATGTGATGATATGAAGCATTTATCATTAACATGGAATCCTTGTGTCATTTATGTCATTTTTTTTGTTTTATCGTCTTCCTTTAAAGATGAAAGTTTTACAATTTCATTATCGTCTCACATCAGTGTTGCATTATCATTTTCTGACGTCTTTCTTGACCACTTAAGATATCGAAGAACTCACCTCAATGCTTCCCACCACTCAATTAGATTAGATTTTACATAAAACACTTTAAAATTCAATCTCAAACTCGGAACTTATGAAACACTAAATCTCTTTGATCTATAAAATCTATTTTTTGATCAACGTGAAATCAAGATATACAACTCACTCCCTCCTCTATCTCACACCACTGGGATTTGAAATAATATACTTTATCATTGAGAAATCAAATGAAATTTGAAATAAAATGTTTTGCTTTTAGCTAATAATCTTTTGTTCTTCATAGACATAAAATCACACATTTGCCTTATATATATATATATATATCTATAAAATAAAAAGGGATGGAAAAGAAAAGGCAAAAAAATGTTTTGCTTTTAGCTAATAATTTTTTTAAACTTAGCTCGATTAAAATAAAAAAAGCTCGAAACAATTTTTTTTAAATTAATTCGATTAAAGTCTCAAATTCAAACTCAAACCTAAATCTTAAATACATAAAAATCTTACTATATTTTTTTTAAAAAAAAATCAACATATAAATATTAATATTATTAATAATTTATTTATTTTAAAATAAAATCTTAATATATTATATTTTTAAACTGCTCACGAACTTTTCAAATCGAGAATCAAATTTCTCATTTCGATTAGTTAAAAACTCAAACTAATTACTTTCAACCTGAGTATTTATCAAACATTAACCAATTACCCTAAACACATGTTTAGGTCTTTCCCATTCTCCATTGTTTTTTAAGATTTGGGGCTTCCTATTCTCTGTATCTTTCATAGCTTTATATATATTTATATATGTATATATATATTTGCCTTCTCGGGTCTCTCTCTCTATCCAGAAAGGGCAAACCCTAAAGAGCCGTATACACTATTTTATCTCTCTCTAAGTAAGTTTTATCTCTCCTCTCACTTCCTTTTCCTTTGCTTTCTCTTTCTAACGGTTCTTGAATGTATGGGTCCTTAGTCTTTGTACTATTATTAAATGTATTTTCTTCTTAAATTTGTTTGTTTGTGTGTTTGAGCTTTTGAAGATGAAATTTGTGAAAAGGAGATTTATGGATGTTATAAAGTTTCCATTTTTGAAAGCCCTGCAACCGCCATAAAAAAACCCAAACTTTCTTTTTCCTTTTTCCAGTTTCTGTTAGTAGATCTGATCACGGGGTTCGTTGCATGCAAAGATTTGACCTTGGGGAAATGTGGGGGGTTTGAGAACTTGTTTGAATCTGAAAGTTTCCATTTTCTGTTGGGAATCTTTAGATTTTTCGGTTTTTTCTATGTTTATTAACTGTGGATTGAGATCTTTTGTTTACATATCTTGGATCTGCGGAAACGTGGAAGCTGCCGATTGAAATTTAGCACATTGGGGGTTTCCCCCTGTTATTTTCTTGGGAACCAAACGGGTTGCAAGGCATTGTTTTAATTGGAATGTCTCCGCCGTTGTGGGTGGAAATAATGTGAAACATTGTAAAAAGTTTATTCAATCTGTTGTTTGTTGGTGTTTATGTGTAGCTTCATGGATGAAAATGCGTTGAACATGCGGAATTGGGGTTACTATGAGCCTTCCTTTAAAGGACATCTTGGTCTGCAGCTTATGCCAAGCATGGCAGACCGAGACACTAAGTCTTTTATTCCGATGCGTGATCCGAATTTCTTGGCCACTCCCAATGTCGCCTTTCATCCTCGCGACTGCGTTGTTTCAGAGGCTTCTATCCCAATGAATTATGTTCGGGATAGTTGGATTAGCCAGAGGGAAAAGTTTTTAAACATAATGCCAGCTGTTTCTCCTAGTTTCGGCATTGTTCCAGAAACTCCGGCAGCTCATTCGTTGTCAGTTTTGTTGCCGCCACTCGATTCTTCAAGGAAAGATGAGAGGGTGGCTGGGAGAGTTGAAGAGCCACCAGCTAGTAAGGAAAGTGTTCAATTGAAGAAAAGGCAGGGCGAGGCTGCCCCTAAGACTCCAAAGACCAAAAAGCCTAGGAAGCGAAAGGATAACACCGATTCTTCCGTTCAACTTGTGAAGCCAGCGAAGAAGAGTATGGACATTAAAATCAATGGATATGACATTGATATTTCTGGATTCCGCCCTCGTGTACCGGAACCCCTCAGCAATGTTATCGATGGGGATGTGGCGGTTGGCAATCCGCTTGTTGCACCACAAATGTATCCATGTATCCTCTGCCGATGAGCACCAAGCGACGAGGTGCGAGGATAGCTGGGAGGAAAATGAGTCAAGGGGCATTCAAGAAGGTGCTGGAGAAACTCGCGTCGGAAAACTATAACTTCAGTAACCCAATCGATTTGAGGTCCTATTGGGCTAGACATGGTACCAACAAGTTTGTCACTATCAGGTAGATTTAAATCGGTGGTTACCTGCACAGCTCCATCGGATACCGTCCCTGCTTCACTGCGTCAAACATGTACATATTTCTGTCCTTTGGAGATCTTCGTTGCCTTTGTAGTTCATGAATTTTCAGTCATGATAATGTTTCAGTATTCCAGCATTACTGTTTTTTTCCGGAACTATTTAGTACTTTATTTATGCTTTTGCTTCAAGAACTTTTGTTTAATGATGAGTTCTCTATTTGTTGGATAAATCTTTGTACATTTAGTGTGTGTGTATGTATGTATGTATGTATGTATGTATGTATTAATTGTTTCCATTGATGTCATAGTTAATATTTCCTCCATTGGTGTTCATGTCATCATGGAGAACCTCTCATCTCTCTGTTAAGGTTTCTATTGCTTCTCCATGTTCAACAATAGCCTCGGAAACCTCATCGATTCTTCTTTCGAGTTCTTTGACATATTCATCTGGAATCTCAAAGACTGACGACTTCGTTGGCTTTCGAAATGCCGTATTCCTTACAAAATTCGAGATATCGGGAAAGTTTTTCTACTTGTCTCTTTGCCTTCCGAAGAAATATCAAGGGCCATGGCTGCTTCTGGTTTACCTAGTGAATGTGCTTCCAATAAGACCTTTGCAATCTCACTGCGTATTCTACTATAAACATCGTGTATCGCCCAAAGTTCAGCTTGAAGAGGTGATGCAATGCCTATGGGACGGGAGAAGCTAGAGATCCAAGCTCCACTTTCATTCCTGAATGCTCCACCAATCAAGCTCCTACCATTAGAGAGGTTAACAGAGCCATCCGTATTGAGGGCTATCCAGCGTTGGGGAGGACTCGGCCACTGGGCGGGAGAAGGGTGGTTTTTGCTTCTGTTAAGGGGTGTGGAAGAACTATGCAGGTGGTAATGATTGGCCCAAACAGCAGCCTTCTGGATGATTGAGGGAGGAGTGCGAACGCCATTAAAGACAAAACCATTCTTGCTTTTCCAAATGCTCCAGAGGAGGGAGGCGAACAGAAGTTTCCAGGAGTGTTTGCGTTATTCAGGGATGGGGAGTTTACATGAGAACACACATTGGTGAGCAGCCAGTTGTGAAGATCCGAGGTCCATAAGTGAGATTGGTAGGAGGGGGAGGACATGGCGCCAAACAGCAGCTGCATGGGAGCAGTCTCTGAGCACGTGGATAATGGTTTCTTGAGTGGAGCCGCACAGATTACAAGCAGGGACATTGGAGAGTAAGCGTTTGAAATGCTCCATGTAAGTCATGCTTTTCTGTTGAGAAGCTAACCAAAGAAGAACCCGGATTCGTTGGGGGACAGGGAGGCGCCAATAACGATTCCATTTTGCATCAGTTTCATTCCAACGATGGGTGGCGAGCACCTTGTACGCAGAACTAACTTCAAATTTATTATTAGCTGAATTTAGTGATGATACTATGTTTGTAGGAAGTAACCGGGAGTCCTGGTAGCTGAATTCAGGCTATTACCTTGCTCAGATAGGGCTGGGGTGTAGAGAAGTCAACAGTCCAGGGCTCTATCGTGAGGTAGTGGCCCAAAACCGACCATGGACCATCCTATAATACCTTCAAATAATCTCTATGGGTTCAGAAGGTGACGAGGTAGTAATCTTTATCGATATCCATCAATTTGAATGGTTGGAAGGGTTTCCAGAGATCATACATCTTGTTTCGAAGGGTGGTGTAGCCTATACGTCGCCCTAAGAGTTTAACAACCACTGTTTGATCAAAGCTCTTGGCATTAAGGGTTTGGATACGCTAAGAGAATACGATAAATATTATCCCGTCAACGACCGAGCGAGTAACATCGCCATCAAGGATATTTATGTCTTCGTCTTCAATGGTTTCCTCTTTAAGGGAAGGAATCGAAGACTTGCCCGCTATGAGTTTGTCTTTATAAGATATCGCATGAAGGTTGCTATTAGTGGTCGAAGGCGGATTAGGAGGGGACGGGTAAAAAAGGTAGAAGGGTTATTAACCGCCATTGGGGGCATTGTCGTCCGAAGGTTCCTCATCGAGACGGTGAAGCTCTTTGGGGTTAGGGGTCGCTAGGGTTGGAGGGATCGCTTGTGTTTTCAGAGGGGATCATTGTAGGGTTTCTTAGATTACTCAATTTTAATTCATGTAATATTACTGAACTATAAATTTGTTGAATGTCAATTGATTAAAAATTAGGGTAAATTATGTATTTAGTACTTAAGCTATTGATTTTGATCCGTTTTAGTACCTAAAATTTCTATTTTTTAAAACAATACATAATATTTAGTTTTTATTTTATTTTAATACCTCACAATTAAAACTTAACGTTTCATTTTTATGGATAAATTACATCATTCGTAACTCAACTTTCAACTCACTCCTATTTTGGTATTAAAGTTTAAAATTTTTTAATTTTATTCAAATTGTTCCTATTTTAATCAGTCTATTTTATTTATTAATAATTTTTGTGACATGACATTTGTTAATATTATTTTATTAATATATAATTAAAAATAAAAATAAATAAATTTGAAATTCAGAGTGATTGAATTAGGAGTAATTTGAAAAATTAAGTAATTAAATTAAAAAACATAAAATTTAGTGACCAAAATAGGATTGAGAGCATAGTTGAGTGATGAATGATGCAATTTACCAATGAAAAATGTGTCACGTGCAAATCACCCATTAAGTTTTTAACGACGAGATACTAAAACAAAACAAAAACTAAACGTTAGGCATGATATTGAAAAAATTAAAAGTTTTAAGTACTAAAACATATCAAAACTAACAATTTAGATTCTAAGCGCATAATTTAACCTAAATATTATATAGTTAACCAATTATATTACAAGCATGATTCATGAAGAAATTAGTTAGTCATCAAAGCACTGATTAATTAGTGGAATTCATTGATCTTTATTTCATCTGGAAAACATCCCATATTTATATGTTACTGTTGCCTTCAAGGTTTCCAATGTTCCTCTATGTTTAACAATGACATCGTCTTTCTCTCTTACGCCTATTGCCATTTGGTTCCTGTATGTCTTGTCCGAAACCCCATCGATTCTTCTTTTGAGATCTTCGACATCTTCCTCCGGAATATCGATAACAGTGACGAATTCGATGGCTAAATTCGTTACAAAATTCGAGATATCGGGAAAGTTTTTCGCTTTGTCTCTTTGCCTTCCGAAGAATCTCAAGGGCCATGGCTGCTTCTGGTTTACCTAGTGAATGTACTTCCCCTAAGACCTTTTCAATCTCACTGCGTATTTTACTATAAACATCGAAGATCTCGTCGACAACACACTCCATGGCCTCGAAAACTACAGGAACCTTCATGTTATCGGCTCGTGGCCTAATCTTAAGCAACAAATCAAGCAAAAATTGCCATTTCCGAACCATCAACGGACTATCCTCGGCATATTTGTTCTCTTCCTTGAGCCAAATGGCACCTCTTTGATCGAGAAATGCAAAGTACTGACGAACAAAAAGATCGAAACCGCCTGTCTTGCTTAACCTCGAATGCCCGTCGCTGAACCTCGACAAATCGAACGGCAAATGGCCGATCTTTTTAACGGCCGGGTTCTTACAATGAACAAGATCATGCATGAGCAACAACCCTTTGATCGCCACCACCATCAACTCGAAAACTCTTTCGGCATTCCTTTTAACGGAGCAGTGTTCATCATGATTTGTGGCCTTGATGATGGCAGCCTCGAAATCATGATTCATATGTGATCTTTTAGCTGAAAAATAGGCGGCGACTATGCTTTTCTTGTCTTTGATGCCACCGGCGGCCCTCTTCAACATACTCATTTTTACAGCGTTGAAAATTGAAATCGTCGGCAAAAGAGGGAGGGATATGAAGCAGTGGATTTAGGGTGACGAACTCCCTTATATGAAGCTTTAGGATAGTTGTAACTACGTCAAGTTCTTGGTTCGTTTGTTCATATGAGTTATTGGTTCAACAAAACTGAAGAACCAACCCTCAATATTTGGAGTTCGCAGTTATCAGTTACAACATAAAGCAGCTAATATTTAGGGTTTTGGTGTTGGCTCTTCTTCTCTTTGAGTTATCGGTTCTTTTTTCACCTCCTCCGTCGCAACAACGTTGTCACTCATCCGATAATTTTCCCGAACTTCCATTGCAATTTTTCTAGTCGCAATTATTGCAATAACATCTCCACCTATCCCATCACTTTTCTCTCTCTTCACTCGTCTCTCTCACAAGCGTTTGACGTTAATTATTAGTTTCGACTTCCACTCGTTCATCGAAAACCTAGTAAGCGGAGTGCGACGACGTTCTAACACGCAACTAGTCTCACAATTGTTCGCCCAACATCACATTGTAAGGGGTCGACGAAAGGTGTGTGGTTGACATGTAGAAGCCATGGCGACGGTTGAGAAAAATAGGCGTTGACGACGATCGAGTTTTGTGAGAGGGATTTTGAGATTTTAGGTTGGAGCAAATTGAAAATTTTCAAAAGTCGGTAATTTTTTAAAATTATTTTAAAGTAAGATCAATCTGATAGAATGTGTAAATTTTAATGACTAAAATTGTTATTATACCATGTAATTTCACTACTTCTCTTGAGTCAACCTACTGGCAAGTGACCAAACAAAAACAAAAACAAAACGAACGCTACTATAATTGTGAAAAAACAATAGTTGAGTGATCAAATTAAAAATACAATACTAAGTGGGTGACTAAATAGATAGTTTAGCCAAAACAATTAATCATATGTACCGAATGAAACGACTAAATATACCTTGAATTCCCCACACGTATTTTCCTTCAAGAATGTGGATTGATGGTCAAATTCATGGACCACATATCAAAACATACGAAATTATTGAATATATAGCTATCGATATTAATATTAGACAAAATATTTGACCGTCCATTGGACCGTACAGGGTTAAAGATTTTGTATTCTATATAATTCCACATATTTATATATTTAAATTATATTAATATTGTACAAACCAAACGACCTCGGTGATAAAAGAATCGTTATTATTCTTTGATATCACGGGTTCGAACACTAGAAATACTAAAGGTGTGAACGTTTAATGTCAAATGATTAAGAACAATTTTTGAACATATATTATCTTATACTTACCACATATTAATATTCTTTTATTTTTCACTTCGATTGATAATCATATTGTCTCAATAATATAATAATTATTTTATAATTAATTTTTGAGTAATTTAATCTTTAAATTTATTAATATAATAATATTTTATTATATACAAAATTTTAAACTTGTTTAGTATCTTTATCATGTTAGATTTAAAATAACCTTACTATCAATATTTTATAATTACGACATATACATCTTACATATATATTATTGTTCAAATTTAAAACCTCTAAAAAGAATAATATTTTCTTTTACTACTAGGATCGTTTAATGAGTTTAATTATAAAGTTATTTAATTTTACATTATGTATATCTTATATAGATAGAAACAAATATAAATATGCGTAATGGGTAGGAGAGATGATAGAGCCTCGTTAAAAACACAACTTGTAATACTCAACTTTGCCACTAATGCATGCACTTTTAGGTGGTGTTTGGATGGAGGAATGTGGGATTCTCATTGGAATAGAATTAACATTCTCTTGTTTGGTTAGGCCGGGAATCCCATTCCCGGTAATGAAAGATTACTAATAGTGGATTTTTTGGGGTATATTACCGGGAATGTCATTATCTCAATTTCCTTAGGTATTGTTGGATTACCGACGTTTTGGATTAAAATGCGCTTAATTTTTTATTTTTTTTAAAAAAATATTCTTCTTCTGTCATTGAATGATAAAAATTCTACGAAGGTTAAATTACAAATTTATCCTTAAATTATTTTAGATTTAAAAAAATCTATAATTAAAATTTTATATGAAGTTCAGGGATTAAAATTTTACCATTTCATTAAACTTTTTTTATATTTTTAATTTGTAAAAAAATTATAAATATTATGAATTTAAATTTTTTAAAGAAAATATATAAATATTTTTCAACTTGTAATATTATACAAATATATAATAAAGACAATTTGGTCAAATATACATTCCAATAATCTTTTATTCCTTTAACCAAACACGGTAATCTTGCATTCATGCTAAGCCAACCAAACACAAAATACAACATTCACAGTAATCTTATTCTCTGATAATCTTACATTCTCACTAGTAATCTTACATTCCGTGAACAAAACGTACCCTTACAAGACTACACAACCCCTCTATTCATGTGGATTGCTCCTAACCTTGCATCTTGATAGTACTATGCTCACAACCAAGTCAAATAAAGGAGACGCACCTGATGGCTATGGGCAAAAACTGCTTGGTCCAATCAACGATGGAGCTTCACAAGCATTACTCCAGGGAGTGAGCTTGATATACATCTTAGATAGCAATGACACAGTCTTACATCGAAAGCGAACTCACACAGCCTGTGAAAACATGTGAACCCACCACGATCAAACGCCATGATTGGTAGTGGCATCACCGAACCCACCAGAAATACGACATGCTTGGTCTTTTAGTTCAAGCCATATATGTACAGCAGATTGGAAGAGACCCTGGAGACCCAAAAACCAGCTTACTATAGCCTCAAATGTTCAATCCACTAATGCTTACCGCTAATTCCCGAAAAATCTGCTCAACACTGTCAAAACAGTATCACTTTAACGATGCACATTCATAAGATTAGGGGCACAGACACTGAAACTTCTATTATTGAAGAGGATTTCATTTCGGTACACCAAAATCGTCCATACGATAGCATAGAATGTCATTCTCCACACCAGTTTTGAGGACACTCTGATTGGTTGATTTTCCCACAGTAAAATGAGATCTCGGACATTACCTGGAATCACGAGATTAGTTCTCCATTGCGAGCAGAACCTTTGCCATATCCTCCACACAACCGGACAATGACAGAAGAGATGGATAACTGATTCGTTTTCTTCACGACACCACACGCACGTACGGGGGGCCACGACCGTAACGCCTCTAGCTGCTAACTCAACAAGCATCGGGATTCTTTGATAAGCCACCTTCCACACGAAAGCTTCAATACTTGTTAGCTCTATTCAATACTTGGTTAAACTCCTCCCAAACCCTGAGTTCCCAAACAAATAGATTTCTCAAATCAACAGACCATACCCATTCTCCATTACGAACCTAGCCAAACTCCGCAACTGTGTCACTTTTGTTTAAAGCCACTCCAAAGATTTTCGGAAACGATGATTTTAACGAAGAAACTTCAGTCCAACGATCGTTCCAAAAATAAATGCGACTTCTGTCCCCCAACACCCTTTCCTGTAAAATGATCGTCCGACTTACTCAACGGGGCTGTAATATTCCTCCACACACACGAGGACTTTTTCGGGTTTGCGGCTTTGGGAACAAGCGACAACTGATCCAAGTTGTATTTAGCCACCAACACTGTTAAGTGTTGTCTTGTTAACATTTATCGTAGCAGCTAAAATGAATCTTAAAACAAATGGTATAATTACACACGTAGTCCTCAATATTTACACATCCTGTCAATATAGTCCTGATTTTAATTCAATTAAATAAATTTAATTTCCAATTATATGGTGGTGACACATGTCACTACAAATTGGAGGATATTTTTCTTAATTTTAATTAATTTATTTTGTACCTAATCGGGTGACTTTATTGGCAATATTTTAGTTAAGTAATCTGATTGATGAAATTAAAAGGCGGATACTCAACATGAAAGTTCCAATTATATGGTGGTGACACATGTCACTACATTGGAGGATATTTTTCTTAATTTTAATTAATTTATTTTGTACCTAATCGGGTGACTTTATTGGCAATATTTTAGTTAAGTAATCTGATTGATGAAATTAAAAGGCGGATACTCAACATGAAAAGGAATAATAGTTAAATGGTTATAGATATAGTTTACCCTTAAATTAAAGAGACTAGCTCAATTAAAAAAATTAAAAAAAACATTTCAAAACAACAACAAATTTTATTATGAAACATATTTTTTATTAATTTTTGATAAGTATAAATCAATATTTGTTTAAAAATAACTCTAAATTTTTTAAATTTAAAGGCTTACACTCCTCATATCTATAGTACTCGAACCCAAATTTTTAAAGAATAACAATAATTCCTATATTACGGAGATTGCTTATTTCGTTCTATTACGAAAGGCATTTATTAGTGGGAAAGGCAAGTAAAATGAGATCCCACGAGTTGACACACTGCAAAGTCATAAGCCAATTGGTTGTTGTAACGTTGTTTATAGATACGATATTTTTCAGATATGTTTTTGAATAGGAGAATGAGATAGACGGAAAAATGATCACGTGTGATAGTCTTAATATATAGTTAAAAAAAAGATTATCGGTTTTATTATTATTTAAATAATAAAATTAGTAAAATATTATTAGAAACATTATTATTTCTATTGGTTTTGTTATTATTGGCGTTTTACTGGTTTTGTTAACCGGTTTTGTTATTTTTTATACCGATTTTGTTATTGTTAAACATTTTACCGGAAATGTTAAAAAATATTGATGTTTTAGATATAAATAATAATGTTTTAGGTAATTTTTTTACCGATTTTATTATTTAAATAATAACAAAAAGAGAAAATCGCCTCAGTGACCAAAAAAAAGTTATAATATACGATTTTAACCAACTTTTTTTGGATTTGCCAAAATGACCAACAAAATCGCAACGCGAAATAAAAATCGCAACGCGATCCCCAGAATCGCAAATCAGTTTTCCAAAATCGCAACGCGATCCCCAGAATCGCAAATCAGTTTCCAAATCGCAACGCGATCTTGAAATCGCAATGCGATAGTACAAATTCGCATTGCGATTTTCCAAAATCGCAACGCGAATATGAAAATCGCAACGCGAACACATAAATCGCAACGCGTATCCGTAAATCGCAACGTATATCCGTATATCGCAACGCGTATCCGTAAATCGCAACGATAATACATAAAATCGCAACGCGTATCCGTAAATCGCAACGCGATATTTAAAGCGCCATTATAATCGCTACGCGTATTTTATTTTCAAATTACAAAAACCAATATTAAGACAAAATCCCGTAATCGCAACTCATAACCTAAAACCTAAAATCACAACTCAGTCCCATCTCCATCTCTCACTCTCTACGGCGAAGAAATCCGTCCCCATCTCCGAAGATTTCCGTCCCCATCTCCGGCGAAATCCCTCACAACCATTCACGGTCAGAAATCCCTCACAATATTCAGAAATGGAAAATCAACCTCCGAGGGTTAGTTTTTTTAATTATTTTTATTTTGAAATGTTTGCATTATTGTAGGTTTTTTCATATTGAAACTGATGATAAGTTTACTGGTCATTTCAATAATAGATTACCATTTCACTTAGATTCATTTCGCGTTACGATTCTGTCGTGCGATTTTCATTTCGCGTTGCTATTCTCTCGTTGCGATTTTCAAGTTAGTATTTGTCTTTGTCTTTGTTCTGTCTTTGGTTGAAGTAATGCATCCATTCAAGTTTCAATTTGCAGAAGTCGCAACGAGATAAATGAAAATCGCAACGAGAGAATGACTGTCGCAACGAGAAATGAAAATCGCAACGAGAGAATCGCAACGCGAAATGAAAATCGCAACTAGAGAATCGCAACGCGAAACCAAAATCGCATTGCGATTTTCATTTCGCGTTGCGATTCTCTCGTTGCGATTTTCATTTCGCGTTGCGATTCTCTAGTTGCGATTTTCATTTCGCGTTGCGATTCTCTCGTTGCGATTTTCATTTCAACCAAAGACAAACAGTGTTGCAAATTTTAGTTTCAAGAATAAACTACTACTTTTTTGTTTATTGTTTTTGGTATATCTTCACAGTGTAGTTTTTGGTATATCTAACTTGTATGTTTATTGTTTTTGTAGCAATTTTTTTCGGCTCAATTGACCTTGAGAATAAAGTCAGCCTGGCCCTACAATTGCTTCGAAGCTTTCACCTGCTCAAAGACAATTGTTTGAGGAAACCTGCTTCGGGCCATGGCTGAGAGTACAGCATCCGGTGGAGATGCTAATTTGACCCATTTGTGGCTTCAGACCATGACATCAAATCTACCCGACAGTATACAACGTGGTGAGGAAGAGATATGGTTTCATTTTCCACCAGCGTATACTTGTTTTGGGCGGAAGGAGTTCTGCTTAATCACTGGTCTACGATTCGGACACGATGATGTAGGCCGGTACACTCGTCATATCGCCCGCCCATCATGGTTATCCCGGGTTTTTTCCGGATGAGTCAATGGAGAAGCCAAACCTACATGTCGACGACCTGAAGAAATTGTTTAATAGAAAGCTGGTTTCACTCGATGGATGACGTCGATGTTGTCCGAGTATGCCTTCTACTACTTGTGTATGCCGGCTTTTTAGGCAGAGAGGCCAGACAACCTATTCATCGGGAGCTAATATTGGTAGAGGACCTGAATGCATGGAATCTGTTTCCGTGGGGTTCGTATATATGAAAGCTACCTGGACTAAGTTGTCGTCTGCCTTTGATGACCGCAAAAGTTTGCGGGGCGATGGGTCCAAATACACTTTGTCAGGCTTTGTTTGGGCCTTTAAGGTAAGAATTTCTATATAATGTTTCTAAAATTATAATTAATTATTTAACAATTACTAATTTTGTTATTATATTGTTTGTAGATTTGGATATTCGAGGCTTTCCCCAGCATGCGTACATATGCAATAAAAACGTCAATGATATTCCCAGGGCTATTTCCTGGAAGAGGAAAACTCTGTTGGATTGGGAAGACTTAATACCATATGCGACAATAATATGTAAGTTAACACAAATACTTTCATATAATATATAAACAAGTTATTAATAGTAGACGTTTAACTTTGTTTGAGTTTTTATATTTTAGGAGGCCAACATTCCATTACAAAGACTGACACCCACGGAGGAAGAGCTTGCCACTGATTGGTGGCAAGCTAGTCAGAGTTTTTTTGATGGCACGGATGATGAGCAGCATCCACTTCCTCCAATTCGAGAGCCATCACCTCACCTAGAGCCATCACCCGATCGACCCGACTATACACCTCTAGAACGAGAGCCATCACCTATCCCGTCACATCATCGAGCCTCTTCTCCACCATCACCTCATGATAGGCGACCGGCAAAGATGCCACGACTCCTATCTCCCTGTTCTCCACCTCCACCTCAACGGGATGAGTCAAGGGAGTTACGTGATGAGGTCAATGCCTTGCGTGAGGAGATCGTTACTCTACGCGATAACGATGGTGCATGGCGTGTGGAGGTGTCAACTTTACGTGGTGAGGTTGCCGCTCTACGTGAGATGATAGTATCGTTGCAGAATGAGGTTCATACTCTACGCAACGAGGTAAGTTTAAGATTTTCCATATTTAACTTAATGATAAATTTACTCGTAATTTCACTTAGATTAGCCATTTCACTTAGATTGCTTAGTAAATTTATTTGGTTGCTGCCAATTCTGCTAAACTGTGTATTCTTTAACACTGTGAAATAGTATTTGTCTTTGTTTTGTCTTTTGGTTGAAAGTAAATTTGTTCGGTTGCTGCCAATTCTGCTAAACTGTGTATTCTTTAACACTGTGAAATAGTATTTGTCTTTGTTTTGTCTTTTGGTTGAAAGTAAATTTGTTCGGTTGCTGCCAATTCTGCTAAACTGTGTATTCTTTAACACTGTGAAATAGTATTTGTCTTTGTTTTGTCTTTTGGTTGAAAGTAAATTTGTTCGGTTGCTGCCAATTCTGCTAAACTGTGTATTCTTTAACACTGTGAAATAGTATTTGTCTTTGTTTTGTCTTTTGGTTGAAAGTAAATTTGTTCGGTTGCTGCCAATTATGCTAAACTGTGTATTCTTTAACACTGTGAAATAGTATTTGTCTTTGTTTTGTCTTTTGGTTGAAAGTAAATTTGTTCGGTTGCTGCCAATTCTGCTAAACTGTATTCTTTAACACTGTGAAATAGTATTTGTCTTTGTTTTGTCTTTTGGTTGAAGTAATGCAATCCATTCAAGTTTCAATTTGCAGAAGAAGAAATAGTTTACTTTCGCAACACGAAACTTAAAATCGCAACGCGAAACCAAAATCGCAACGCGAAATCAAAATCGCAACGACAAGATCGCAACGCGAAACCAAAATCGCATTGCGATTTTCATTTCGCGTTGCGATTTTCATTTCGCATTGCGATTCTGTCGTTGCGATTTTCATTTCGCGTTGCGATTTTGGTTTCGCGTTGCGATTTTAAGTTTCGTGTTGCGAAAGTAAACTATTTCTTCTTCTGCAAATTGAAACTTGAATGGATTGCATTACTTCAACCAATAGACAAAACAAAGACAAATACTAACTTCAGGGTATTAGTTTGAAACATATTTTTCTTTGTTATCTGATGCATTTTGTGAACTATGATAGAATAATGACTTGGGTGAATACAATGCAAGTTTGAAACATATTTGTCTTTGTTTTCACTGTTTAAATATCATGTATGTTTATTTACTGATTTTTGTATTTAATTATTTAGCGGCCCGATAGAGTGGATGCTTTACGTCGGGTTATGCTTGCACGACGGAGTTCACGCATCAGACAGCGTGCACGTGCTATTAAGTCTCCGTACACCCCAATAGTGCGAAGACACCGCAAGAAGAAGCCCGACTCGCCTGTCATCCCTCAAGAGTCCACTCCTATCGTTGAAGAGGCCCCCCCCTATCATTCCTCGAGAGTCCCCTCCCACCGTTCAAGAGGCCACTGTCATCATTGAAGAGGTCCCTCCCACCATTCAAGAGCCCGATTCACATGGCGTCATATGTAGGCTTCTTGAGAAACCCTCTGACGTGCCGGACATGATGGATTCAAGTTGGCTCTCGTATGAGTTACCGGCCAGTACCATACCGGTATCTGAAGAGGAGAGGGATCAACTACCGGACACAATTCTGGATAACACCCTTTGGGCTAAGACCGCTGTTGATTTTTATCTACATGAGCAGAGCCAGGGGTGTTTCACTGACATATGCAAGCTCACCGATGATATCTATTTGTTGCTTGATCGGTCTTGGTGGGGCGTATTATTAGGGGTCGAAGACAATGGCTATTTCGATGGGGGGGTAAGTCTTATATTTTTCTTATATTTCAATTTGATTAATTTTTTTTTTAAATTTATGTAAGTCACTAATATATGTCTTTTTTGTAAAACAGCATATCGATGCGTGGGTGACACGTCTTCTAATAATAAGAAAACTTAAGAAAAATAAAAATATACGATATACAATTATGCCGACGTCTTTTCACGCCGTTCACTTGAAGAATGCACGAGATGAATCATTTGATTTGGGCAATGGACAAGCTAAACTTTATCCTGCATGGTGGGAGGTCGATAAGGTTAGTATTTATTTTAGATTGAGTTTAAAGGTTTTATGAAATAAGTGCGCAAATGAATGAATTATTACTTATGATTGCAGGTGTTTATCTCTGTTTTGGAACGTAAACATTGGATTCTCGTCGAGCTTCAGCTCCCATCCCTTAAGACAATAGTGTATGACAGCATGATAAATTACATATCATTGGCTGATTTAAGAGATGTTATTAAGGGATGGAGCTCTCATTTGGCTAAATTCTTGGATGCGATCAATTATTGGACTCGTTCTGGAAACAAGAAGCCAAAGAAGCTCAATATTACAGTTATTAGAGACGAGACCGCGCCACAACAAACGAGCGGAGCCAGAGTAGATTGTGGTCCTCTCGTATGCTTGGCGTTGGAGCGTTTGACGACGGGAAGCATCAAGTATCTACCTCCCACCGATAGAGATAGAGATAGAGCTGCAGTAGGCTTGTGGTTTCGGCATTATATGGCTAAATCGATATATACGAGACGCTGCCTACCTGCATCCGCGTTATAAAAATGTCCATAAACAATTGGTAAGTTTATATACTTTTGGTTTGAAAATGTTTGGTTAAGTACCTAGAATTCAATAATTTGCTGTTTGTAGGTTTTAGATGTGTAGAAAGTGTTGTTTGAGCAAATGTTTGGTTTCTGCAGGTTAATCTCAGAAGTGAACTGCGTGAAAATGATGTATGGCTGCAAAAGTTGATTCAATAGTTTAATTGATTGTTTTTTGATTGTTTAATTGATTTGTAAAAGTTGATTCAATAGTAGATGATCGGAAATAAGAATTATTGCTTATTTTTTGATTGTTTAATTGATTTGTAAAAGATGATTTGTAAAAGTTGATTTGTGTAATTGATGCGAATATAATTCTTATTTGTGCTTGTTTAATTGATTGAAATGTAATGGTTGATTTTGTTGATTTCAATCTGCATTATGTTGAAGGCAAAATTGACTATCGCAATGCGAAATGAAAATAGCAATGCGAAATGAAAATCGCAATGCGAAATGAAAATCGCAACGAGAGAATCGCAATGCGGAAATGAAAATCGCAACGGGAGAATCGCAATGCGATTTTAATTTCGCATTGCGATTCTCTCGTTGCGATTTTCATTTCGCATTGCGATTTTCATTTCGCATTGCGATTCTCTCGTTGCGATTTTCATTTCGCATTGCGATTTTCATTTCGCATTGCGATTTTCATTTCCGCATTGCGATTTTCATGTTGGGATTTTCATTTCGCATTGCGATTCTCTCGTTGCGATTGTAATTTCCGTGTTGCGATAGTCAAATGCATGCCTAATAGTGATAACAACTGAATAACAAGAGTTGGTTAAGTCAAAATGGTTGGCCTGAGTCATTAATTCAACTGAAAATGTTAAAAGTTCACACATAAAATCCACATAATACAACGTTTGCATTTAAAAATCACCTAAGTTAACAGTCCCAAAAGGTGAAGCCAATTGTGATTTTGATGAGGATCCATATTTTGGTAGAGGAAAAGATGATTTTGATGGCACTGGTGATCCACATGTCAACCTTGTATGACCACTTTCCTTGCACCGACTACATGTCGATCTCTTCTTCTCTTCACCCTTAGACGGTATACGATCGTGACTTTTTGGTCGGCCAGGTAGCCTTCTGTCCATGGCTGGTGGCAAAACTGTTTGTAAGTCATCTGGTATGTCCCACTCAGAAGGATGTGGAATAGGGTAGACAATCTCGGCATAAGTCTGTCGATAAACTTCTGTAGTGTAGCAATCCATAGCGTATGCGCTTGAATCATCTTGGTTTAAATGAAGAGCAACTTTTATAACATGGCCACACGGATAACCAGATGTTTGCCATTTCATACAACTACACGTCTTTGCATTTAGATCGACTAGCCCATTTAAGTTATTATCCAGTACTTGAAACAAAGTGTTTGAACATGGTTCAACTCTCCATGACGTTGACTTCACAACACGTTTCGTTATCTTTTTTTCAGTCCATGGTGTAACACGATGTTCCAATGTTCCTGTAAATTTAAATAAACAATACTTAGTAAATATATAAATATGATAAGTTACGAATTCAAAGAAATAATACCTGCATGGTTTCTTTTCTTGTAGTACCACTGTTGAATAGAGGCTCGAAAAAACTCCATTAACATAGTAATGGGTAATTTCCGGGAATGACGACTTAGAGCGTTGATTGATTCTGCACTATTAGACGTCATGAAACCATATCTTGCTCCAAGTTGATGTACTCTTGACCATCTTTCAAACCCGACATCTTCTAGTGTTTGAGCACACTGAGGCAAAACACGTCTTAAACAATTTATATGCTTATTGAAATCCACTTCCCGATAAGCTTTTACAGCCTTCCAGTATGTCCATTTGTGCTTTTTTATACCAGCAGACCTTGATTTTAGATTTCTATACAAATGAACACCACAAAGTCCATGAAAAGCATCTGGGAAACACCTTCTAACAGCGTTGTCAATTGAGTTTGCCCTATCGGATATGATTGTCAGATTGCTAATAGGACCTATGCAATCCCTAAGATGCCCCATAAACCATGTCCATGAATCAGAGGTTTCAGATTTGCCAACCCCGTAAGCTATTGGCAATATCCCATTGTTAGCATCCATGGCTACTGCTAATAAGTTTACTCCAAGGTATCGACCTTTCAAATGTGCTCCGTCAACTATAATAACTGGGCGCATGCAAGTAATAAACGAACGAATCTACAAAATAATATACAAGAAATATAATCATTTAAATGTGAAATGCATGTAACTAACAAAAATGAGTCAACAAAATTATATTGATTTACTAACCGTAGCACCAATGGCGATAAACAGCAACTCAAAGCGTCCATCTCTATCTGTTTTGATATGAGTTACCGACCCAGGATTTTTCAGCTTTAAATTGTGACAATAAGCCGGCAGTTGGGCAAACGATGCTTCTGGCGACCCCCTCAACAATTCCAAGGCATAACATTTGGCTCTCCAAGCTTGAGAATATGATATACTAATCTTGAACCGAGCATTCATGTCAGTCATAATTTCATGTCCCCGATATACCCTGCCATTCAAAAACATTAACTCAGCCAGAAAACCACCCAACACCTTTTTGTTTGCCTGTCTATGGTGAGGAAAAACTTGGGTTCTTGAACATGTATGTTTATCAATAAAAGTCCTAACTTGAAACATTTCGCAATCTTTTATTCTCTTTGCAATCATTCGCCACATACAGTTTTTGTCAATCATACACCTTGTTTCGAAACGATCTTTGCTTGATTTGTTAACTTTTAGTTGATAGCCATCTTCCACACATTTCGTATACAAAGCTATCTTCAAGTCTTCCTTTGTATCAAAACAATCATCTTTCTTGATACGAATAACTTTTGTGTAACAATCAACTGCTTTCTTTACCAACTCTTCTTCCGGTATCTGAAGTAATTCTGGCATATTCCAGTTATACGCCCGTGGCATTTTCTTTTCTTCGGGGATTTTTTCTTCTTCTTTTTCTTCTTCAGGATTATGAATTACAGAATGGATGTTCAACATGTTCATTCACAGTCGTAACTTCCTCCTCATTATCATCAACAATACATTCTTCGGCAACGGCTGTTTCATCATCAAAATTCGGGTATTGACCAATATCAAAATCATTACACGCAGGGTCTGTTTCTTCTTCTGAAACATCATCAAAATCCGTGTATTGACCAATATCAAAGTCCGGATATTGACCAAGACCAAATTTCGAATACTGACTAGTACTCACAATTTTTTTTGTTGGCTCATCATCGTCTAACTGGTCAATACGAAAACCGGAATTTGGTGCTGAAAGTTGATTGGGATTTGGATTAGAGAAAGGTTGTGGGTTTTGAGAAAAACTTAGTTGATTACTACCCGCTACTGACCCAACAATACTACTTCTAGGTTCAACAACATACAATGTAACATCATCTTGTGAAACACTAATGTAAGCAATGAATCGTTCAACATCTTCATTGTCGGTTAACAAATAAACTTTACCATTTCTCTGATAAGATAGCCTAAATCCACTTAGGGGCTCTAAATTCAATTTATTTGAAACACGTAGCATTAGAGTTTCATAAGTTAACTTTTGTAAAGACAATTTTAGTTGAAGATTCATGGGTAAAGGCATATATTGTAAAACACCATGAACATTATCCCATGACCCTCCAAAACACAAATCTATCCAAACATGATCAACATTAGATGATTTCATGGTTGTAAATTAATTTACTAAACAGACGAGCTGCGAAACTAAAACCTGTTGCCGGATTGGGAAGGATGTCGTTGGATATAGGAACGGATGTCGCCGGAGAGAGTGATAGATGGAGATGGAATGAGTTGCGATTTAGGGATTTAGTTTATGATTTCAGTGTTATATACCCAAAATTTCAGTGTTGTGATTTACAGATTCTCGTTGCGATTTACGGATTATCGTTGCGATTTACAGATTCTCGTTGCGATTTACGGATTATCGTTGCGATTTACGGATACGCGTTGCGATATACGGATACGCATTGCGATTTACGGATACGCGTTGCGATATACGGATACACGTTGCGATTTACGGATACGCGTTGCGATTTATGTGTTCGCGTTGCGATTTTCATATTCGCGTTGCGAATTTGTACTATCGCATTGCGATTTTCAAGAATCGCGTTGCGATTTTGGAAACTGATTTGCGATTCTGGGGATCGCGTTGCGATTTTTATTTCGCGTTGCGATTTTGTTGGTCATTTTGGCAAATCCAAAAAAAGTTGGTTAAAATCGTATATTATAACTTTTTTTTGGTCACTGAGGCGATTTTCTCTAACAAAAACGGTAATACATTTTTAGTTGTATATTAAGGGTGACGTACTGTATAACTTCCTACACAGACGGTGACATTAGGTTATTGAGGGAGACATTCGATTAGGATGAGCATGACACTCGAACTCAACGGATCGAGTTGACTTTTTTAAAAAAAGAATTTTGGGTTTGGGTTGAATTGGATCGTACTTTTAGATGTTGTGTTCGGGTCGGATTCGAGTTTAAGGTGAAAATTACTCGATCCGACCCGATGGGACCCAAAAATATAATTTTACCTTATATATTATGGATAGTTACAATAATATCTTTATATATTATTATTTTTTAATTAAATCCCTATTTTTATTGAACAAAAATAATATTTTTTAATAAATATATTATTTTGTATCAGTTGAACAAAAATAATATTACTTTGAAAAATCCTGTTTGGAGAAGCACTGCAAAACGAAGTAAAATATACATTTAAATAGGGTTGTTTATTCGGTTAAAACCGAACCGAATTAACTATAACCGAATTAATCAAAAAAATTATTTAACTGTTAACCGAACTTTTTTCGAAAATATTAACCGGATCGAATAAATTTCGGTTAATTTTCGAATTAACCAAAAAAATTAAAATTTTCTAATTTATATAAAAATTAAATGTTTTTTAATTAAAAAAAAGTTTATAATTAATTTAAATAATATATAATTATAAAATAAAAATTTCAGATAAATTTTTTAATTAATTAATATTGATTTAGGTTTAAAAGTTATTGTATCTTAAATTATTAATTGAGTTTTAAATGGTTTGGACTGAGCTCATATGTTATATATAATATGTTTAATATTTTTTAATTAAAAAAACAGTTTACAATTAATTTAAATAATATATAATTATAAAATAAAAATTTTATATAATTTTTTAATTAATTAATATTGATTTAAGTTTAAAAGTTATTGGATCTTAAATTATTAATTGAGTTTTAAATGGTTTGGGTTAAGCTCACATGTTATATATAATATATTTCATATTTAAAATTCAATTTCGGTTAATTCAGTTAATTAACCGATTTTGAACCGAATTAACCGTTAACCGAATTCTAAAATTTTTTTTAACCGTTAACCGATCGAACTAATTCGATTCGGTCGGTTATAATTCGAGTTCGATTATTTGAACACCCCTACATCTAAATATATTGTAACTCTAGAGGCTAAGACTATCAAAGCTTGGTCCAAAAGGTCGATTCTACAACGATGATGACCCGATAAATGTCGAGATTTAAACCTACATTATAAAAAGTAATATGACTTATTTTTAATCAAATGATTAATTAATAAATCTCTTTATATAATCTTTTTAAATTGTTAATTATTAAGAATTTCTCTCTCTCTTTTTTAAATGGTCCGACAGGCGACATGGACTATTCATGGCATTTACTCATTAGCAATAATTTTCAATCCAAAGCTGAGGCCAGTGGTGCCTGGAAATTTCCTAGACAGATGCTTTCTCCACAAACCTGCAGAATACAAACGGAGGATCATGATCAGTGACGGGTTCACATTTCGTGGATAAATAAATTTTCATCTTAAAATTTGAATTTTTTTCCGATTATTTATTTTGTTAATTATGTCTATAATAAAATTTTATTTATATCGACTCACATACAAATTTCTAGATCCGTTAATGGTGACGGTGATAAAGCCAACTAAGCAAAACCCAGTGATTAATTATTGGAGCTACTTTAATTGGAAAAGGAATGGGGCAATCAGACAGTTTTATAATATCCATCCATATCCACCACAGTGATCCAAATTGTATTATATCCAAATAATACAGTTCCATACAGCAGATTCCAATGAATTTCTCCAATGGAAGTGCATGCTGAATCGGATAACACTATGCCCTACAACCTCCCCAATCATCTAATATTTCGAACCGTTCATCGAAATAAATTCGAACATGAATTTTTTTGAATATGATTGTTTTATCCAACGACTGTCTAATTTAAAGTTGAGGAACGACAAGGAATAGACGCAATCGAAAATGTTATAAAAAATATAATATTTTCGTTTGTACCTTTCGTTAACATTAAATAGACTATCTTTCCTCGAACTCTCCCAAAAAAAAGACATAATAAATCGATGTTCCTACAAATTCACTGTTTTTTTTATCATTTGACGGAGACAAAGGAAGATACTTGGAAATTCCCCGCACGTATTGTCCTTCAAGAAAGTGGATGGTTTGTTTGGTTACTCAGAAATCCATGGACCACAAATCGAAACGTACTAAATTATTGAAGATATAGCTATCAATTATATATATATATATATATATATTATTTCGTTTAGTATAATCATATGTGTCAATAACACAATAAAACTTTTTTTTAATATTCGTCGGATTTATCAATTGTCGTATAACCATTGTTGTTTCGAAAAAAAAGGTATGAAGCTAAAGCTTGTATCGACGCTGACTGTCGGGTTGTTCGTGGTCTCGTGTGTGGCGGAGCTTCAACGCTTCGAACACGCCGCGAAACCAGACGGGTCGCTGAGCTTCTTGGTGGTCGGAGACTGGGGAAGAAGAGGACACTATAACCAATCTCAAGTTGCCCTTCAGGTGTTTCTCTTAAAACTGTTTTTATAAAAACTACAATATTCACGTGCATCAACTTATCATGCATGATTAACATACAAGTTTTCGTATCAAAATACATTTTTTATCGATCGAATTTAGCTCGGTTGATATTATTATCGATAAATCATATAAGAATATTAGGGTCAAGCATGTTTCGACCTTAATATCCTCTTATCTTCAAGTACTGATTTATTTATATGGTTCAGATGGGACTAATCGGGGAGAAAATCGGTATCGACTTCGTGATCTCGACCGGAGATAATTTTTACGGCAATGGACTAACCGGTGTCGGAGATCCAGCCTTCCATGAATCCTTCACTGATATTTACACAGCTCCCAGCTTGCAAAAACAGTGGTACACTGGTATTAATCTTCACTGATACTGTTCTTTAAAAAAATTAACATTTTAACCGAAATAACTGTCGATGTTACATAATAAGATTAAAGATTAAATTTTGAATCCATTTCGATTGCAGTTTTGGGTAATCATGATTATAGGGGCAACGTTGAGGCTCAATTAAGTCCCATTCTTAGAAAGATAGATAGCAGATGGCTTTGTTTGAGATCTTTTATCCTTAATGCTGGACCTGGTAATCAAGCTTTTACATATGCAAATACATATATATATATATATTATTTTTAACACATTTTTAATATTTTTTTCTCATGATTTGTTGGCAGAAATGGCTGAATTTTTCTTTGTAGACACTACACCATTCGTGTCCAAGTACTTCACTGACCCACAAGGCCATGTTTATGACTGGAGAGGCATACTCCCGAGAAGGAAGTACCTCAACAGAATTTTGATGGTAACCTTTTTTTTTAATTATGGCGTGTTCGAATATGTATTTGATACGAATATATCATACAGGAAGTGGAATCGGCTCTGAGAGAGTCGTCAACGACGTGGAAAATAGTGGTGGGACACCATCCGATCATGAGTGCCGGACACCACGGGAACACCGACGAGCTCTCCGATGGTCTTCTTCCACTACTTCAGGCGTACGAAGTTGATCTTTACATCAATGGACATGACCATTGCTTGGAGCATATAAGCAGCAGTGAGAGGTACACATACATACATACATACATACATACATACATACATACATACATACATACATACATACATACATACATACATACATACATACATACATACATACATACATACATACATACATACATACATACATACATACATACATGTATGTACAATTGTACATGCTATTATACTAAAGAGTGTTTGTTGACTATGCTGGTAGTGGGATTCAATTTATGACAAGTGGAGGGGGATCAAAGGCATGGAGGGGAGATGTTGCGACGTGGAAGAATCCACAAGAGATGGAATTTTATCACGACGGACAAGGGTTCATGTCGGTGGAGATGAGAGGTACAGATGTGGTGGTTAAATTCTATGATGTTTATGGTAATGTTCTGCACAAATGGAGCACTTCCAAGCAGCTGGCTTTCGCTGTCTAGGGGAAGAGTTTCAACTAATTAAACCACCTTTGATTTGTGGCAATGGGTAAACGGCATCACCGACATGAAAATGATTGATAGAAACTTTGTTAATCATGCGGGACCTCTATGTAATACTTAGCCAATGATGGATCCATAAATATATTTTAAGGTGAACACATATATTAATCCCATGAAAATTTTTAGTGAATACAACTATTAAAATATATAAATATCCGAAGAAATATTAGATTTTAAAATGAGCATTTTTAACACTTAAATATATAAGAATTCTTTTCATCATCTCTTCCAACTCAATCTGTTATAAATGTTCTGAAGCTCACTTAAAATTCATAAAATTCAACTTAAATAAAAATAGTGAAATCCTAAACCAATCTTATCTACGATTTTAAAATTTAGGGTATATTACATGTCTAGTATATAAACTGTCAATTTTGATCCGATTTAATACCTAAACTTTTAATTTTTTAAAATCATACCTAAAGTTTAATTTGTGTTACATTTTAGTACCCCTGTTCAAAATTTAACATTAAGTTTTGAATTTTTTTTTAAATTTAGGTTTTAAAACGGATCAAAACTGATAGTTTACTAAACGTGTTAAGTTTTTAACAGTGTGGTACTAAAATAAAACAAAAACTAAACATTAGGTATGCTTTTGAAAAAGTTGAAAGTTTAGGTACTAAACGGACCAAAATTGATAGTTTAAATAAGAATAAACTACATGTTTAGTACATAAACAATCACTTTTATTCTGTTTTAGTACCTAAGCTTTCAATTTTTTCAAAATTATACCTAAAATTTACTTTTTGTTTCATTTTAGTACCCTACCGTTAAAATTTTTTAAACTAAAATGAAACAAAAAGTTAGCAATGGGAGTACTAAAATGAAACAGAAAGTAAACCCCGGGTACTAAAATAAAACAAAAAGTAAACATCGGATACCAAAATGAAACAAAAAATAAATGTTAAGTATGATTTTAAAAAAATTAAAAATTTAAGTACTAAAACAAAACAAAAGTGATACTTTAGATACTAAACATGTAGTTTACCCTTTAAATAATAAATGCTTAGACTCACAAAACTTGTAAACCAGATATTAATAAGAACCAAAGTTAAATTAAAATTGGAGTTTCCACCAACCATGCGATTTCATTTAATAAGATATACCAAAAAAAAAAAACTTGGAAGTTTCAAATGTTGCCGCTCTTTAAACTCATTGCACTTCACAGCCTGCCTCTCTTACTCTGAACTCAGTTACTAGCAGGTTTGCTCGACGTTATCGGTTGTTCTTACTTCACTACCCCATTGCCGATTCAGTCTACACTTCCGTTACAGTTCTCTTTCTCTGGTTGGGAAACTGTCTCCGCTGGAACATTGAGTTCGGTTGCAGTAGTCAACTCTTGCGATGATGGATTACTAGAGCCTGGTGGAGGAAGGAAAACTCCGGTTCCAGGAATAGGTAGGCAAGGTGCAGGGTGCCTCGGAGGAGGGGCCGGCCACGCTGTCGAACCAGGTGGGATAGGAACCGGAGCATGAAACGGTATTGCAGGAGAAACTGGAGCGGGCACGAATAAAGGCGGAACACCATTCGGAGGTGGGATTTGTGGGTGATTTGGTGTGGCTGGGAGTACTACCGATGTTGGTATTGCTGTATAAGGCTTGGCACCTATGGAAGGGCGAAAATGATTGGGTGGTCTACTAGGTGGCGGACCCCATTTTGAAGGCTGAGAAACCGAAGGCGATGGAAGCCTCTGGTTGTCGATCATGAATTTCTTTGGTTGATACTTAGTAAATGTGATGAGTACGCGTTGCTTTCGGACGGAGGGAAGTGCATGTTTAGCGAAATCACAGGATTTTCCTTGCATCACAAGGAGAGAACTGCATGATAGTCATGAAATACACAATATTAGGAAAATTATCAAAGATAGTAATCTGAAACACGCAACATTCTCGAAGCACATCGAAGGGTTGTGAAGGCGATAGGATCGAGAGAAAACGGTTAAATAATTACCCCGGTGAAAGAGAGAGCTTTAGAGAGCCCCTAAAGTCCCCAGGATGATCGAATGCAATAACTCTTCCAAAAGTAATATCGCACTCGGTTAAGAACACGATGCAAACCGGTCTCCCATACCAAGATGGCAACACGTGAGGTGGTGAATGATCCCCCTTCATATTTAAAAAGAAAAGCATAATATTAGTATCAACGCTTAGCTCATTTTCCTGCAAAACCACCAGAAGCACCATCGTTACCTACCTCATTATAAACATCGATGATGCAAGAGTCCGGCTTTGAAGTTATAACTTGCAAGTTAACCAAACGATCAATAGCATCTTGCAGCAAGGAAGGAATGGCTTCGACTCTCCGCTCTGGTAATGCATAATCAAATTAGAAGGCGCTTGAAGTTTAGTTACTTATAAGTCGATAAACAAATATGTACGCTACTTTGTGCATGTATGTATTTGGGGGGGGTGAGGGGAAAGAGTTAAGGGGGAGAAGGCACATCACAGGAACATGCCTCTGGAAGTCCCTGCAGCAGTTTCATCATCTAGAGGTGCATTAGCGATTGGAAGGCACAACTGGATCATCTCTCGACCATGTCCCTTCATTGGCTTTCTCGAAACCACGTATGTCGGATCTGCTTCTCTCAAATTATCACATAACAATTCAGCTCTTACTGATAAAAATGAACGCAATTTTATAGGGCTAATCAACGCGACACTGCTACAGAATCAGTCAAGTAGAAGCTTCCAAGGAACAAATGCAATTTTCGAAAGTTACCTCCTCCTCCTAGCTAGACCAAGAAAAAGATGAACTTGTAAGAATACTTGCCTTGAAGTTCCCCTCTTTTCCCCGCCGCCCTTAAATCATTTACCAATGAGACAAGATTCGAAACGTCCTTCTCATCAAACAGTTCCTTGTACAATTTTAGCCCATCCACCACATTGACCTCAACATATGAAAAAAGAGGCTTATCAGAAATCGAAAAATTTTGCGGTGGAAGAAGCAAGAAGCTATCAGTACATCCAGAATTTCACAAAATAACCATCATAACAATTATAAAGAATTACCATCTTTCCGTCAAACATCTCGTTGCAAACAAAAGTTTTTGGACAAGTAGCGTTCTGCTTTCCGTTCTGATTTTGGGAGGAATGTAGGTCTTTCTCTAAAAGATCATTAATAGAAAAAAATATATATTAATACAACAGAACATAGTGAAATTAGTGTTAAACTCCAAGGAATTATTCAAAAAACCTGAAATATTTGAGTTCGAGCATTCAACACGATGCAGGTGTTGAATCGTGTTGAATCAAACATGCAATAGCTAAAAGCAACCGACAACCAAAGTAAAAGGTGGTACCTTTACAGCTCAAGGTGTATCCTCCATTTACATCCTCAGTTCCCAATTCTGTATTTCCGGATGCAGATCCCTTCAAAGACCCTGAGTTTATTAAGCCACTATCAGCATGAGGTTTGGAACCAACATCCGAGTAAAATACATAATCGCGACGAGCCGATGAAAGAGTATCAATTAACTTTTCTGAAAAAATAGTTACTAGCCAATGCAGTATCACAAAGAAAGCTTGGAAACGAACCGAAATAACCTTCATTGACAGCAAAAGAAAAATTCCTTGGGAGTTCTCATCCTCTCCCTGAATGTAAACAAGCTATTAAATGCATGCCTCTTATGTATTTTTAACCATCCCCAACTGTTAATTAGGCATGTAGGTAGTAAAATACATAATCGCGACGAGCCGATGAAAGAGTATCAATTAACTTTTCTGAAAAAATAGTTACTAGCCAATGCAGTATCACAAAGAAAGCTTGGAAACGAACCGAAATAACCTTCATTGACAGCAAAAGAAAAATTCCTTGGGAGTTCTCATCCTCTCCCTGAATGTAAACAAGCTATTAAATGCATGCCTCTTATGTATTTTTAACCATCCCCAACTGTTAATTAGGCATGTAGGTATATCATATATGGATATTCAAGTAAAAGTGACAAATATGGAATGTAGTAGCAACAATTAAGAAAGCTTGCTTTAAAATCCTTTAATTTTAATAGAAATGTTACCAAAAGACAAAGGGTTACTTTCTAGTTTAGGATAATTTTCCTAATCCGAGAAAGATGGCGAATTCGACATATACGGAAACACCATGCTCTTTAAGCAACTAAGCATGTAAATACAAATTTCACTCATATACATCACAAATAGATGACCAAGCATATCAAGCTAACAATGCAATACATCATTCAATTTCACCACAATGTAAGTAAAACATGAGCCAAGTAGTTACCATTGTTATCCTCGGTGACAGCGGAGGCCGTGCCCTTATCGCGGCTATCTTTCTCGTTCCGGTCCGAAACTGCAGCGACAGTCGAATTCCCATCACTATCCACCCCAGAATTCTGCACATCTTTAGCTACCTCTGTCCTATGCCCCTTAAACCCGACGGCGGATCTTCTAAATTCTTTTCCCCCAACTTTCCCTTGATCGTAATGCCTTTGCCTCCGGCTCCACACTACCTGTTGAAGCGCCTGCGGAACTTCGGCAACCGAGAAATAGTGCTGCATATGAAGCACGGGGTTCCAATGGCATCTCCTCTGTTGAATGCAAGCTATGACAGCTTCATACTCGCCAACGCCACCGACCTCACGCAAATGTTGACAGAGGACATCAATCATAGCATTGGCGGCGGCGAATTCCCCTCGCAACCAATAGATAAAGCCGTCACGCTCATCGGGGAGCCATTGCCGGTATTGGTGCTGATGGATCTCTCCTCCTCCGGAACCACCGCCACCGACAGATCCGGCAGCTGCAGTCCCAGAAAACTGCATTTTATCAGACAAAACTACACTTCCCGATGGCATTGCCATTGAGAAAGGGGGAAAAAACCTCCCTAAACCAATTCAACAATAAACCCAGACTATTAAAACAACATATATGATCTAAAATACCCGTAATCCAGATCTAATTAATTATAAATCCCAAAATATCCAATCGGATCACGTTAATCTTAAATAATTCAACATTAAAACAATTCCGTGAAACAAGAAACAAATGGGTTTCTTTTTATTTCCTTGTTTACTGGGTTTAAGCCGATCTAATAACAGATTCGCAATGGGAAAAGGAAATGGGTAACTAAGGGGGCAAAAGCAATGACAAAATCAAATATAGAAATTGGGGTTGGTCTAGTTTAGTCCGATCTGGAAAAAAATTGGATCTTTTGCTTTTGTTGTGTTGTGCGTGTGAAGCTACAGTGGTTCAACACACTGACGTGAGTGCCGAAGAAAACTTTTTAAATAGACAAATTAGAGATTTAGTGTTTGGGTTTAATGCTATTTTGGATGGAAAATAAAAGAAAAGAAAAGAAGACAACTTTCTTGTGGGAGAGAGTGAAGCTGAACAAAAATGGCTTAGGGATCACGCAAGCATGTGTATGGTCTTAAATGGTGGCTAAAATCAAAACAAACTTCGTTATTTTCATTGAAAATTTGTATCTTTTTGAGTTTGATGGATAGATCTTCGAACCTTGGTGGAATATTCGATGGATTTTTCATGAATTATTTGTAAAATAAAATTAATTTTTATAATTTAAATAAACGAATATAAAAATATCCCTTATGAAAGTAATGATCAAAATTTGATATTTTTATTAATTAACTCCCAATAAAATGTCCTGATAAGGATTAGCCAAAAAAAATAACGGAAAACGTTCATATTCTTTTATGAAATTACAGTGCTTTGCTTTTTTCTTTCTTCAGATGAACAATTGCTGTCAATTTGATCATGCAATCATCTCTGGTTTGTTGGTATTGTCGAGTAAACAATCTCTGAACATCTTTATTCTGTTCGATTCTGTTATAATCGAATCTATTTCGAATATAACATAATCGAAATATGGGGCTTCATGGTAACCATTTAGACCATCGAAATGGTTGCAACTTGTCAGTAAGAAACATGATCTGTCAAGAGTGTTCCTGCTGAATTTGGTATCTTTGATACTGTTGGTCACTTGATTTATAGGTCTTGACCGAAGATAAGCTCCGACAAACCGACCATCGGGGAATAGAGTGACATCCGGCCTCCGATGTAAGTATTCTAGATCGGAGACTAACCCCTAATCGAGTATGTTCATTATGCAGAATTTTAACATGATCTGTTTAGCTTCATTGCAAAATGCAGGAAAGATAGTACGTTCTCCCTATGGTGCTATGCATGGCAAAACTTCTCCGGTATATTACGACCAGAAGGCGGAAGATGGGTTGTTTACGGGATGCACTGCAGATATCACGGCATCGTGATCGACAAGGACAGTTTTCCTGGGAAAGCACTTGAGGACCTGAGGTTACTGCTCCGAAACCTTCCGGTCCTGTATGTCACCAATCCGCATAGGCAATACTTGCCCGAGATCATTTTTCCTGCTCTTTTAACCCTTTTCTTTGAAAGGTCATGCAAGAGTTTTCTCGCAGAATTCGAAACTAGGCCGTCGATTACTTTTCTGGAAAGCATCTTCAGGACCTTTTATGCTAACATCATATGATACTCTTGGACAAAACCAAGTTTAGCATTCAGCTGTTAGGGTTTATTGCAGTGAAGCAACAAAAGTTTACAATCTGTAGCAATCAAAGACATCTTATCTACTTTGCACATGATTTACTCCAGTGCTTACGGGTGGATGACTATGAATTATTATGTGGTCTAAAGTACATGGAAAAAGATTTCCATTGCAATTCCAGTTCAAAAATTGGTTGTCCTATGATCTTATACGGATTTCAAGTGCAAGTTGTTTCAACAGTTTGTGATCCAGGTGATCCTTATCCTATCGGGTCGGAAGCCGTCGAATTCGGGTCAAATTAGAATCGCTATATACGTGAATGTATGTATATATGCTAACAGATAAACATAGCCCCAAACTTTGGACATTAACTACAACAGTTTTGGGTGTTGCAGATGTTCCAGCAAGAAGAAAAGCAAAATGGAACTTAAAATTAATAAAAAGAAAAGTATTTTATTGAACCAATCTGCAAAAGCTATGGAGAGATAACATAAACGATAAAAATGGAAACCTAAAAAATATATGGAACGTAAATATATGTGTATGTGTTGTGTCACCTCTCTCTATACACAGAACTGACCCCCCCCCCCAAGGCCCCAACTAAATGGAATCAGCCTCGAATCGGTTTGCTCGGCTGCGTTTGTGTCGTTTCCCGTGGTGGTGCCTGCCTCCTCCGAATGTGACCGGATCAAACTTCTTGAGTCGTTCGACTTCTAGGAGATTGACCACGCACTCGGGAGGTGGGGCTTTGTATCTGGTTTGGTCATAGCAATATGAGTATGTCATGTACTTCCTCCTAAATCTATCCATCTTGCTTCTTTGTGGTGAGGTGATAAGGGAGGTTAGTTGTTCCGGACTTTGAACTTTGTCACACCTCTTTGACGAAAACTCGATCGGATCAACTGTGCAGCCGTGAAGGATCAATTCGGAGAATTCAGCTACGTAAGGAGCGTATTTGTAATTGACTCTATATTTGCCACCATTAGTAGCCCAATCGGATCCATCCCATATGGTAGCATACAAAGACATTGGCTTGGAGGGGAAATTTCCACCCATTGCAGCTGTTCTTTTTAACTCTCTAATTGGGATATTGTCTACATAAAATCTGCAAAGCACGAAAACCATATCCGTGTCAAACACATACACGTATCCGACACTCGTTCAAGAGACCGAGTAACCTAGAAAAGCCCGAAAGGATGAAACAGGGGCTGCCATCAGAAGCAAAAACCAGAGTTCACATTGTGTAATAAAATTAAACATGCCAAAACCAGATTTGGAAAACGGAAAGTAACTCGACATATGTTATTCGGACTCGAGATACGAGTCCGAACACACGTATTCGGAGTTTCTCTAAAGGGATAACATTCCAGCATCTATGTTCGTCGAATACGAGTAATCGGGGATAGACTTTCGACGCTTACATGATGTGAGAATCAGTCCAGAGAATGGTGTACTGATGGAAATCATCAGCAGGATCAAACCAGAGATTGTATCTTTCTTCTCTGCCAACCCTGGTGCTTCCATTGCCATAAACATTGGTCTGAATCCTCCAATCTTTCCCTCTAATGTTCCCCAAGAACTCGAAATCGATTTCATCGTGGTTCTTCTCGAATATATCACCATTCGACATCTGTTTCAACATGAAAAAGGAATCCATTTTCAGGAAATTCATTTCATCAATGTTTCACAAGTCTGCAACAACATACAAAATAACTTCAACATGTTCATGTTCATGTTCATATCCAGGTGGATTTTGATCAGATACTCGAACAAAAATCTGGGATTTTTTTTAAAGGAAAACAGTGGCAATTGGCAAATTCATCCGAGTCTAATTAGTATCATTTCAAAAAGGATAAATCAACACTAAACAACAATCATGGGATTAAAAAATAGGATTAACTCACATAGAAAGCAACCACAACTCCAGCAGTGTAATCAGCAGGCAACTTTATCGAAGCACTGAAGTAGCCATGCAAGTAAAGGTCTTGAGAAACAAATCCAGACCCTGTTTTTTTTACCGCCATTAAAGCAAAAATCTTTCCTTTTAATGAAACAAAGAAGAAGAAGAAGAAGAAGAAAAACCCAGAAAGCAAAACAGCTCAACCAAACAAACAAACCTGTTCTCTGATTCAAAGTCAAGTGAACAGCTTTACCATCTCTATGTAAAACTATATTATCATCTCCAAACAACTGATTATACCCTTCATCGAATGAAAGAATCGGGAGACCTTTTTCAAACCCAGAAGCAACAACACAAACCTGAGCCAAAAACAAAAACAAAGAAGAGCCCAGATAAGGTAACTTCATCACCATGTCTTTCTTGCCCTGTGGATAAAGAGACGAGGAAGAAGAAGAAAGGAATAACAATAAATAATCTCTCTACAGCTAGCTATGAGAAGAGAGCCAAAAAAGCTAATGGAAATTGAAAAGAAAGACAACATACCGGGTCATTTTATCGGGTGAGTGAGAGGATGTTGAGCTGTTCATATGTCGACAGGTTATTAAAATTTTAGGTTAAAATATGCATTAAGTACTTAAATTATTAATTTTGATCGATTGTAATACTTAAACTTTACAACAACAACAACAAAATATTATTCACATATATAATAAGGTAAGTGGAGGTAAGGTAGTAGGCTTTCCCCAATTTCAGGTTGAGAGCAGCTTCCGTAGAATATCTCCGACAGTCAGAAACTTGAAAATAAAGATAAAATACAATACATGTATAAATAAATAGGTGAACAGTCTTCATATGCAGTCTTCATATGCGCGTCTGTAATGAGAAGTTATCCCTGCAAATAAATTCCTGCGTAAAAATCTCTGTATATAGACAGAAACGTAAGTCCCGATTAAAATTAAAAAGAGGAAACATGAAGAGAATGATACACAGTAGTCAGCGATAGCAAGGTACGAGAAGGATAAAGTCAAATGGGTTAAAACCTAACACTACTCCGCTACCCTAGTTCTAAGCCTTCATAAATTCCAATGACAGAAGCGTATAAAAAGTAAAAGTCATGGAAATTACTACAAATGCATTAAAAAGTAGACATATGTGCTACACCATATAGTTGTGACCCACACTACTCGGCTACCCTGGTCTTGAGTCTCTATACTTTCCTGTCAGAGATCATGCCCTCGGTAAGGGATAAATCCTTCAAATCATATCAGTTTAAGTTCGTTTTAGTACCTAATCTTTCAATTTTTTAAAGCTTAATGTTAAATTTTGAATGGATACTAAAATGGTAAAAACTAAAGTTTTTAACAATAAAGTACTAAATGAAATAAAAATTAAACTTAAGGTATAATTTAAAAAAATAAAATTTAAGTATAAAAATGATATAAAATTAATAATTTATTCTATTAATTGATTAACGATTATTAATGTGATATTTCATACGCACTCATTTATTTACGTGTTATATATCACAACATTTAAGATGATAACAAAATATTTATCATATCACCCAAGATAATAACTTAATATTTATCGTAACACCTAAGGTGCTAACATGTAATGTAACACATAACAATTAAATATATATAAAATGATACTCAATCATATATTAATTGTTAATCAAATCATAATTTTCATTCAATTAAATTTATTTTAATTTTAAAACATTAATAAATAAAGTATTTGTTAATCTTTTTAATAAATGTTAGATACAAATTTTAATATTTTTATAAAAACTAAAAACATGAAAGGTAGGGCTGTAAATGAGCTAATTGAACTCGAGTATTATTGAGCTCAACTCTATTTGAAAACTTTAATATAGAACTAGACTTGATTATAAAACTCGTGAGCTTAAAATTATCAAGCTAGACTCAAACTAAAAATCATAAACTGAAGCTCGTAAAAGCTCGAAATGGAAAAAAAACAAACTTAAACTTAACTCGATTGAAACCTCAAACTCGAACTGAACTTTAAATACATGAAAATCTTATGTTACATTTTAAAAAAATTAACACATAAATATTAATATTATTAATAATTTTTTTATAAAACCTTAATATATTATATTTTCAAACCGCTCGTGAAATTTTTAAATCGATTATCAAATAGTTCGATTCAACTTTATAAGAACTCGAATAAAATTTAATTAAATTAAATATTTATTAAATTTTAACCGAATTAATCTCGACTCTACGCCCTCCTAATGAAAGGGGCCGCTGCTCTCTCCCCGTTAATCCCGTCTTCAAAGAGACGAGAATCGATGTGGCCCTAAATTCAGCGTGCCACGTGGCTAAGTTTAAACGGGATAAAATCGGCGCAGCGGCGCGTACTTTCCGATCAAAATGAACGGTCCAAAAATTTGTTCATATGTGTGTGTGGCAATAAGAACACGTGATTGCATTGAACTGTACAGCTGGAACTGTACTGTTTCTTAAGTAATGCTCTATTTGAGTCAAATTGCACACGAATTAAATTATTTTAATAGCTAAAAAATAATAATAATTTTTAAAAATTTTAATTTTAAATATTAGTAATTATTAAAAAATGATTAAATATTAATATCTCACGGAAATTATTTTTAATTTGACGTTAGAGGCAGTCTACTATCTTACCTCCCCTTACCCCATTTTATATGAGAATAAGGGTAAGTTAATTTTTTTATTAAATATTAATAATTATAAAAAAATTATTAAATATTTATTATTAAGCGATTGAAAATAGCTATTATTTTACCTTGTTTAATAAAAAAAATGCGAACCTCTTTTTTGTTTTCCTAAAATTATATAATTTATAAAAGTTTAATGTTTGGGGTTTTTTCATTTCACTCTTTTAGTGGTGTGAGATTTTTATAATTTATGCTACGTTTAATACATAATTAATAATGTAGAAAAAAAATAATTAAATTGTTATATAAAATTAAAAAAAATAACCATCAAATGAAAATTTTCTTCATAATCAAATGGCATCTGATATAATTTAGGGTAAAGTATGTGCTTAGTACATAAAATATAAGTTTTGCCGTTTTAGTATCTAAATTTTTATTTTTCTTAAATCATACCTAGCGATTATTTTATTTTAATATCCCTTCATTAAAAAATTAATGGATGAGCTCGTCAGTCACCGCATTATGTATGTTAGACCGTCTGTTAAAATTTTAACGATTGGTGCTAAAATAAAGCAAAAACTAATCGTTATGTATGTTTTTTTAAAAAATAAAAATTTAGGTACTAAAACGTATGAATATTAATAATGAAAGTAGGGTAAATTACAAATTTGATAATTAAACTTTCATATGATTCCTATTTTACTCACCACACTTTCAAAATTTTCGATTTGCTCACTCAACTTTATGGATTAAACTTTGTTGGTCACTCCACCTATATATCACTAATAGCTTTTTGTCGTGGAATTTTTAATATTAAAAATGAGACATTGGATTTCCATGTAATAATAATATAAGGGTAAATTGCAATTTTGATAACTGAACTTTCATATGACTCTTATTTTATTCACCATACTTTCAAAATTTTCAATTTACTCACTCAACTTTAGATTGAGTTTTTGGTCAGGGAGAGATGAACAGACGCGGGTACTCGAAAAACAGGTTCGAACTGTTTACCCAACGGCTGACGACGGAGTTAACGACGATGAGAGGACAAATCAACTGAGTTTTGGTCGGAAAGAGGAGAAGACTTCAACAGTGGCAGCGGTGAGACGAACGGACAGTCGGGGTGGCTGAAAATTGACGAAAACCGATGGGAAGATTTGGTTTCCCGATGAACCTTCGACGATTCTATACGACGAACGACAGGGAGCCTTGATGATCGGACACCAAGGTTTTGGTCGCGATGTCCTGTTGCTTAAACCTATACTGTCGGTGACAGTTATCGTCCAACAGCATGGAGATCAATGACGTTTCATCGAATGATTTCCTATGATTTTACGATGAATGATGAACTTTCATCAACAGTGAAGGGTATGTCATCGAACGGGAGACGACACTAGTGAAATTGGAGGTGGCGGTGCGAGCCACCATTGGCCGAAGATAGGTTCATCGATGACGGCAGCAGCGGACGATCGTTGGAGATGATAAGTTTAACAACAGAGTGACCAACAAAAGCTCAATCTATAAAGTTGAGTGAATAAAATAGAAATCATATGAAAGTTCAATTATCAAATTTTTAATTTATCTTTTATTATTTTCTGACCTGTTATAGCATTCGTGGCTTTTAATGATTAAAAAATTATTTCTCTAAGCTATGTCATAACGGCGTGAGAAGTTTAACGGCAAAGTGACAAAAAAACTCAATCAATAAAGTCGAGTGAGCAAATTGAAAATTTTGAAAGTATGATAAATAAAATAAGAATCATATGAAAGTTTAGTTATCAAATGAGTAATTTACCCATGAAAGTACTTTTATACACCCGACCTCATGTAGTCAATATATGCTATAGAACTCCACACAATTGTGGGGTTTATCTGAGCTGACATGACATCTTATCCCCTTCCACGTTAGCACTTACTAGGCGTTGCACTTTTGCCTGACAATAATAATAATCACACACCAAAAATATTTTGGATAAACTACAGAAGTAGTCATCAATTTATTGTTTTCTATAAATTATCGAGAAAAATAATTCGAACCTAAAGTATTTATTACAAATATATCCATAATGTTAACTAATATTCTCTCTTTTCGTATAAAAATAATTTGAATTTACTGTAATACATTTTTTAATAGAAATTCACTAGTTTTATTAAAAATAAAAAATATCCAAAATTACAATGAAGATTTACGAGTGTAATTGTAAACCTAAAATATAATTATGATATTTTCTTATTATTATTGAGACAAAAACTAGTCACCTAGATCACATAAGGACTAAAGAAGAAAAAAGTAAAAAAGCCTAACCAAAGACTCGAATAAAATAAAGATATAAACAAATCTAATTGCATTGGTAAACGAACCACAAAAGGGGATGAAACTACTGAAACACCACTGACAAATCACTAATTAGAGTCAAGCGACGTGAGAAAACTATCTACGAACGTAAAACACGTATCCAATCAATCCTAAAATCCAACGTAGGGAAGATCATTATGATAACAAATAAGCGTCATTTTGATCAGTCGTGATAATGTCAAATCCAACCATGAGAAAAAATATAAACAAAAATAACGGCAAAAAATCGTAAGCTACCAAATGACATAGAAAAACATGCTACAAAGGCAGAGATAACCATGTCATGAAGGCAGAAAATATACCACAAAGACATAATTAATCTTATTAAAAAAATAACCGACGGGAGACAACCAACATTAAAACCAATGCCGGTTAAATAAAATTAAAAAAGAAATAATTCGATTGATCAATAAAATTGACCCAAATTGCAAAGAAGAAAAAAAGGGAAAAGAGGAGGAAGGAATTGGTTAGACTTTTTAATATATTGTAATACATTTTTTTTCTACTATTGTATTAGATAAAATAATATATGTTCAGAATATTTCTTAATTATTGATAACGTACGTACACTCCGCAGACGTAATTACTCGAACTTAAAATCTCTATTGAATTATTAACACTTCTGGTAGCCATTAGGCATTAGTCCGAATTGTGCTTTTCCAAATCTCAAAGTTTAGCCACATCCAAAGTGCCAAAACCCTGCAATAAGCAATCCAAAAGTTGCAGATTCGTCCTTCAATTTCTTCTTCTTGACAAAAGTTCTCCCCGTAAGAAACCATGCCACTTGAGCAGAACCAATGTGATCGTTATATATTTAAGCCCTCGTCCCTTGTTCTTTCATGCACATCAACCCCATCCACCGAGTTCTCAATCATCATGCATTCCGTCCACGAAGAAACAGTAGTCCCCCATAATTATCGACGTTCGGCCTCTCGGCTAACGATACTCGCTCACTTGTTCGGGATTCTAGCTTTCATCCTCATGCTGGTTTGGTTGCTGCATTATCGCGGAGGTATCGAGTACGGTTCATACGATGGTTCTCGAGTTTTCAATGTGAGTAAAAAACCGAATAATCTTCATATATTCATCGTGAAATGAGTTTCAACTTTTAATCTTATGCCACGCACATTCAGGTTCACCCATTTCTTATGTTCTCTGGATTCATATTTCTCTCCGGCGAAGGTAATCGGTAAATCAATGAAGACTAATCGGATTTTCATTAGAGCGTCGTATTGATAACACGAATCTATTGTTAAAAACATGCAGCGATGATGGTGTACAAGACGGTGCAAGCGACACATATGGTCCAGAAGGTGGTGCATATGATGTTTCAGCTCGGGGCATTTGTGCTCGGAGTGGTCGGACTTTGTGCTGTGTTCAAGTTCCATGACATGTCCAACGTCGAAGATGTTTACAGTCTGCATTCATGGATCGGGATCGCCACTATTACATTGTTTGCAGTTCAGGTAAATTGAGTCAGAGATCAACATATAATTTTATGCAACTATTTCGTTTATATGATTCGATTTTAAATATATCTGTGTCGGACCAGTGGTTGGCAGGGTTGATATCGTTTATGGCTCCTCAACCGGAGATGACAAAGCACAGCATGCTTCCGTGGCACATTTGCGGCGGCCGTACATTGCTATACATGTCGATAGCGGCAGCGCTCACGGGGTTGATGGAGAAGGCTACGTTCCAGCAACTGCAAAGTGACCGTGAAGCTCGTTTGGTCAATTTCTTGGGGCTTTGCATCCTTTTGTTCGGCATTTTTGTTGATCTCAGTGTTGCTATTGCACGTTATGTTTGATCTTTGTTCTCCTTTTGGTGTGTGATTTTCCATTTTTTGGGGCGAATTTTACATTTGATTTATGTTGTAAGTAACATTTTACCTTGAATAAAATACAAAATATGTTCCAAAACCTTCAGTTCTTCCATTTTGTTCCGTCGTCTTTCCTCGGTATCTCGTAAACAGAGTTTCGATAGCTTCTCGGCGTACTCCTCTTCCAACTTCTCGGAATTTGCCCGGATCATCCTCACGTAACTCTCGACTTCTCTCCGTGCTTCGTCCGCTTTGGTTTGGAACAATATTGCTTCTGCTTCCCTGATCCTTACCATGCTTTCTATGCTGTCGAATCCATCGGCGTTCGATGACCTTCCGAATCGGTATTCGTTTTTGTTCTTTAGGTCATTCGTGAGAGAAGGTTCGAGATCTTGCTGACGGAGGTTGGTCGGGAGTAAATCATGCCCTCTTGAAGAGCTTGTGTTGTAAAACACGAGCTTATGAGGACGAGAAGCGCCCGGTGTCACGGATGATTCATCTTCTCGAAGGTCAACTTGAGTTGTTAACTCTTTCGAACATGCACCGGAGGTAGGAAAGCCCGACAAACCATCGGCGTCTATAATTTGCAGGCCAAAAAGGGAAATGAGGACGAATAGTTTAAGACTTGAGTATATAAATGGAAAGATGGATGAACATAAAGGACTCGAATTATCGGCAATATAGCTAACTCCATAACCGGAAAGCATAATACCGATGTCTACTAACATAGATGTTTCAAGAACGAAATCGTTCAAAGAAACTGGCAAAACATAAATGATGATTCGCTTGTTCATATAATGCAGGAAAGGTCCTAATCAAAGCACGGTGCATTTTGAACTGCAGTCTGCAGGGAGCCATAATCAACGATTTATAGGACAAAGACGGGCATCGTCTCGTGGCATATGAACTTTGTTTCGCTAATCAGTTCACTCAATCATCATGATCACTTAACTATCAGGTTCGACTAATTATCGGGAATTCGTGAAATTGGTACGATGTGCTTCTAACGAAAAGAAGTTTGCAGAGAAAATATAGACAGAGCGAATGATACATACGGTTGAAGAACTGAAGAAAGCTGCCGCATGCATCTGAAGCAGACATCTCTTTGTTTCGGAGCCAGTTGCACAGCTCATCAGCTTTGATATGAAGCTCCTTGCCCTTCGAATCGTCGCTGCCCCTGAAAATCCTCCGCACGCAATCAAGCTCCTTTACCAGTGTTTCGAGACCCCAGTCCTTAGCATAGTATAAGAACACATCCTTGACGAACCCGAACATTTCCGAAGCATGACCGCAACCGAAGCAATGAAATTGCATTTCAGTAGTCCCAGATTGTCCCTTCAAGCTGGGGCCTGGTTTTATAAGGTTCATCTGAATGCCATAGGCGACATGGCACCAATGGTAACAAACATCACAACCAACCGAACTGCAATTATTGCTAGCACAATCGAAAGTCAGGCAGATCGGACACATACATGAACTGCAAAACCCTTTATTTCCCGAGCATATCTTGCAATCGCAGTCATCGACGGCCAGTACACTCTTGCAATTCAGGTTCCGACATTTCGTAAACAAGAATATCTCCACCAGCTCGGTCACGGGAAGTCCTACATTTCTGGACAAGAAGCTTTTCAGTCCCATTCTCACTGCAACTAAGATTTCTAGCTGATGCTTATGGCACTTTGAGAGTGTCTCCTTGATGAGATCAGATCTCCTCTCAAGTCGGCTTCGAAGTCGGACTAATTATTCCTTCCTCTCAAGGGTTAATATAAGGTTCCTCAAGTATTCTTTGGTCAATTCAAGTGTTTCATCAGGCAGCTCCTGCATCATTATAGCTACGGCAGGAATCGACTCGGAGACTATCTCGAGACGAATTCTTTCCTGCTGGGAAATCTTCCTGGATCTCCCTCCGTCCATACTATCCAAAACTCTCCAATTCTCCGAATCCCTCCTCCTCGAATCCCCGAATGATTATCGACACACGGCTTAGCGGCCAATTCCGATGGGAAGAGCGACCAATTATCCGAACTAGAAGTTCTCTGAAGACTATTGCACAGAACACCAGCACCAGCCAAAGCAACTCCATCAATTGGCCTAAACCGACTATGCACAGAACCATTAGTACCCTCACCACCACACCAAATTTGATCATCTTTCCCAGCAGAATACTCGTAATTCTCGGTCGAATTCCGAGTAAACGAGCAGCTAGGATTATGCGAAAACGGCGCGGAAGGAGTGTAGGACAATGAAGCAGCCGTGAAATCATTCGAACATGTGGTCTGCATGTTAGTCGATGGTGCAAAAGACTGAACACTCCTACTAGGCCTTGACCTGTGCCGTGTCGAAGCATCACCATTTTGCAAAGCATTTGAAGCAGTTAAAGAGAGAGAAACATCAGGTGGAGCCAGAGAAAGATTCAAAGTCTCAAGCTTTTGCCTTTTCTCCCTCTCTTGAAAATCTTCATCCGAATCTCTTTTGGATGAAACCCCTTTGATTTCATCCAAATTCAAGAAATCCCTTTCAACCCATTTCTCATCCTGGTTCGAATTCCCGGAATCAACAACTTCTTCCCCTCTGAAAGATATTCTAGGAAAATCTTTACGGTTCTCAAAAAGGTAGCTAAGGGTGAGCTCTTGGGAAGATCTTGGTCCATCAAGACCCACCTTTGATTCTCTAAGAGAATCAATACCCATTCGTGAAAAAATCGTCTTTTCAACAGGACTCTCCTTGTTTTGATACAAACGTGAAAGCTTGCTTTGAGAGCTTTCATCTCTTACACAATGATGATTACTCGAGGGATCTTTCTCTCCAAACATGGCCTTATCACCAGCAAACACAGAAACGAAAGAGAGAAAAAGGAAGAAAAAACGTAACTTTCCTGAGAGAAATGGGAATGGAGGGTCAAAATTGAAATTTTTCTGAAAAGAATTTATTTTTGGCTTTTGATTTAGCATGGAGGCTTGAAAACCTCGAAGCGTTTACACCATTGACTATGAAATGGTATAATTTCACGATCTATATAAAAAATTATTGAAAAATAATATTATTAAATTAAAATACTTTATGGTTTTTCTCATTTCAACACTTTTGAATTTAAGTCGATGTTATTACATATATAATCAGTATTTAGTTTATATGGAACGGAAAATTAAAAATATTAGAGCTTTAAAGTAAGATCGAGTGCAGATGAATCTGCTCTTGGTGGTGATACCAATGCCATAAATCCTATATTTGAACTTTGAGCCATGTCCAAATCTTGGTCAGTGCCGGCTTTTTTATCTTCGTTCACCTGCCTGAAACTTCCGGGCCAGAACAAGTCTACATCATCATCTTCCATGAACATTGGCATTCCGAAATACCCTTGATCGAACCGTGCTCCGGTTCTCGCATCTATCGGCCTATGGCCGGATGATGGTATGGTTCCTTGGTGCGTGACGGAATGAGCTTCTATCCCGAGGGACCGGAATGTCGAGCCGTGAAGGGGCAGAGACGCTAAGCTCGTATAACTATCTGATAACATCCCCATCCGCATGACACGCTTTGCCATCGTCCTCTCTCGCTTATGCGCATTCTGGTGTCCGCCCAATGCCCGCGAGCTATAGAACTTGCGCCTGCAGTAATTACAAGAGAAAACCCTCGGCGTCGTGGCGGACAAAGTATTACTCGGCGTCGTCTCGCTGAAATGCAGAGTCAGGTCGAGGGAGACCGACCCTGAATCCGGTCGACCCTTCGAGGGACACGAAACGGTAGTCGCGGTGTCCTTCGAGGGATCGAGTGATGCAGATACGTCGGAAGCCACTCGGCTACTTACTTCGGAGTAGTTTTCAAATTCGAAACCGGGGTTCGGAGGTGTCATTCTCGGGTAAATCAGGACGTTTTGTGCCTGTCCCCTTTGATATCCTGTATGGATTGCTACGCTACTAGTAAGTTACCTCTTCAAACACCTGCAGTGCATACCATAAAACAATGCATCGTTTGCTACACCACTAAATGCACGTTATCCATAGATTATAAAAATTTCTAATCAAATATTACATTATAATCATATGAGACTATTAAAATAATAATTCGATTAATCTCAAACTCTCGAAGATCAAGAAGATGAGACCAAAATCAACAGGAACATCTATCAAAATGAATTATACTAAAACCCTAAGCTGAAAATAGCAGCAAATTTAAAAAAATAACACTGCAAAAACAGGATTCCTGTGAGATGGTGAAAAAGATTCTTACCTGGAATGATACAATACCTTGTAAGCTATGTCGTCGTCTTCTTCTTCAGTGATTGTTCAAGAAGAAAAAGTATGTTAATAAATGGGGATAAGATTGCCAAGCAGGAGAGAGCTGAGAGAAATGAAAAGAAAGAGGCAAGCAAAACAGTACTTACTGTAATTCTCCTCACACTGCTCATTTAACATGGATAGTCAGTTGAATAAATTATAGGGTAAATTACATGATTAATACTTAAGTTATCAATTTTGATCTGTTTTAGTATAAAAACTAGAGAAAATAACCTCAGTGACTAAAAATGTCTTATAATATACGATTTTAACCAACTTTTTTTGGATTTGCCAAAATGACCAACTAAATCGCAATGTGATCGATAATTCGCAACGCGATCTTCGGTATCGCAAATCAGTTTCCAGATTCGCAACGCGATTCTGACTATCGCATTGCGATTTCCCAAATTCGCGTTGCGATTTTCCTAATTCGCAATGCGAATACGTAAATCGCAATGCGAATTTGGAAAATCGCAATGCGAATACGTAAATCGCAACACGAATTTGGAAAATCGCAATGCGAATACGTAAATCGCAATGCGAATACGTAAATCGCAATGCGAATACGTAAATCGCAACGCGAATCTGACTATCGCAACGAGATTCTGACTATCGCAATACTGAATTTCAAATTCGCAACTCGATTTCTGAATTCACAACAGGTTTTAGTTTCGCAACACAAATGTTTTGGGTATATAACTACGCAGCAGCAGCAACTCATAACCTAAATCCCTAAATCGCAACTCATTCCATCTCCATCTATCACTCTCTCCGGCTACATCCGTTCCTATATCCAACGACATCCTTCCCCATCCGGCAACAGGTTTTAGTTTCGCAGCTCGTTTGTTTAGTAAATTAATTTACAATAATGAAATCATCTAATGTTGATCATGTTTGGATAGATTTGTGTTTTGGAGGGTCATGGGAGAATGTTCGTGGTGTTTTACAATATATGCCTTTACCCATGAATATTCAACTAAAACTGTCATTAAAAAAGTTAACTTATGAAACTCTAATATTACGTGTTGCAAATAAATTGAATTTAGAGCCCCTAAGTGGATTTAGGCTATCTTATCAGAGAAATAGTAAAGTTTATTTGTTAACCGACAATGAAGATGTTGAACGATTCATTGCTTACATTAGTGTTTCAAGTGATGATGTTACATTGTATGTTGTTGAACCTAGAAGTAGTGAAGTTGGGTCAGTAGCGGGTAGTAATCAACTAAGTTTTTCAACCCCAGTTTATGGTGCTCAAAATTTAATGGTTCCACCACAATTTCATCACCAAGCAAATATTTTTTCACCACATTTCCAATACCAAACACAATCTCAAAACCCACAACCTTTCCGTAATCCAAATCCCAATCAACTTTCAGCACCAAATTCTGGTTTTCGTATTGACCAGTTAGACGATGATGAGCCAACAGAAAAAATTGTGAGTACTAGTCAGTATTCAAAATTTAATCTTAGTCAATACCCGAACTTTGATCTTGGTCAATACTTAGATTTTGATGATTTTTCAGAAGAAGAAACAGACCCTGCGTGTAATGATTTTGGTATTGGTCAATACCCGAATTTTTATGATGAAACAGCCGTTGCCGAGGAAGATGTTGTTGATGATAATGAGGAGGAAATTACGACTGTAAATGAACATGTTGAACATCCATTCTGTAATTCATATAACACTGAAGAAGAAAAAGAAGAAGAAATCCCCAAAGAAAAGTCCCCGAAGAAAATGCCACGGGAGTATAACTGAAATATGCCAGAATTACTTCAGATACCGGAAGAAGAGTTGGTAAAGATAGCAGTTGATTGTTACACAAAAATTATTCGTATCAAGAAAGATGATTGTTTTGATACAAAGGAATACTTGAAGATAGCTTTGTATACGAAATGTGTGGAAGATGGCTATCAACTAAAAGTTAACAAATCAAGCAAAGATCGTTTCGAAACAAGGTGTATGATTGACAAAAACTGTACGTGGCGTATGATTGCAAAGAGGATAAAAGATTGCGAAATGTTTCAAGTTAGGACTTTTATTGATAAACATACATATTCAAGAACCCAAGTTTTTCCTCATCATAGACAGGCAAACAAAAAGGTGTTTGGTGGTTTTCTGGTTGAGTTAATGTTTTTGAATGGCAGGGTATATTGGGGACATGAAATTATGACTGACATGAATGCTCGGTTCAAGATTAGTATCTCATATTCTCAAGCTTGGAGAGCCAAATGTTATGCCTTAGAATTGTTGAGGGGGTCGCCAGAAGCATCGTTTGCCCAACTGTCGGCTTATTGTCACAATTTAAAGCTGAAAAATCCTGGGTCGGTAACTCATATCAAAACAGATAGAGATGGACGCTTTGAGTTACTGTTTATCGCCATTGGTGCTGCGGTTAGTAAATCAATATAATTTTGTTGACTCATTTTTGTTAGTTACATGCATTTCACATTTAAATGATTATATTTCTTGTGTATATGATTTTGTAGATTCGTTCGTTTATTAATTGCATGCGCCCAGTTTTTATAGTTGACGGAGCACATTTAAAAGGTCGATACCTTGGAGTAAACTTATTAGCAGTAGCCATGAATGCTAACAATGGGATACTGCCAATAGCTTACGGGGTTGGCAAATCTGAAACCTCTGATTCATGGACATGGTTTATGGGGCATCTTAGGGATTGCATAGGTCCTATTAGCAATCTGACAATCATATCCGATAGGGCAAACTCAATTGACAATGCTGTTAGAAGGTGTTTCCCAGATGCTTTTCATGGACTTTGTGGTGTTCATTTGTATAGAAATCTAAAATCAAGGTCTGCTGGTATAAAAAATCACAAATGGACATACTGGAATGCTGTAAAAGCTTATCGGGAAGTGGATTTTAATAAGCATATAAACTGTTTAAGACGTGTTTTGCCTCAGTGTGCTCAAACACTAGAAGATGTCGGGTTTGAAAGATGGTCAAAAGTACATCAACTTGGAGCAAGATATGGTTTCATGACGTCTAATAGTGCAGAATCAATCAACGCTCTAAGTCGTCATTCCCGGAAATTACCCATTACTATATTAATGGAGTTTTTTCGAGCCTCTATTCAACAGTGGTACTACAAGAAAAGAAACCATGCATATATTATTTCTTTAAATTCGTAACTTATCATATATTTTACTAAGTATTATTTATTTAAATTTACAGGAACATTGAAACATCGTGTTACACCATGGACTGAAAAAAAGATAACGAAACGTGTTGTGAAGTCAACGTCATGGAGAGTTGAACCATGTTCAAACACTTTGTTTGAAGTACTGGATAATAACTTAAATGTGCTTGTCGATCTAAATGCAAAGACGTGTAGTTGTATGAAATGGCAAACATCTGGTTATCCATGTGGCCATGTTATAAAAGTTTCTCTTCATCTAAACCAAGATGATTCAAGCGCATACGCCATGGATTACTACACTACAGAAGTATATCGACAGACTTATGGTGATATTGTCTATCCTATTCCACATCATTCTGAGTGGGATATACCAGATGACTTACAAACAGTTTTGCCACCAGCCATGGACAGAAGGCTACCTAGCCGACCAAAAAGTCACGATCGTATACCATCTAAGGGTGAAGAGAAGAAGAGATCGACATGTAGTCGGTGCAAGGAAATTGGTCATACAAGGTTGACATGTGGATCACCAGTGCCATCACAATCATCTTTTCCTCTACCAAAATATGGATCCTCATCAAAATCCCAATCACAGCCGGCTTTACCTTTTGGGACTGTTAACTAAGGTGATTTTTAAATGCAAACGTTGTATTATGTGTATATTATGTGTGAACTTTTAACATTTTCAGTTAGGCATGTATTAGTAACTTGAGTTTGAACATTGCTATGATATGTTCAGTTGTTATCACTTATTAGACATTCATTTGACTATCGCAACGCGGAAATCGCAACGCGAATATGACTATCGCAACACGGAAATGACTATCGCAACGCGGAATTGACTATCGCAACGCGGAAATGACTATCGCAACGAGAGAATCGCAATGCGAAATGAAAATCGCAACGAGTGATTCGCGTTGCGATTTTCATTTTCGTATTACGATTCACTCGTTGCGATTTTCATTTCGCATTGCGATTCTCTCGTTGCGATAGTCGTTTCCGCGTTGCGATAGTCTGTTTTGCATTCAACATAATGCAGATTAAAATCAACAAATCAACTATTACATTTCAATCAATTAAACAAGCACAAATAATAATTATGTACACATCAATTAAACAAATCAACATTTACAAATCAATTAAACAATCAAAAAAATAATAATGAATTATTTCCTCATCAATTATTGAATCAAATTTTGCACCCATACATCCATTTCACGCAGCTCACTTCAGGATTAACCTGCAGAAACCAAACATTGAATCAACAACACTTTCTACATATCTAAAACCTACAAACAGCAAATTATTGAATTCTAGCTACTTAACCAAACATTTTCAAACCAAAAAGAGTATATATGTTTAACAACACTTGCATTTGACTTACAAATTGTTTATAGACACTTTCATAACGCGGATGCAGGTAGGCAGCGTCTCGCATATATCGCTCTAGCCATAAAATGCCGAAACCATAAGCCTACTGCAGCTCTATCTCTATCGGTGGGAGGTAGAAAATATGTACTTCCTGTCTTCAAACGCTCCAAGCACATGCATACGAGAGGACCACAATCCCCTCTGGCTTTCTTCGTTTGTTGTGGCGCGGTCTCGTCTCTGATAACTGTAACATTGAACTTCTTTGGCTTCTTGTTTCCAGACTTAGTCCAATAATTAATTGCATCCAAGAATTTAGCCAAATGAGAGCTCCATCCCTTAATAATATCTCTCAAATCAGACAATGATATGTAATTTATCATGCTGTCATATACTATTGTCTTTAGGGATGGGAGCTGAAGCTCAACGAGAAACCAATGAGTACGATCCAAAATAGGGATAAACACCTGCATTGAAATGTAATAATTCAAATTGCGCACTTATTTATGAACACCTTTAAAATATTTAAACAAATGTACTAACCTTATCGACCTCCCACCATGCAGGATAAAGTTTAGCTTGTCCATTAGCCAACACATATGATTCTTGTCGTTGATTCTTCAAGTGAACTACGTGAAAAGACATCGGCATAATTGTATATCACGTTTTTTTTATATTTTTCTTCAATTTCCTTACAATTAGAAGACGTGTCACCCATGCATCAATATGTTGTTTTACAAAAAAAGACAGATATTAGTGAATTACATAAATTTTTAAAAAAATTAATCAAACTGAAATATAATAAGAAATATAAGACTTACCCCCCATCGAAGTAGTCGTTGTCTTCAACCCCTAATAATACACCCCACCAAGACCGTTCAATCAACAAATGCATATCATCGTTGAGTTTGTATGTGTCAGCGTAACACCCTTGGCTCCGCTCATGTAGATAAAAATCAACTGCGGTCTTAGCCCAAAGGGTATTATCCAGAATTGTTTCCGGTAGTTGTTTTCTCTCCACTTCATCTGCCGGAATGGTACTGGCCGGTAACTTATACGAAAGCCAACATTCATCCATCATGTCCAGCACGTGAGGGGGCTTCTCAATAATTCGATATATTACGCCGTGTGAATCGGGCTCTAGAATGTTGGGAGGGACCTCTTCAACGATGACAGTGGCCTCTTGAACGGTGGGAGGGGACTCTTGAGGGATGATAGGGGCCTCTTGAACGATAGGGGAGGCCTCTTGAACGATGACAGGTGAGTCGGGCTTTTTCTTACGGATTCATCGCACTATTGGGGTGAACGGAGACGTAATGGCACGTGCACGCCGTCTGATACGTGAACTCCGTCTTGCAAGAAAAACCCGACATAGAGCATCCACCTTAGCGGGCCGCTAAAAATAAATTAATACATAAATCAGTAAATAAACAGACATGATATTAAACAGTGAAAACAAAGACAAATATATTTCAAACTTGTACGGTATTCACCCAAGTCATTATTATATCATTGTTCACAAAATGCATCAGATAACATTCCAGAAGTAAGCACTTATATAAACATTTAAAAGGACAACATATAGGTTTAGTGCAGGTTCAATGACAACATAAAGAGTAGTAGTTTATTCTTGAAACTTAAATTTTCAACACTGTGAAGTTAGTATTTGTCTTTTGGTTGAAGTAATGCAATTCATTCAAGTTTCAATTTGCAGAAGAAGAATAGAATCTGAAACTTAAAATCGCAACGCGAAAATGACTATAGCAACGCGAAAATGACTATCGCAACGAGAGAATCACAATGCGAAATGAAAATCGCAATAACCAAATCGCAACGCGAAAATGACTACCGCAATGCGATAGTCAAATTCGCATTGCGATAGTCATTTTCGCATTGCGATAGTCATTTTCGCATTGCGATTTTGTTGTTTCGATTTTCATTTCGCATTGCGATTCTCTCGTTGCGATAGTCATTTTCACGTTGCGATAGTCATTTTCGCGTTGCGATAGTCATTTTCGCATTGCGATAGTAAACTATTCTTCTTCTGTAAATTGAAACTTGAATGGATTGCATTACTTCAACCAAAAGACAACAAAAAATAAATACTAACTTCACAAGGTTAAAGAATAAACATTTAAACAGTATTGGCAGCAACCGAATGAATTTACTAAGCAATCTAAATGAAATTACGAGTAAATTTATCATCAAGTTAATTATGAAAAATATTAAACTTACCTCATTGCGTAGAGTATGAACCTCGTTCTGCAACGATGCTACAATCTCACGTAGAGCTGCTACCTCACCACGTAAAGTAGACACCTCAACACACCATGCACCATTGTCATCGCTTAAAGTACCGACCTCCTCACGCAAGACATTGACCTCATTATATAACTCCCCTAACTCATCCCGTGGAGGTGGAGAACAGGGAGATAAACGCCGTGGCATCTTTGCCGGTCGCCTATCATGAGGTGATGGTGGAGAAGAGGCTCGATGATGTGATAGAATAGGTGATGACTCTCGTTGTGGAGGTGTATATTCGGGTCGATCAGGTGATGGCTCTAGGTGAGGTGATGGCTCTCGAAGTGGTGGTTGCTCATCATCCGTGCCATAAAAAAAAGCTTACTAGCTTGCCACCAATCAGTGGCAAGCTCAGCTTCCGTGGGTGTCAGCCTCTGTAATGGAGTGTTGGCCTCCTAACAATATAAAAGCTCAAACAAAGTTAAACGTGTACTAGTAATAACTTGTTTATAAACATATGGTAGTATTTGTGTTAACTTACATTATTTATTGTAGTATATGGTAGTAAATCTTCCCATTGTTGTAAGGACCGTTTCCTCTTCCAGGAAATAGCCCTAGGAATATCATTAGAAGTTTTTAATGCATATGTCTGTATGGCGGGAAAGGCCTCAAATATCCAAATCTACAAACAATATAATAACAAACATTAGTAATTGTTAAAGAATTAATTATAATTTTGGAAACATTATATAAAAATTATTACCTTAAAGGCCCAAATAAAGCCTGACAAAGTGTATTTGGAATCATCGCCACGTAAACTTTTCCGATCATTAAAGGCAGACGATAACTTATTCCATGTAGCTCTCCATAGATACGAACCCCACGGAAACATGTTCCATGCATTTAGGTCCTCTACCAATTTAATTAGATCATTAGGAATAGGTTGTCAGGCTTCTCTGCCTAAAAAGCCGGCTTGCAAAAGTATTAGGATGCATACTAGGACAACATCGACGTCATCCATCCGAGTAAAACCATCTTTCTTATTCAATAATCTCGTCAAGTCTTCCACGTGTAAATTCGACTTCTCCGTTGACAGCTCAGGAAAAACCCAGGAAAACCATGATAGGCGGGTAATATGTCTAGTGTACCGATCTACATCATCGTGTCCGAAGCGTAGACCGGTGATTAAGCAAAACTCCTCCCACCCAAAACACGTATTCGCCGGTAGAAAATCAAACCATATCTCTTCATCATGACGTTGTATAGTCTCTGGTAGATCGCTAGTCATGGTTTGAAGAAACATATGGGTCAACATAGCATCTCCACCCGGATGTTGTACTTTCAGCCATGGCCCGAAGCAAATATCCTCAAATATTTTTCTTTGTGCAGGTGAAAGCTTCGACGCAATTGTTTTGGCCAGGCTTACTTTATTTCTTAAGGTCAATTAAGCCGAATAAAAGTTCTGCAAAAACAATAAACATACCAATTTAGATATACCAAAAACTACACTGTGAAGATATGAACAATAAACATAAAGAGTAGTAGTTTATTCTTCAAACTTAAATTTGCAACACTGTGAATTTAGTATTTGTTTTTTGGTTGAAGTAATGCAATTCATTCAAGTTTCAATTTGCAGAAGAAGAATAGTTTCTGAAACTTTAAATCGCAACACGAAAATGAAAATCGCAACACGAAAATGACTATCGCAACGCGAATTTGACTATCGCAACGCAAGAATCACAACGACAGAATCGCATTGCGATAGTCATTCTCGATTTCAAATACTAAAATTGAAAGAAACTTGAATGGATTGCATTACTTCAACCAAAAGACAAAACAAAGACAAATACTAACTTCACAGGGTTAAAGACTAAACAGTTTAGCAGTATTGGCAGCAATCGAATGAATATAATAAGCAATCTAAGTGAAATGGTTAATCTATTATTGAAAACACCAGTAAACTTATCATCAATTTCAATATGAAAAACCTAATAATAATGCAAAAATTTCAAAATAAAAATAATTAAAAAAACTAACCCTCGGTGGTTGATTTGGTTGATTTTCCATTTCTGACCGTGAATGATTTCGCCGGAGATGGAGACTGATATCGTCGGCGATGAGGACTGATTTCGTCGTAGATGGGGACGGATGTCGCCTTAGAGAGTGAGAGATGGAGATGAGACTGAGTTGTGATTTAGGGTTTTAGGTTATGAGTTACGATTACGGGATATATTGTGGACGGTTCAGTGTTCCGATATATTAATATATTCATGTTTGGAATTTGAAAAAAAATACGCGTTGGATACGAATGACGCTATGTAAATCGTATTGCGATAGTCAGATTCGCATTGCGATTTACGTATTCGCATTGCGATTTACGTATTCGCATTGCGATTTACGTATTCGCATTGCGATTTACGTATTCGCATTGCGATTTACGTAATCGCATTGCGATTTTCCAAATTCGCGTTGCGATTTACGTATTCGCATTGCGAATTAGGAAAATCGCAACGCGGATTTGGGAAATCGCAATGCGATTACGTAAATCGCAATGCGAATCTGGAAACTGATTTGCGATACCGGAGATCGCGTTGCGAATTATCGATCGCATTGCGATTTAGTTGGTCATTTTGGCAAATCCAAAAAAAGTTTGTTAAGTTCGTATATTATAAGGCATTTTTGGTCACTGAGGTTATTTTCTCTAAAAACTAAACGTTAGGTATGATTTTGAAAAAAACTAAAAATTCAATTACTAAAATATATCAAAACTGATAATTTAAGTACTAAAGTGATATTTTACCTTAAAATATAACCTATTCTCAGCTAAATTTTTCTTAGTTTAGAAAGTTGTTTGTGGTCAGATTCTTCCTTCCATTATCACTCCACAGCATTTGTCAGATTCATTGCCATGCTCACTTATGGAATTTGCATGGATATGAACCAATCTAGCCCATACATTTTGGCCTTTTTGCTGCTTCGTCCTTCAACTTTTATGAACATCACTTTTGCATAATTAAAAACATTATCCTTTGTTTGTGGAAGGGAATATACATGTTATGTATGTTACATGTACATGATTAATCTGATTCAGATAACCAAATCTACAAGATAAGCTTGCTTGATGTTTCTATTCAGCAGTGGGGGACAAGAATCATAATGCAAAACAAGTGGCAAGTGGACCATACTTTATTTATAAGAAAAACTAAAAAGAAATATAAGAAGAGAGAGAGGACATAGGATATTTAATAATGGGGATTCTACAAATAGCCCATTAAATGGTCCATGGATCCAGTTGCTTTGCTTGGGTCCTATTTGAGACTTCTACTTCAATTAGGTAGATGGATGACAAGATATTGTCCAAATGGAACATATATCTTCCATGTCCTGTCCTCCTCTATTTCATTAAAAGGAGAAAAAAAAAGCTTACACAAGTTGTTGTGCTAAAGTACAAAGAATGCATGATTTCATCCATGTCATGATTGTTTCTAGCAACTTTGTATCTGGTTTACATGATATTTCAGGGTTGTCCCAGCGTTATGTCTGCTTCAGCACTTTGGGCATTGCATGCCCTAGCTACAACCACATGTTTTTGTTCTTACAAGTTACGTACAAAACCCTAACCCCACATGTTTGTACATGTCCGTTAACTTTTATGTTATTCTTTTTTAAAAAATAATGTATGAATAAGGTTGGTTTAAATGATAATCAACTTGGTATAGCAGGTCTCGAGTTTAAGTATTTGTATATATATAAAATCTTCGCCGGAAGACTTATCAATAACCAAGATTAAATGTGTGACGCAAGTTAATCCAGATTAATCAGGATAAAATCCTAAAATCAAGAGAGAAAAAATAGTAGCATAAGAAAACTCTTATCGATAAGATTTTACCTTGGTTTGGCCTATTTTATAACACTTAAAAAAAGTTTTTTTTTAAAGAAAAGTGTATACAATGATGAGGAAAGTTCTACAGTACGACAACCTTAATATACGGTAAATGAAAGGTGTTATCGGTTTAGTTATTATTTTTTAAAAAAATCGGTAAAAATTACTTAAAATATTATTATTTCTACATAAAATATTATTTTTTTAATATTTCCGGTAAAGTGTCAAATAATAACAAAATCGGTAAAAAATAATAAAACAGGTAGCACTTTTCCGGATATATCAACAAAACCGATAGCGTTTTACCGGATATATTAACAAAACCTATAAAACACCCAATATAACAAAACTGATAAAAATAATAATATTTTCGATAAAATTTTATCGATTTTATTAAAAAATAATAACAAAACTAATAATATATTTCCTTAATCATATACAAACACAATTATTAGTGGTATAGGGAATCTTGGTAAGTGGTAATGGTTGAATGCAATCAATTACATGTATCACCGTCCATGATTAAGTTTTCAACTTGAAAAAGGATGTTTGTAATTGAAAGATTAAATATACACTAAATCATTTTATGCACGGCTGAAAATATATATTTTATAACTTGGATTTTATTATTATCATACTCGAAAGGGCAATATACTATGATCGAGTTGGGATGGTTCCAAAATCCGACCCATAATCCGACCCGACTAGACTAATGACCATCTCTACTTGGCTCTAGTGCCGCTCATGATCGAAATTAAAAGGAATAATTATAATTCATATTAAAATTCAAAATTTAACATGATTAAATGAATCAACAAATTTAAATCCTTATCCCTGTATTTATTTGTCTCCTTTAATGTAATCACTTTTAAATTGCAAAATCTTCACTTTTAACCAGAAATAATACAGGATAGTGGGGAATAGACATGCTGATCAAATCTCCCTTCCATGAAAATTTGAAGGTCTAAAAAGTAATGATGTGTATATGCAAGTGTATGAGACTGAAAGTCGTGGTGTTCATTAGGAATTGGAAATGGAACATCCTACATGACATAGACATGGTTCCTTTTCATAGGTAAGTGAAGACATGTTTTTTTTTCCCGACGTAAATACGTTTTTGGCTTACGTGTAGGGGAAAGTTGACCATTACGCCAAACAAATTAGATATGTTAGATACACGTTAGGATACTTGAGATTACACTCGAGATTTGATTAAGATTGTTTAGACTTGAAACAATGAAGGAAGTCGTGTTCGGACAATATACTCACGGCATTCGAAAACATACTTTTAAGACACGTTGATCGCATGATTTTTCACGCAATTCTAACCAGAGATTTAAATAGCGATTTTCGACCACGATAGTACCGTTATATAATGAGAGCGATATCTTCTGCGATCGTTGTTGTATGACCAGGGCCGTGATTAGGTTTTCGAGGGTCCTGTATAAATTCTTATAAAGGGCCCCCTATTTTTTAGAAATATTCGATTTCGGGACAACAATAGTAGCGTTTTTTGACAAACGCCGCGAAAGATCCATCTATAATGGCGTTTTATTAATAAAACCGTAATAATAGTGACGTTTTTTTGAAAAACGCCGCAATAGGTCAATCTATAGTGACGTTTATTGAAAAAACGCCACTATATATCTACTTTTTTGGGGGCCTTTACGTCGGGTCAGCCATGGCCCTGTGTATGAATGTGATACTCACAATTATTGTAATAGCACCCGTTATGTATGTAATCACGATGAAGACGACGTGACCGCAACATCAATTTGAATCCATGATTCCAACACTTTAAGATGGGTTTATTTCCCTTCTTGTTAAAAGCGTAGCTAAGACAATACTCGGTACTCGTAAGTGAGAATAAAAGTAGAGGGATTAAGCAAACGAGTAAGATAACCATGAAAGATAATGTTATATATCTTAAAACCATACATAATTTTCTTTACTAAATGTGTAGTGTGATTAGGGATGTGTATTTGATTCGAATTTAATATGTTTTGATTTGATTCTATGGGATTAATTTCTTTTTGTTGAAAATTCAAATTTTGTTCGAGTTGAGTTTTTTTTAAAGAAAAAGATTAGATTGAGTTGAATTCGAGTTTAGAGTTAAAAATACTTGACCTGACCTAATCACTGAGTAATATTATAATTGACCTTTACATATTTAGGGATAACGGTTATAATACTCCTATGTCTATATTTATTTCAATTAGTTTCTTTTTTATCAAATACAATGATAAATATATATATATATATATATATGTATGTGTGTATGCCACGTTGAATATGAGTTTTTACCTTAAAAATTGGATCGGTATTTGAGTCGGATAGAGGTTTCCTAGCACATGATTCAAGTTGAATGACGGTGTGGAACCAAAAATATAATCTAAACTGACCCATAATCATCTCTAAATTAGGGATGAGAATGGACCCGAATCCGACCAGACCTGATCGGGTCAGATTTTCTTAAAAAAAATTGGAGTCGGGTCGGATTTTTTAAGTGTGATGTTCGGGTCGGGTCGGATTCGGGTTTAAGATGAAAAATACCCGACACGACCCAACCTGAAAAAATATATAATTTTACATTATATATTTAGGAATAATCACAATAATATCTCTCTATATATAAATTTTTTCAATTAAGTCACTGTTTTTATTGAATAAAAATATTATTTTTTTATTATTTCGGGTCGGGTTGGGTTTCTAAGTTATATATCAGGTCGGGTGAACTCTTGTTTTGGTCGGATCGGGTCTTGAGTGGAGGCTCCCTTGTTCTCGGGTCGTGTCGGGTGGACTAAAAACCCGACCCATACCCATCCCTACACAATAATAATTATATATATATATATATGCGTGTGTCATGTTGAGTACGAGATTTTACCTTAAAAATTGGATCGGTAATTGAGTCGGATAGAAGTTTTCTAAACATAAATCAAGTTGAACGACGGTGTGGAACCAAAAATATAATCTAAACTGGCCCATAATTATCTCTGAATGTGATACGTAAATTTCGATTTGGTGTAATTAGTATCGATGAAACTTTAAAATTAATCCAAATAAACAAATGGAATTTTAAATTTAACCCAATGACACATTTTAAAACCAATAAATTTATTTATATTCATTTTGGATGGACATAATTACAAACATATGCAATAATTAAACATAAAACGATACCATGTCGATAATGATATTGACCAAAGACGAATATTTGAGTCTTTAATTGGGTTCAAATAGAAAGAGAGAATCAGAAATCACAATTTCCTTCACATGATTAAAGAGGTGGGAGGGACTATGGGAAATGTTTGGCCATGACAGGACATGAAATGGGTCAGTGGAAGGCAAAGCAAGGAGAGAAAAGATGGACCACTGCAGAGAGCATAACATACATAGGTAGGTAGGGGCAGAGGGGAAGTGCCCTTGGCAAGGGCAAGGGCAAGGGCAAGGGCAATACAAATCTAATCAGGCAGACACCCCAGGGATGCTGTTGGAGGAAGCAACCACCTGCCCCATGTGAGGATAGGACATCACCCAATCAAATATGTTCACTTTTTTTTGGATAAATTACATGTTTAGTATATAAACTATCAGTTTTAATCCGTATTAATACTTAAATTTTTAATTTTTTTAAAATCATATCTAAAATTTAATTTTTGTTTCATTTTAGTACCACACTGTTAAAAACTTTAGTTTTTGTTTCATTTTAGTACCCGTTCAAAATTTAACATTAAATTCTGAAAAGATTAAAAGTTAGGTACTAAAAAGGATCAAAACTGAAAAAATTAAGTACTAAATGCTTTAAATTTTTGACAGTGGAGTAATAAAATGCAATGAAAAATAAACGCTATGTATGATTTTAAAAAAATTCAAAGTGACAAAAACCAATAATTTATGTATTAAATGCGTAGTTTACCCTAATATTAAACAAAAGGGAAAAAACATACTATGTGACAAGCATCAACACAATAAATATTGATTAAATAAAGAATTTGGTCACAAGTATGATGATGATAAAAAATCAAATCTTGTGAAATGAAAGCCAGCTTAGCATATATATGTTTGATTCTTTGAAAATGGGTTATGGGTACAGCTATGAGCTAACAAAAAATAAAGCAATTTTTCGAATTATAAAATTTTAAAAATCCATGTGCCAATTTCTAATATATTTTTTATTAATAAAACTTCGAATAATTTAATTTAATTTTCAATTTATTTTTTTTTACAAATTTAAATGTATATATAACCATTTTTAAATTAAATTTTAATAATAATAATAATGAATCTAACGGGATAATGGTTAAAATAATGTCTTTAAAACAGAAATTTCTCAAAATAGTCCATCTCGGTTATTATTTCCTATATTAGGGTAATTGCTATAATACCTTTAGGGGGTGTTTGGTTCAAGGATTGTGGGATTTTCATGGGCATGTTTGGTTGGCCGAGAATCTCATTCTCGGTAATGTTTTATTACCAATAGTAGATTTTTTTTGGGTATATTGTCTGGAATGTCATTACCTCATTTCCCTTAAGTATTGTAACATTACCGGCGTTTTGGACTAAAATGCCCTTAAATTTTTATTTTTTTTCAAAAATATCATTCTTCTATATTTGAATAATAAAAATTATACGAAGTTTAAATTACAAATTTATTCTTAAATTATTTTAGATTTACAAAAAAAATCTATAATTAAAATTTTATATGAAGTTTATGGATTAATTTTTTTTACCCTTTCATTAAACTTTTTTTATATTTTTAATTTTGTAAAAAAATTATATAAATATTATGAATTTAATTTTTTAAAGAAAATATATAAAATTTTACAATTTGTAATATTATACAAATATATAATAAGGACAATTTAATCAAATATACATTATAATAATCTTTTATTCCTTTAACCAAACACGATAATCTTACATTTCTGCTAAACCAACCAAACACAAAATACAACATTCTCAGTAATCATATTCCCTAGTAATCTTTTATTCCCACTGGTAATCTTACATTCCGTGAACTAAACGCACCCTTAGAAGACTCTAAGATTACACGGAGTTTTCAGTTGAAGACTCCAAAATTACTATACGTTTTAAACATCGAGAAAGCTAAAAACTTCCGGATTGCATGGACTCGTCAATTGAAGACTCCAGGACTATCACGCGTCTTTCCTTAATATTGTAACAATAACTATATCTTTCTTTAATACTGTAACAATAATCTTATATCGAAAAATAATATGATAAGAACCTTATACGAGAAATAATTTTTTTTCTAACGCTCTACATGAGCATGGGCAAGGAAGCCTGAATCTAACATAATAATAAATAAATTAGTATTTTTAAAATCAAAATATACATTATAAAAGTTCGAGAGCAATTGCCAGCTCTTTTTGGTGTGATTAAAAAATGGAATGAGATCCTTGGCTTGTCGCCATGTCCTTATCTTTAAGATATGCGACTGTGATTTTTGGACCCTTCCCCTTCTCTTTATCCTTAAAATTAGACTTAATTATAAATTAAGTACTTAAATTATACATTTTAGACTGTAATTGTCATTAAATTTTTTCTGTTAGCTGACACATGTCATGTTTTGATAAATTTAAAAAAGTTTGTTTTTATAAAAAATTAAAAAATTATTATATTTATAAAACATTCTAATTTCTCTTGTATTCAAGAAACCCTGAATACCTAAAAATTCTAAATTCATAACTCGCCGACGTCATCTTTTTCGGTCACGACCATCACTGTCGACATCGTTCTTGTCATTTTCTTAGTCATACGCCAAGATCCTTGTCGTCGAATGGCCATCAGGTTCGCATGAGGTCGTGATTTGCAACGTAGGATTTGTGGGGTTACACACATCAATTGACTGTAGATTGGTTGCGATTTCACATGGTTATCAATCATCAAGTGGAGTTTTATCGACGATAAAAGACGATGATCTACGCGAGTTTAGGGGTTGAAATTTGAGTTTTCAAAATTTTGAGTTTTTTTAAGTGTTTCAAAAATTGAGTTTTTTTTAAATATATAATTTTTATTTTTATTTTAAGTATAATTTTTATAATTACCAGAACGTAACATGTTTCTTTTAACGACAGAATTTAATAGTTATTACGGTCAAACTACCTAAAGCGGTAACGTTAAGTACTTAAATGAATAAAAAAATTTTTTGGACACATATTTAAGAAAAACAATATAATTAAGACACATATTTTATAATTAAACCTTAAAATTACTTAATAAACTATACAAATCAAACTACTTTAATAGTCAGAAAGGTGATTAATATTTTTAAAATTTTCGAGTTCAGACCCTTCGACGTTTATAAAAATATTTAAGTATTTATTATTAAATAATTTAAAATATTTTAAAACAAATATTACCATTAAATACTTCCATTTAAGTTTGATATAAGCAATTTTGTTAACCATTAAGTACCATTTGAAAATCAAAACTAAATTGAGAGCTGAACTGTCATCACTGTGATATTGATGATATTGTAAAAACAGAGAGAAGAGTGGTGGGTTTTGAGATAGAAAGGGTCAGTTTATGTGGGTTTTGTGTGGAGGGAGACAGAAGCATATCTGCCAAAATCCAAAAAATTCGATTCAGACTTACTTTAAAAAGCAAGGAAGAAAGTTGAACACATTAAAATAAGGGGGCACAGATCAAAGAAGGATTTTTTCTCTATAAAATAACCCCATTTCTCTCTCCAGAGATCTTCCTCTTGTTGTTGTTGTTATTTTTTTTTTTTAATTTATGATTTTTGGTCTTTGCCTTGTTGTGCTTTGCTGTGAGAGCTCTGAGTGTTGGTTGGTCAATCTGCAGAATTTGATTTTAATATGCAAGGAGAAACCAGCGAACGTGCTGTTCTTTTGTCTTTCTAGTCCTTAAACTAAAACAAAAGTTTCACGCTTGGGAGAGGAACATGATTAGTGTTTGTTCTCTGTGAAAACCCCATTATTTAAATGTTCTAATAGAAGTAAAGAAAGGCAAAAAAACCCTTTTTTTTTTGTAGAGGGAGATAGCGAGTTATCTTCGTAATTTGAGCTGTTTTACATCTTTTGAGAGCCATGCTTTGTCTATGAGAATCCAAAAGTTTTTCTCTTTCTTGAGTTCTCTTCTGTGACGTGAAAATTTGCTGCTTTGGTCCATTTCTTTGTGATGGCTTGTAACAATGCTACGATGATATATAAACATGGAGTTTCAGCTCATCATGTTCTATAGCGGGAAAAAAATAGGGTATTTGTAGAAATTGTTTGTACTTGGAAGGAAGAAGAAGAATAACAAGACATGGAGAAACAAGTTGAGATTTTGTTGTTCATTTGCTGATGGGTCTTAAGTTGAAACAGAGCTACCGCCACTCAGTGACTGTGAGAGTGAATGAACAAATGGGGACCAAAAGAGGGTACACATTTATTCAAGCCAACAGGGCTTGGTTGCCCAAATTTCTGTTGCTTTGGGTAATGGTGATGGCTTTTCTCAGCGCATGGATCTACAAGAACATGGATGATGACAACAAAGTGAGGAGGAAGGAGGTTTTGAGTAGCATGTGTGATCAAAGGGCAAGGATGTTGCAGGATCAATTCGGTGTTAGTGTTAACCATGTTCATGCCCTGGCCATTCTTGTCTCCACTTTTCATTACTACAAGGACCCTTCTGCTATTGATCAGGTTTCTGCTTCTTGTTCCTCAAATTTGTTGTGTTTTGTCTGGTTGATCTTATGTTTTCGTTGTTCTGATTGTACACTTTGGGCTGTTTTCTTTTTCTATTGCAAGAAATTCAGGAGACTTTTGCTGAATACACTGCCAGAACTGCTTTTGAGAGGCCATTGCTTAGTGGGGTGGCCTATGCAGAAAGAGTAAGACTTTCAGAGAGGGAGAAATTCGAGAGGCAGCATGGCTGGACGATAAAGACGATGAAGAGGGAACCTTCTCCTATTCGAGATGAATATGCTCCGGTGATTTTCTCTCAAGAAACCGTTTCATACATCGAATCGCTTGACATGATGTCGGGGGAGGTATGCCATTTACTACCTACAATCTGCTTATAATTTTTAGGAGTGATGGATTCGAGCTGAATTATACAAGTTGCGATGTGCAGGAGGATCGAGAAAACATCTTAAGGGCTAGGGCTACTGGAAAAGCTGTCCTAACTAGCCCCTTCAGGCTACTCGGTTCTCATCATCTCGGTGTTGTGTTGACATTCCCGGTGTACAAATCGAAGCTCCCACCGAAGCCGACCATGGAGGAGCGCATTGAAGCAACTGCAGGGTAAGTCCCTCCAGCTTGTCTTTCTAATTGGAAATACAAGTTTTTGTTTGAAACTTTTTTATGCTTGGTCTTGTTGCGATTGTGTTCGATACAATATTGTCTTAGAGTGTTGAAGATCAGAGTTTGCTGTATATAGCAACTGCAGTTGTACTATAATGCATATTCTAAATGAAAACGGAGGCTTTTCTTCATGTGAATTCTGCTGATGGAGAAATCGACATCTCCATTTCTCCTATTACAATCATGACATTGCTTCTATTACTCCATTACATACTGTTTCAAGCACTTCATTGCTTCGGTTACTGCACTTAATTTGTGCAGCTCAATTTTCTAATGTATAAACAAACACAGATTCCTCGGTGGAGCCTTTGACGTGGAGTCTCTTGTGGAGAACCTACTCGGACAACTTGCTGGAAATCAGGCGATTCTAGTGAATGTATATGATATTACTAACTCCTCTGATCACTTGATCATGTATGGTCACCAAAACCAAGATGGTGACTTAGCTTTGTTTCATGAAAGCAAGCTTGACTTTGGAGATCCATTCAGGAAGCATCAGATGATATGCAGGTAAGTGTATCGCTGGCTATTCACAAGGTTGATGGAATGACTGCAAGTGCTTTCGTAAGTACTTACTATTTGGTAATTTTTAACAGATATCATCAAGAGGCACCCACATCCTGGACTGCGCTGACAACTGCCTTCTTATTCTTTGTGATCTGCTTATTGGTTGGCTACATCTTATATGGTGCGGCAATACACATTGTTAAAGTTGAAGATGATTTCCATGAGATGCAAGAGCTGATGGTTCGAGCGGAAGCTGCTGATGTGGCCAAATCACAGGTATGCATTTCAAGATATATCTATCAACTTATCATTGGCCATCGACCTGTAAGCTAAAACTCATTATGACACGTTCTTGTTGCAGTTTTTGGCAACCGTTTCTCATGAAATTAGGACTCCTATGAATGGCATCCTTGGTATGTTTGGGATTGCTCCTTAAGATTTTCTATGTGAACTATGCAATCAAGGACATCGATGAAATTTACTCGGCAAGGTTCCGATGACTTATTTGAATGGTTGCAGGGATGCTTGCTTTGCTTTTAGATACGGATTTAAGTTCAACTCAAAGGGATTATGCTCAGACTGCTCAAGTCTGTGGAAAGGCACTGATTACATTGATAAATGAGGTGCTTGACCGCGCAAAAATTGAAGCCGGGAAGTTGGAGCTCGAAACTGTCCCCTTTAATCTTCGATCTATCCTTGACGATGTGCTGTCTTTATTTTCTGAGAAGTCTAGAAACAAAGGTCTTGAGGTAAGTCAAGATAACATTAATCGAAAAGCCAATGCATCTTTCAAATATGTTTCTGTATGTTACTTCCTATATGCTACATATGCTTATAGGGAATGCCTATGACCAAAGAGTGAAAAAAAAACCCTTTATGTTTTATCATTCTCGAACTAATTCGGTCCCCTTTTTCTTTCCCTGTCTCGGTGCATTGTCGATAAACGGTGCTTTCCTCATACTTTACAATGACTTAAATGCTGGTGTATTGTTTGGGAACTGAAGCTGGCAGTCTTTGTTTCTGATAAAGTTCCAGAAATGGTTATGGGGGATCCAGGGAGATTCAGACAGATAATTACGAATCTTGTCGGGAACTCTGTTAAAGTAAGTGTATCTCGAATAGGTAGATTCCATTATGGAGTTGATTATTGTCTGGTAAAATTACTTTTGTAACTCAATAGTGACTTAAAAACGAGCGTTTTGACAGTTTACAGAACGGGGACACATATTTGTTAAGGTCCATGTAGCTGAAAATCCAAAGCCTATAGATGATGCTAAAGCTGAAACTTGTTTGAACGGAGGGTCGGACGAAGGTGCATTGATATCAGGTGGTCGTCAGTTTAATACGTTGAGTGGCTATGAAGCAGCTGATGAGCAGAACAGTTGGGATTCCTTCCAGCATTTATTTAATGCTGAAGCATTGCAAAATGATGCCTCGGGAAAAATGACAGTTGCCGATGAAGCTTCTCAGAGTGTCACTTTGATGGTATCTGTGGAGGATACCGGCATCGGGATCCCTTTAATCGCCCAGGAAAGGGTTTTCACACCATTTATGCAGGCAGATAGTTCAACCTCTAGAAATTACGGTGGGACTGGTATCGGCTTGAGCATTACAAAGTGTTTGGTTGAGTTAATGGGTGGTCACATAAGCTTCATTAGCCGGCCACAAGTTGGAAGCACATTCTTGTTCATCACAACTTTTGGAAGGTGTAAAAAAGCTTCACTTAGTGATACGAAAAAGTCCAATGCCGAAGATCTTCCTTCCAGTTTCAGAGGATTGAAAGCAATAGTAGTTGATGGGAAACCAGTTAGAGCTGTGGTAACCCGATACCACTTGAAGAGGCTTGGTATGCTGGTGGAAGTTGCAAATAATGTCAAGATAGCAGCTTCTGCATGCGGGAAAAACAGTTCTTCATGTGGGTAAGTGTGCCTGATGGCCATTATTTGCTTGATAATTTAACGTCAACAAGATCCTGTCAACGATTATGCCTTTTTAACACAATTCTCGGTTTCTTCGGGACCTTTTCTCATGCCTTGGTGACGATCACTGAGAAGAAAAAGACCATTTGTACTTTCTATCTTATAATGTTAACTTTGTTGAATTAAATTCATTGATCATTGCAGAAGTAAAATCCAACCCGATATAGTTCTTGTCGAGAAGGATTCATGGCTTTCTGGCGAGGATGACAGTTCGAGCTTACAAAGGTTGGACTGGAAACAGAATGGACACATGTTTAAGTTGCCTAAGATGATTCTTCTTGCGACGAATATTACAAATGCTGAACTTGAGAAAGCAAAGGCGGCAGGGTTTGCAGATACTACGATCATGAAACCTTTGAGGGCAAGTATGATAGCTGCATGTCTTCAGCAGGTGCTCGGGACGGGGAAGAAGAGGCAGCTGGGGAAAGGGATGCTGAACGGATCTTCTGTCCTCGGGAGTCTTCTCTGTGGAAAGAAAATATTAGTAGTTGATGACAATATCGTAAATCGGAGAGTTGCTGCAGGTGCTTTGAAGAAGTTCGGAGCTGCCGTAGAATGTGCTGAAAGCGGAAAAGCTGCACTAAAATTGCTTCGACTTCCACATAGTTTTGATGCTTGCTTCATGGACATTCAGATGCCCGAAATGGACGGGTATGTATGCCATTTCTTTAACATTGTTCAATTAACTGCTGCCTGATGGCAGTAAAGTCTGATTATCCATTTCGTCGTATAATTTCAGGTTTGAGGCAACTCGTCGAATTCGAATGATGGAGAGTCAGACAAACGAACAGATGAACGGAGGAACAGACAAAGGGTCTGGCAGGAAGGATGAGTGGCATTTGCCGATATTAGCCATGACAGCCGATGTAATTCACGCCACCTCTGACGAGTGCCTGAAATGTGGGATGGATGGATATGTCTCGAAGCCCTTTGAGGAGGAAAATCTCTATCAGGCTGTAGCCAAGTTCTTCGAAACCAAACCCATCTCGGACTCGTAGTGACACCTCCCTCAATCACCGTAAAAGCAGACAAAAACAAAACCGAGAATTATAAGGCTGGTCGGACTTTGCCAGCGATTTCCCCCATCCTGCTGGTGCATTTAGGTTTAAAAGCTGCATGGTTTGCTTGGATTTCTGAGGATTCTTGACCCTCAAGGCATTCATTTCTAACTTCAATTTCAACTTCATCAGAATCCCAGTATTTGTATAATACCACAGGAACTCCATCCCCAACTGTTTTTATAGATCACATTAGAATCATAGGTGTAAATCTCATTTTCTCTCGAAAACGTCGGAACTTTAGCTCGGAACCGGCCTATATGCCTCGATTTTTATAAATTTTGTTGTAATCAATCTGTTATTTCGTTTTCTAATACCAGAAAGAGGCAGCTAACAAGTATAAAAGTTAAAACAGTATGTAATCAATCTCATTTTCTCTGCAATGCATAGTTTCCTTCAAAATTCCCAGATTTTATAGGCAGCAATGTTCGAAAACACAATCGAACACTAAAATTTTCTCTGGTCTAGTTCTGTTCATGATTATTTGAATTATAACAGAAGCTCAGCTACACCGGGGGCATCGTTTCATGACGATGCTATGCACAGTCTAGGACTGCATGGCCCTAGTGTTATTACACTGACTGCTGCTATGCTCCGATCACAGCTTATTGTCGTTATACGATTCATCGTCTATGTATACATTGTTACACTGATATTTTGTAGAATGCAAACCTTTTCCTCTAAGTTAAAGCCTTTACGATCATCAACCACACAAAAAAAAAATTAGCCGACTCTTATTCTCATATGTAATGGGGTAAGGGGAGGTAGGATAGTAGGCTGTCCCCAACACCAGGTTGAGAGCAGCTTCCGTGGGAGACCTCCAAATTTATTTGACCACTTCTTATTAATGATTATTGGAAGAACAAGTTACACATATCCATTTAGAACAACTGAGCTATATCAAAAGCATGGTGATCAAGTCATGGAGGGGCACTTGGCTAGGCAGGCATTTCTTGTTTTATAGCAAAGTATTGGATGTACTGTTATACAGCACCAACCATACGTTAAAGCTGTATGTCTGCATGGAGATATTGTTATTTTGCTGCCTGTAGTTGCGTTCCGATCGAGTTCACCGCCATTGAATCCGAAGCTGCTGCCTCTGCTACCTGTTGAAACGAAAATAAAAATTCAAACATGTGTAGATAAAAAGAAAGAAGCAATGTCTAGTTTACCATCGAAAGTATACATACATTCATGATAAGCTAAAAGAGAGGTAAACACCAGAAAAAGGAAAACCAAACGAACAAGCATTGGCTTAGTTTCTACCATTGTTGACATGAAACGTCATAAGATTTTCAATATATATATATATACACACGCACACACATATATACATACATATATATGAAATTGTATTTAATGAAAGAGGATCCTCCACTGCTAAGAATTAGAGGAGTGGATCCTCTCATTGCATTTCTTTTCTTTATATTAATCTTTGAGCTTATCAACTTCTCTCATTTTTATTATTTTTTTAATTAATCACCGGTATTTGATCAATAGATTGACTAATCGAGATCAAGTGTTGCAGAGACCCATCATGGAGGCGACACTCCCAACTCAATTTGCTCCACATGCAAATGTTAAGATTCGAATCATTGACCTCGTTTTAGGAATCTAGTGCCTCATCTCATTAAACCAATTGGTTCTTAGTTTTTTTTATAACATGACATAATATAATGTGGAATATAAATCCTTTACTTTATAATAAAAGATAATTTTTGTACAAACCAAGCGGCCCCAATAATTAAAAGATTTATTTTTATCTTTTAACTGAGTTTGAGCACTATGTGCATAAAAGTATAGGGTTAATTATTAATTAATTGAAAGTCTTTGGACAAATATTCTCTCCTATTTACATCAAATTTATAAAATAATTTTTTTCTTTTCAAATAATTTTAGGATTTATATTTTCATTAATTCATCTTAGTAGTTTTTATTTGGGTTTAAAATTATTTGAGTTTAAAAATATTAATAAATTTAAGGTTAAAATTTATTAAATATTTCGAACGGGTTTGGAAAACATAAACAAATGTAAAAGAACGAACATAAACAAACAGATTATCGAACGTTCATGTACGTAAATAAACGAACGAACTTTTTTATTCGTGTTCGTTCATTTAATTAAACGAACATATAATCTTGTTCATTAAATATTACAGTTGTAAAATAGAAAAGCAAAAAGAACATTATGGAGAGCAAATAAAATGTGGGATAACAGGATACTTGATCCAGGCCCTTACTCTTCTATATTTCGCCCCTGTTTATATCTAATTCTGACTCCGCACCTGAGAGTTAATTTACTTTTTTGATATAATTACTTGCTTCCGATTTATTATTTGATTAATCCAGATTTAATATCGCAAATAATAAAAGTCAAAATTCAAATTTCCACATTTTAACGTTAATAAAAACTTAATCCCTTAATTTTATAGAATTTAAAAGTTAATCTTTTTAATTTAGCTTATCAGTAAGGGTGAAGCCTTGTGATGAATGTAACACAATCGAATGACAAAATTTATCCCGGCCACTTCTTTATTGAAAGATTGCTGGAAACAAGTGACACAAGTTCATTTCAACATCTCAGCTACATCAAAAGCGATCAATTCATGGAGTTGCCGGCGGCATGGGAGGGCAAACGGCCAGGCAATCTTGTTGTGAGCCGAAGCAAGGATTTGGTTCTAGAGTTATACAGCACCATCTTTGAGGGTTAAATATGGTATGACTGCATGGCAATAATGTTATTCTGTTGTCTGTTGTCACGTTCCGATCGAGCTCGTCGCCATCGATGCCGATGGGGCCGCTTCTGCTACCTGTTCGAATCGAAACGGAAGATCAAATATGTGAAGATCGACAGGGTATATCCAAAATTGTAATCGACGTATACGTACATTCATGGAAAGCTAACAGAGAGGTAAACACCAGAGAAAGGAAAACCAGACGAGCTGCCATTAGCTTGGTTGCTGCTTTTGTTTACTTAAAATTTGTTGAAGATTTGGGGTTTCCAATATATACACACACACACACCCCACAGTCCCTTATGGTAAGTATGGAAATACAATTAATGGCATTTATATCAGAGGATGCATACCCTAAAACGTTATTGCATTTATATCAGAGGATGCATTGCCTAAAATGTTATTGCATTCTCCTTTGCTATGGCTAGAGTTTTCCTTTATTACACTTGGTCTTGAGAATTTTGCAGGATTCCTTGCGATATTTTCCCCAACTTTTTCCCAAGCTCCAAGGTTAATCTTGCTTCCCTTGTCTGAATCTTCCTATGAGCTTGAAGATCAGAATCAGAAAGCGAACGACCATCCAATTCTGAAACCTCCTCTTCATTTCTCTTCTTTTTATTGACTCGATTCTTCTTCTTCTTCTTCTTCTTCTTCACTGAATGAGTCTCCAAACTATCTTGAATTTCCTCCACGGAACCGTATTTCTTTTGCTTGCATGCTCTAATTCTTAAATTGCATGGAGATTTTGGGAGTGCCGCAATACCTTTAGGACCGGATTTGCTCACTGGAATCGCCTTGTTGTTTTGGTCGTCAATTTGTTTCTCCCATGTACCCTTTTCAGTTGGCTCCACCGCTACCTTCCCATTAATAATTTCCACCAACTCCGACGACGATGGGCTAATTTTTTTCCAGATTTTTTGAAACCCAAACCGATATATATGTTATATGTCACGTCAATAATTCATCGTATGTAGAAATATCACATCATATATATATATATATATATATATATATATATATTAAAAGTTTGTTAATCAATAGTTTACATTTAAAAAGTCTATTTTGACAAGAAAAATGAAAGGTTGGGCGTAAAATGATTAAAAAAAGAATACGGGCAAAAATGAATATACGTGCAAAATGTTGGGGGTAATTTTCTCATTATACCAAACATAATAATAATAATGACATGCTTATATTTTTTTGGTAAAGTACATAAATGATTCACTGACTATAGGATATTTTTATTGAGTCATCCAATTAAAAATTATAAAATAGTCTTTTAATTATAGGTTATTGCTTTGTTGAGTATTTCAATTATTAAAAGTTACAAAGTGGTCATTTGACTATTCACATGTTCCAAACTCATCCTTCTTCGTTTAAAAATTAACGACAGTCTGAGCTGGACATTAACATACTGACTGAAATATGAAAGTAATTTGTGATTCTAGGATCATATTTTATCATATTCGAATCAGTAGGTTAACGTCTAGCTCAGACTGCGGTCATTTTTTAACAGAAAATGATGAGTTTGAAATACACGGATAGTTGAGAGATCATTTTGTAACTTTCAATAATCGGAAGACTCAACAAAAAAATACAATATAATCAAGAGACTATATTAGCATGTTGATGGGTAAATTGTCGTCCCAAAGGATTTCTATACTAGGAAATTTTACACAGATACATCTTTACCAAAAGTGTATAATTTCAATAAAAAAATTATTTATGCACTATTCTAATAAAAAAATGGGGTAAAATACCTTAATGATCTACTTACTATAAAATATTATTTTATTAAGTATTGACTATTAAAAGTTGTAAAATAGTCCTCCGGCTATAGATAATTGTTTTGTTGAGTCCCTTTACTATTAAAAGTTACAAAATGGTCACATGGCTATTCATTATGTTCCAAACTCATACTTCTCCGTTAAAATTTTGACAACAGTCTGAGCTGCACATTAATCTGCTGACTGAAATATGATGCAACCTGATATCATAATCTCAAACGACTATCATAATCATATCTTAGTCAACATGTTAACGTCTGACTCAGATGACCGTTAATAATTTAATGAAAAATGACGAGTTTGAAACATAATGAATAGTCGAATGACCATTTTGTAACTTTTAATAGTCGAGGGACTTAACAAAGCAACTCCCCATAGTCAAACGACCATTTTATAATTTTTAATTGTTAAGGGACTCAATAAAATAATATCCTATAGTCAGGGGACCATTTGTGTACTTTACTTTAAAAATGATTATTTAAATATTATTTTCATAAATAGGCTTATATACCAAATATGATGGGCCTAAGACCAACTTTATCAAGTTGGGCCAAAATCAAAATCAAACACTTTTTTTATTTGTCTAGTCCACGAATCTTTTACAATCTAACAAATATACCAACTAATCAAACTAAAAATCTTCAAATTCTTACAGTTTAATTCGGTATCCAAAATTTGGACCATTATAGGTCAGGTTAAACTCAAATCTAGAGCACGAACTAATTTATCTCGGTGGTTAAAGGAATTATTATTGTTCTTAGAGGTTACAGGTTCGAGCACCAACGAATGAAGCAGAGAGGTTGAGCGTTCATTGTCAAACGGTTGAGAGTATTTAAAACATATATATTATTTTATAATCATCTTAGTTTAATTAAAAAAAAGTAAACTCAAATCTAGAGAATTTTTATGATGCCTTAAACTTCATTCGGTATAAAAACATTTTTAGAACCGAGTCGTGGTCGGGTAGTTACAGGCTCGGCCCAATAAATGTGCCAGATGGGCCTTAGCCCAGGGCAGCATGTTTGAGGGGGGCATCAATTTTAGTGTCAAGCTTAATAAGATTCTTACAATTAGTAGAAAAAAACTGAGATAGTTTGAGGTCCGATGCATGTTTGAGGGCGGCCCAATACATTTTTATTTTAAAAAAAATTATTTATGTTTTGTCTATTATACGGTACAAGTATAGGGGCATAAAATTATTATCTCGTCCAAGGCATTAAAACTCATTGGACTGGCCCTGGGTAGTTACATAAACACCTATGAGAGTAATGTTATGGCTCAAATTATTTTTTCAATAGTCTAAACTAATTATAAAATAATATTTGTTTAAAATTTTTAATCAATTAAAATCATATATCCTACCTACATAATTACTCAAATTTAAAATTTTCTTTAATAAATTATCACGGTGTTTTTTGCTTTTCAATTGTTAGTGCCGTGTTTGCTTTTTCACGTCAAGTCATGAATATCATAGTTTTATATATGTAGTCCATCGTAAGTAAATTTATTATCATACGATTATATCTATTCAATTTATCAAATTATGAGTAATCATCGTGATTATAAACATAATAATAACACTAAAAATCATTATAAAAACTCTCGATGATTAAGAGAGACTTTCACTTTTTCTTAAACTCTTTTTTCTCTTAAAACTTTAAAAATCAGACAATATTAATCATCCAAACCATCACCCGCAGTTCCAGTCGTGTGACTCTTTATTTAATTAAAAGAAGTAAGATTAATTTCGCTTTAATGATAGGAATTCTCCGTTTCATCCCACTTCGATTCAGATGTAAGTAAGATTAATATGAAATTTTTATTTATGAAAATCATACAATTTGCTAGCAAAATTAGAATCTAATATTGAGGGGACAAAATTGTTAATATCAAAAGAATATGATTTACTTGAATTTCACAATTAAATTAATTCGATAATCAGGTACATGTGTACATGGAATCGACCTTTTATGAGAGATTATTCCATGTGGAAAATGATTAGATACAGCTTAAATTAGCTATTACATGTATAGAATTGATAACATTACCTGGACCTGAAACCGACTCAAATTTCTGACAGGCTATTACATGTATAGTATAGAATTGATAACATTACCTTGGCATGGAACAATAGATGATGATCGTTCGGTCTTAAATTTTATGGGTCGGTTCGCTTTGATACTTTGAGCCAGAATACGCTATAGCAATATTTCGTCATACTTAGTAACGATTGTTAACAATGAATAACCGGTTTATTATTAATCGATAACACTAATGATCAAATTGTTAGTTTTAATATAATAAATAGAAAAGAAATTTCACTCAAGCATTAATGATCATTTATATAGTTTATCCTTATTTTCTAAAGATAACTTATTTGATCCTCATTACTTTCGAAAATAAATTATTATTATTATTTTTTTATCCTTAGAGTTAACGACAAATAGATGGAATTTTGTTGATGGTAACAAAAGGTTTCATCGAGCGTTAACGGTACATTCATTCTGATTTAGACGGAGATTCACGACCGGTAAGAGAATGACTATTGGCCAAAGTTTAGTGAAAGGAGAGAGGATTACCCTGAAGAGGAAAGGAAGAAAGGGGATTGTCTGGTTAAGTTATTTATATTGATCTTTAGTGTGCATGTTAGTCGTTTTGGAGGCTGATTTCTCTCAGTTCTCTGAACTGCATTAAAATTATGAGAATGTTGACGATGACTACGGAAAAACTGAGAATTTAGAGAAGAAGCGTGTCAAGATTTTAGTGGGTTTACTTTGATTTTTAATTTTTATTCTCTCTCATGGTCTTTCACGTCATGTCATGAATTTCAAAGTTTTATATTCGTAGTCCATCATTAAATTTACTTTAATACGATTATATCTATTCAATTTATTGGTTAAGAAAAGCCAACGAAATAATCGAGATTATCCAAAAGCCGAGATGTATGTAACTAATGGAGATCCAAAATCTAAACGTAGGATTTGGGCTAATGCTTCACCTCCGATCTAAAAGTCGACGTTAATGTCATAAAGTCCGAGTCTACATTTGAACATAAAATGCCTTTGTCTTGACCTAACTTGACTTCCGACATCCATTTCGGAGAAGCATGCAAAACTTTGACAGGTTATACTTTGAAACTTAGTGCTCCTTTCGTAGGACATGCATGTAGGGTTCAGCTACTTGCGAACGTTATTAAATATAAGTTAAAATAGACAAATGGTTCATCTATTATAAGAAGTCGCTTTGTTGAGTTACTTAACTATTAAAAGTTATAAATGATCCATCGACTATAGAACATTGTTTTGTTGAGTCCATCGACTATTAAAAGTTATAAAATTATCACCCGACAATTCATATATTCTAAACTCGTCTTCCTCCGTTAAAGTTTTTCCACTAAAATAGTTTGATTCATCTTATTAAACAAGTTGTTCAAGCGAGAAAAAGATGTAGCATTGAATTTAAACAAAGAATGGCTTTATCAATGTAGAAGACTTTTGAACCAGTATTCCAAGTCTTTGTTTGGAGATAAATTTTATACGGCATGGTAGGCCAATGCAACGAAGTTGTCTGTGTTTTTCTTCCAAAAATGAAAATTTTATAATTTTATTTATGTTACGTTGAAATCATTATCCTTCAATTTATTTTTCGATCATTCAAGACATCGACAAATTTACCTTTTTATCTACTACCACTTTATTTGTTTACTTTTATTTTAAAAAAAATACTTTAAATTCATGAAATTAAACTTAACTCCTGAAATTTATGAAACGCTAAATTATTATTATATACAATATCATCATCCGATCAGTGTAAAATCAAGATATACAACTCGTTTCCTCATTTTTTACCTCCTTATTGTTGGAATTTAAAAAAATATATACAATCATAATATTTTTTAGAAGAAAACATAATAGTATAACCTTGGTGGATCCAATTTATATTCTAAATTCGATGGAGACTCTTGTATTGAGAGCTTTTTCAAGTATTGATGTCCTAAACTATCAATTTTGGGTAAATTATGAGTTTAGTACTTACATTATTCGTTTTAATCTATTTTAACAGCTGAATTTTTAATTTTTTTTAGAACCATACCTAAATTTTAGTTTTTGTTTCATTTTAATATCCCACCATTAAAAACTTTAATTTTTGTTTCATTTTAGTACCCCGTTCAAATTTTAACATTAAGTTTTTAAAAAATTGAAAGTTTAAGTACTAAAACAGATCCAAACTGATAGTTCAGGTATTAAACGTGTTAAGCTTTTAATTGTGGGGTATTAAAATGAAATAAAAACTAAACGTTAGGTATGCTTTTGAAAAAAATTAAAAATTTAGTTACTAAAACAAATCAAAACTGATAATTTAAATACTAAATATGTAATTTACCCTATATTTTTTTCCTCGCCGTTTGATCTGATGTGACCGCAGTGCCGAGCGCTAAATGAGAAAATTAGTTTGTGAATTCGGAGGAGCATGGCAAGAGACTTGAGTGAGTTTACTTTGACCATTATATTACTATTTGTTCTATATCTCTGATGGCCATTAAATTTTAGGGTAAACTATACAAATGGTCACTAAATTTTGAGTAAGATTTTGTTTTCCCCACTAAAGTTTCAAAAATATTTCCTTTATATTCAATTATTACATTTCAACCAACGCAAACAAGTAATATATATATATTAAAATCTCTACTAGGTCCCCACTGCATATCATTCCATATTTTTTTCTTTTATTTCATTCTCTCGAACCAACCGTGCCGTGAGAGAGAAACTAGTTCGTATTGCTGTGGAAAGGAAGTGCGGGTAAGAGCTACTTGCGACTCCAATATTAGGGTAAAAGATTCTGTAATCGACAGTGTTGCCGCAATTATCACGGTGCTTTTTGCTTTTCGAATTTTTTTGTCGTGTTTGGTGTCGCCGAATTCACCTGAGTTGAGGTGCGATGGGTTTCATCGGAACACCCAGGTGCTCTCGGTGAGATAGGTATGCTCACACCGCTATTACCTGAAACAAGAAGTAAATTTAAAAGTAATGTTTATATATAAGTTGGAAAAAATTTTCCTAAATAAAAAAATAAACCTTTAAAATTTAACAGTTACAATGATTTTTTCTTGGTGCTCTTGGATCTGGATACCCTAATTTCCTTGGATCTGGATACCCTAATTTCACGGAGGCTATTCCGTGTGGGAAGAAGATGATGGATGCCAAGAGGAAGCTGCAGCATAAAATGATGGAAAATGAAGGTTTAATGATCACCATTTTCTCTCCTAATATTTTGGAGGCTGATTTCTCTCGACTCTCTAAGCTGCAATAAAACTATGAGAGATGCTGCCTATAAATACTACGGCAGATGTTGGGGTTGGTGAAAATGTTGACGATGACTACGGAAAACCTGTAACTGAGAATTTGGAGAAGTAGCGTGTCAAGACTTAGTGGGTTTACTTTGATTTTATTATCAGATAATTATATCTATTAAATTTATCAACTTATAAGTAGTTATTATGATTATATACCTGACAATAATATCAAAGATCATTATAAAATCTCTCGATGATTAAGAAAGAGTTCCATTCCTTAAACTTTATTTCTCTGTAAACTTTAAAAATCAAACAATATTAACCATCTAAACCATCATCCATCACCCGTAATTCCACTAAAAGCAATCAAGTGTGACTCTTAATTTAAATTAAAATAAGTAAACCGTACGTTTATATGCACCATAATATAATGTTATCGTCAACTTCGAATCACCCTGCAGCAAGTATACCTAGCCCTTGTACAATGTCTCAAGAAATGGTCTGCATCTTCATCTCCTCTATGACAGATCGAGCACTCTTTCGTCTCCGAAAAATTTCGACGTGCTCTTTCAACATTTGTAAGCAACCGATCTTGTAATGCTAGCCAAAGGAATATTTAACTCGTTGAGGAATCCCCAAACTCCATAAAAGCTTCCCGTTTATAGCATTACCATCTAACTCCTGCTGCATGAGTGACTTATACGCTGGTCTATTGGTAAAACGTCTGTCGGATTCCCACCGCCACCCAGGGGAATCTGGGCCCAACCGGTCATGAGGAGGTTGTACAGCTACGATCTGTTGAACGATGTCTTCCGGAAGGACATCCGAGAGCCTCTCCCAATTCCACGTGCCTGAAGGAAAGGTCATTGAGCGAACAGGAATCGGAGAAGGAGAGTCCGGTCCTGTGTCTAATGAAAACAAATATGTCAACTCTTAGATTTGCATTTTCAGAATTTTTGGATCAAATATTTTTCTCCTTTATATGAATTGGACAGCCTGTATCTTCTACCTTTATGGAAATAAAGGCATCCCTATTTTTTATTTCTTATGATGCCCCTACTAAAAGTAAAAAATTCCTTCATGTTTTCAATATATCTCTATTCTTTCAAAGGGCACAATCGTCATTTTACTACAACTTGATTTTTTTTATTAAGGTAAGGTGATTTAAAAGTAATATATAATTTAAATACTCTCAATTATTTGATAATGAACTGTCAATCAACCCGCTACAGTCGCTGGTGCTCGAACCCGCGACATCTAAAAGCATCGTTTTATTAAAAGTAATTTTTTGATTATTAACTTCTTAAAAATTATAAAATAATCATTAATTTTTTTTTATAAAATGGTAAGTGAATGTTATAAATAATGATAAATTTTGACAAGTTTAATAACTCGACAATAAAAACCATGTTGTCGTGTAAAACGTATATGTTTGCCGGTATCCGTTTATTACTTGCTTACCTGCCTGCAGACCGTGAAGAATGAAGAGGAGGAATTTAACACCGGACCACTGTCGGTTCTGATGATGAGCGTTAAAATAACACTCAGGTAATATTTCAATCTTCTGAACCCCTAGCAATGCTCATCTACATGTTGATCACACCATGCTTTACTCAGACCTGAATTTAATCTTTACGGAAGCAGGTTCTCATCAACTGTCGGAACAACAAAAAACTCCTTGGCCGAGTGAGAGCTTTCGATCGCCACTGCAACATGGTTCTGGAAAATGTAAGGGAGACGTGGACCGAGGTAGTTTCGCGTTTCCTTCTTTTGTATGCCTTCATCTTATACATTAATCTGCGTTACAGTCGAATTAAGAGGTTAAAATCGTTTCTCCGTTCGGTGCAGGTGCCGAAAACCGGTAAAGGCAAGAAGAAGGCACTGCCTGTTAACAAGGACAGATTCATCAGCAAGATGTTTCTTAGGGGAGATTCTGTTATTATTGTTCTTAGGAATCCAAAGTAAATTTAGCACAGTCTGTGCTCCCAACTTCCGTAGTTCTCTGTATTCAACGAGATAGATGGTGAGTTGCACGAGATCGTCTCGATCAAAGTTCGATAAATGCACGGATCGAATGGACTCGACTCGACCTCGAGGTTGATTCGAGTTCTTAACGAGCCGAAACGGACTACTTGATATTCGACTCGAAAATATCGTGAACAGCTCAAAAATATAATATATTAAGATTTTGTTTTTTTTAAATAAATCATTAATAATATTAATATTTATGTATTGATTTTTTAAAAAAAATACAGAAAGATTTTTATGCATTTAAGGTTCAGGTTTGAGTTTGAGTTTGAGCCTTCAATCGAGTTAAGTTTAAGATTTTTTTTTTCATTTTGAGCCTTTTCGAGCTGCTCACGAGCTTTAGTTCAGGATTTCGAATTCGAGTCGAGCTTGAAAATTTTAAACTCACGAGTTTTCGAGTCGAGTTGAGCTACATTTCAGAGTTTTCGAGTCGAGTCGAGCTCAACAATACTCAATCTCGACTCGACTCGTTTACACCCCTAATTTTAAAATGAAAAAGTTTGTGTAAGAGGTACGTTGTAAAAAAATTAAAATGACAATTTTATCTTGAAAAAAATTAATTTAATTTTGTTGGGAAATTATAAATAATGGTACATAGTATTGGTACTTATTGGTACATGGTATTGGTGTTGATATGATATGTCACATAAATTAGGGTACACTATTTGTATGATTCTTTAACTATTTGATTCTGAAATTTTGTAAACTATATATGTGTCAATTAAGTCAATTTTAATTATAATTTGATTAAATAGTTAAATTTTGGAAAGTTGTTAAAATAAAATAAAAATTAAACTTTATGTATGATTTTAAAAAAATCGAAAGTTTAAGTATTAAAATTGATAGTTTAGGTGTTAAACCCGTGGTTTACCCTAAAATCAATACAAACTCTAAACATCATTCACACTTGGATAATTTAGCCTAATGAATAAAGAGTTAACTGCATCATATGTCTCCAAACTACGACCCTCATCTCAAATTAGTCTTTAAACATTTAAACAATCCAATTTCATCCCAAAATTATGAATCTTATTCTAAATTAGTCTTTAAACTTTTAAAAATTCTAGTTTTATACCCAAAGTGAATACATTCTAAATTAGTCCCTAAACTTTTGCATCTTAAATATTATCCCCAAATTCATCTAAATATATACTCCATTTCAACCATAGTTTAACCTAATTCCCCCCCCAAACATATATTAATATAACTTGGTCTAAAGATTTTATTAAAAAGGGATTTGATTAATATACACGTATAATTTAGAATTAAATTGAAATGCTCAAAAGTTCGAAGACCTATTTAGAATGAAGATCATAGGTTGGGAATGAAAATGAAATATTAAAAGTTTGAGGACTAGTTTATAATGATAGTCGCAGTTTAGGAAGAAATTTGAAATAAGGGTCATAGATTGGAGACGTATAATGCAATTAACTCATAAATAAATAACCTGGATTCGAATCTAATTAATTGTAGGAATATGAGCGCACTTGCCAAACACGCCAGTATTTTCCATTCAAACACAACCCCTTCTTCATATAAAAGAGCAAAGCCGCTCATGTTTTATTCACGGCTTCCCATTTCGATTCATTTCAACCTGCAATGGCAGCCGAAAACAGCAGAGGAACCGTTGAACCCGCTCATGTTTGGTTACTGAGAAACTGCGAGCAAAATGAAAGCGAAAAGGTGTAAAGATGTTAGGCGTTGCAGGTATCTCGCGGCTAAAAGTGAAGCCGATCATTACGCGAGGGAGTTGAAAAGAGAGCAAGAAGAAATCATCAGTGTGCCTGATACTGGTAATATATAAACTATTAGTATTATGAATACAGCTGCTTTTCATGAATACAATTGCGCCGAAATGTTGGGAAATGGGAAATAAATCAAGTATAAGTAATTTTCCTATAACTAGATTAGTGAGAATACAAAATAAAAGCGGAAAAATAATACCCGAAATTGATAATGGAGTTCAACCAATTGTGCTTACGTCTCCGGACTGTTGCAGATCTTTTACTAAGAGAGAAAATTTACAGGTGTTTACAAAACACTCACTACTCACAAGAAAACTCTCTAGTATTGGGAGAAAAATGATTTTTGGGATGGTTTTGAAGCTAAATGAGCTAGGGTATTTATAGTTGAAACTCAAGGACTTAATCTTGTAAATACCCTAAAGCCTAGGGATTAATTGTGATTATCACATTATCATTTTTCAACAAACATCTACCAAACTTTGAAAAACTATTTTTCAAAAAAACATTTACCAAACTTTGAAAACCATTTTCAAAGAAACATTTACCAAACTTTGAAAACCATTTTTTCAAAGTTGGTTACCAAACTTGAAAACCATTTTAATAATTTCAACAATCTCCTACTTGAAGACTGATTTTAATCTGTCTTCACACCTCGATCAATGCAACAACTTTTCCAGTCTTGTTACTCTAGCATGCCAACTGAAGTTGAACACAACTTCAGTTTGTCTGTAGTCACCGTCTTTGTCAACATGTCTGCCGGATTTTGAGCTCCACTGATCTTTTCAAGTTTCAAAATCCCATCTTCCAGAAGAGACCGGATAAAATGATATCGCAATTGTATGTGCTTTGTCCTGGAATGAAAAGACGGATTCTTTGCTAGATGTATAACACTTTAACTGTCGCAATACAAGACATTGTTTTCTTGTTTCTTGCCTAACTCTTCCAAGAAACTTTGGAGCCAAACCATCTCCTTACTGGCTTCCGTAACAGCGACATATTCTGCTTCAGTTGTGGAGAGAGCAACTATCTTCTGTAGTTGAGAAACCCAACTCATTGCGGTTCCTCCTAGAGTATAGACATACCCTGTAGTGCTCCTTCTGATGTCAATATTTCCGACTAAGTCAGCATCTACATAGCCTGTCAGTATCGTATATCTACATTTGAAACAAAGTGTTTTGTTTGTGGTACCCCGCAGATATCTGAGGATCCATTTGACTGCTTCCCAGTGTACCTTGCCTGGATTATTCATGTGACTGCTAACATCTCCCACTACTTGAGCAATATCTGGTCTGGTACAAACCATGGCATACATCAGACTTCCAATTGCTGAGGCATACGGCACCTTCACCATGTGTGCACGTTCTTCCTCCGTCTTTGGTGACTGTTCTTTGGAGAGTCTGAAATGAACACCTAAAGGTGTACTTACTGGTTTAGCTTCTTGCATGTTGAACCTGGAGAGTACTTTGTTGATGTACTCAGCCTGTGATAATATCAAAGTCCCCGACTTTGTGTCTCTCTTGATCCTCATCCCAAGAATCTGCTTTGCAGCACCCAGATCCTTCATAGCAAACTGCTTTGACAATTTTTGCTTCAAGTTTATAATCTCTTGCATGTCTGAGCCTGCAACGAGCATGTCATCAACGTACAACAATAAAATAATGAAGCTATTATCGAACCTCTTGATGTAGCAACAATGATCTGCTCGGCATCTGGTAAAACCACTGCTACTCATGAAACTATCGAACTTCTTGTACCACTGTCTAGGAGCTTGTTTTAAACATACAAGCTCTTCTTCAACCTGCATACCAGGTTTTTCTTGCCTACCTCTATGAAGCCTTCTGGCTACCTCATATAGATTTCTTCCTCCAAATCACCATGAAGGAAAGCTGTCTTTACATCTAACTGCTCAAGATGTAAATTCTTTGCAGCTACAATTTTCAACACCAGTCTGATTGTAGATAGCTTCACGACTGGAGAGAAAATTCCATTGTAATCAATACCTTCTTTTTGTTGAAAACCTTTGACAACCAATCTTGCTTTATAGCGTTTGCTCCCATCGTGCTCTTCTTTGATCCTGTAAATCCACTTGTTATGGAGCGCTTTCTTGCCTGGTGGTAATTCAGCTAATTCCCATGTCTGATTTGACATAAGCGAGTCCATCTCATCTTTCATGGAAGACTCACACTTGACTGAATCCTCCACTTGCATTGCTTCATCATAGCACTCTGGTTCACCATTGTCATTCAGCAACAAGTAGTGCAAAGAAGAAGAATATCGTTGGGTTGGTTTATGAATTCTGGATGAGCGTCTCAATTCTGGTGTGCCTGGTTCTTCCTCTTGAACTGCTTCAGGACTGATCTGAACATCATTTCCAGAAATCTCCTCGAACTCAGCAAATTCCTTTATTTCATCTTCGGTATTACTTGATTCTGCGGTTGACCTGTCTTTGTACATCACATTTTCATTGAAAATGACGTCTCTGCTTCTAATGATCTTTCGATTTTCGTAGTCCCAAAACCAGTAACCAAACTCATCACCACTGTAACCAACAAATACGCATTTGTTGGACTTGGCATCAAGTTTACTTCTTTCAGCAGAGTTTATGTGTACATAAGAAATACAACCAAACACTCTTAAGTGTGAAAGGTTTATTTCTTTCTTGCTCCAAGCTTCCTCTGGTATTCCGCCATCCAAAGGAACTGAGGGCCCACGGTTGATCAGGTAAGCTGCAGTGTTGATAGCTTCAGCCCATAAAAATTTGGGCAATCCGGCATGTATCCTCATGCTTCTGGCACGTTCATTCAGAGTTCTGTTCATGCGCTCTGCTACGCCATTCTGCTGCGGTGTTATGGGAACTGTTGTCTCCATCTTGATCCCATTGTTTGCGCAAAAATCTCTGAAACTACTGTCTCTGTACTCTCCTTCATTGTCAGACCTCAACCGCTTGACTTTCAAACCAGTCTCATTTTCCACCATGGCCTTCCATTTTCTGAAGGTATCAAAGACTTCTGATTTCTTCTTCAGAAAATAAACCCACACCTTCCTTGTTGAATCATCGATGAAGGTGACATAATATAGTGAGCCTGCAAGAGATGGAACAGGGGATGGTCCCCATACATCAGTATGAACCAATTCTAACCTTTCTGCCTTGGGAGTCTTGCCAATCTTTGTAAAACTGACTTTCTTTTGTTTTCCAAAGATGCAATCCTGGCATAGTCCGACATCTACATTCTTTAGATCCGGCAGCTTCCCTTTTGACAGAAGTATCTTCATTCCTTTCTCGCTCATATGGTCGAGCCTTTGGTGCCATAGGTTTGATTTTCCATCAGCATCTGCTACTGCAATGATATTCTCTAAATTTGAGGTTACATAGAGAGTACCGGTCTTCTTACCACGAGCAATGACGAGTGCTCCTTTGGTAATCTTCCATTCACAGCCTGAAAAAATTGTACTATATCCTTCTCCATCAAGCTGTCCAACCGAAATCAGATTTCTTTTGAGGCCAGGAATATGTCTCACTCCTGTCAGCTTCCAGGTGGTCTGGTTTGGCAGCTTTAGTCGGATGTCTCCTTTTCCGACGATCTTCAAGGTTTCATCATCAGCTAGATGAACCTTCCCAAAATCACCACTGACATAGTTCTCCATGATTTCTCGGCATGGGGTGGAGTGGAAAGATGCCCCTGAATCCAAGATCCGTGATTCAATCGGACTGTTGACGCTTAAAATCATGGCATCACCTGTCTCCTCCGTCATGTTGGCAGATTCCTGTGCGCCGGTATTTTTCTTCGATTCTCGGCAATCTCTTTTGAAGTGACCCTTCTTGCCGCAATTATAACAGGTAAAATCTTTATTTCTTGTTCTTGATTTGCCCCTTCTGGATTTCGATCTGCCACGATTTGAATTTCTTTCTGAAGTTCTCCCTCTGGACTCCGTGTGCAAGGCTGAAGAGGTTGATGCTTCACCCGATTCTCTCCGTCGAATTTCTTCGCTCAGTACCAGATCCCGAACATCGTCGAATTTTAATTTGCTGTTTCCCGACGAACTGATGACTGCTGTAACAGTAGCATTCCAACTGTCTGGTAAAGATGATAAGAGAATTAAAGCTCGAACTTCATCATCAAATTCAATTTCTAGTGAACTCAACTGGGTTGTGTTTGTGTTGAGTTCATTTAGGTGTTGTTCCACCGATGCCCCTTCCGTCATCCGTAAATTAAATAATCGCCTCATCAAATGAACTTTGTTTGAGGTCGATGGCTTCTCATACATATTGGAGAGAGCCGTCATAAGACCCACCGTGGTCTTTTCATTTGCTATGTTGAAAGTAACATTGCGGGATAACGTCAGTCGGATAACTCTGAGGGCTTGTCTGTCGAGAAGAGCCCAGTCTTCATTCTTCATGCCCTCTGGTTGTTTTCCTGAGAGGGGTTGATATAGATTTTTCTGGTATAGAAAATCTTCAATTTGCATCTTCCAAAATCCAAAGTCCGCACCATCGAACTTTTTAATTTTCACCTTCCCTTCGTCTGCAGCCATCGCTCCCACTCGAATCTGGCTTCGTTTGGATCGTTTCTGACAATTTTTGCGAACCGCCGTGTATTAGAACACCTCCGTCGATAAACTCGTATCGCCGACCGAATTTCACTATTCACGAAATTCACTATTTACGTGAATAGTAATCTGAATAGTAACCTCGCAAAAAATTAACAAAATTCACAACCCAAAAACTCTGATACCAGTTGTTGGGAAATAAACCAAGTACAAGTAATTTCCCTATAACCAGATTAGTGAGAATGCAAAATAAAAGCGGAAAAATAATACCCAAAATTGATAACGGAGTTCAGCCAATTGTGCTTACGTCTCCGAACTGTTGCAGATCTTTTACTAAGAGAGGAAATTTACAGGTGTTTACAAAACATTCATTACTCACAAAAAAGCTCTCTAGTATTGGGAGAAAGAAATGATTTTTGGGATGGTTTTGAAGCTAAATGAGCTAGGGTATTTATAGTTGAAACTCAAGGACTTAATCTTGTAAATACCCTAAAGCCTAGGGATTAATTGTGATTATCTCATTATCATTTTTCAACAAACATCTACCAAACTTTGAAAAACTATTTTTCAAAGAAACATTTACCAAACTTTGAAAACCATTTTCAAAGAAACATTTACCAAACTTTGAAAATCATTTTTTCAAAGTTGGTTACCAAACTTGAAAACCATTTTAATAATTTCAACACGAAATTACTGGTTTCTTTCTGTTGTTTGGTGAGACTGCAGAGGCTGCTGAAGTGGCGGAGATACTGGCGGAGTATGGAGTAGAACCACACGAATATGCACCAGTGGTGAATGCTCTAAGAAAAAGGCCTCAGGCTTGGCTTGATTTCATGATGAAGTAAGTTCAAATTTATATTTGCATTCGTGTTTTAATCCTTCAAATCATGGCGTTATGGGTGGAATCCATTGATTCACCAACGATTCCAAGTTTTAAGTACCTAATAATTAAGTAAAAAGACAGATTCAAAGTAAACAAGCTTGATTGCTTCTCTTGGAATGAATATTTAGCTAGATTGTAGTAGTTGAGTTGTTTGATGAATTGAGTGAACGAGTCTCTAAAAAGTAGAGCAAAATGCCAAATTTGCTTTCCAATTGTTCGGCTAAAAGCTCTCTTTTAAGAAGGCCCCCGATGTGGCATTGGATCAGACTGCAACAGTTTGGGGGACCATTTTGATTCACTTTAAAGAAAAATTCTCTTTGTCTGTATGTGTGACAAAGATTTCCATACTTTTTTACTTCATGTTCATTCCCTCATTATTCTTCAGTGGAGTAGAGCCAGAAAAACACAACCTACCAACTTTTATTGATTCAAGTAGCAACCCAACTAGATGTACTTGTAAGTATGACTTTAAGTTTAAGTTTTTTTAAGGGTAAACAACGCATACAATACCTAACTATCTGTTTTAGTATCTAAACTTTTAATTTTTTTAAAAATCATACCTAACGTTTCATTTTTTGTTTCATTTTAGTACCTGCTGTTAAAAACTTAACACGTTTAATACCTAAAATATCAGTTTTAGTCCGTTTTAGTACCTAAATTTTCAAAAAAAAAATCAAAACTGAACGTTAAATTTTGAACATGGGTACTAAACTGAAATAAAAACTAAATTTTAGGTATGATTTTAAAAAAAAGTGAAAGTTTAGGTACTAAATGTTTAATTTATCCATTTTTTAATTATAAAAGAGTTGTATTGAGAGGGCTTCTTTTATTTAAAGATTCATAACAATTCAACTTCGAATATTATTAAGGTTTATATGATGATCAAATATACATTGTTGATCATCTTATGTTCATCTTTATTTTATTTTCATAAAAATCCAAGGTATTAATACAATGACTGATAAAAGGTTAAATTCTTCTACAAGTCAATGGATTATATTGTACGTTGGATTTAGTTTGTCAATGTACTTTTAAATTTTAAAATAAATTTGATATTAAATCAAACAGTAGTTGTGAAATCTGTTAAGTTAAACTATGTTATTATGTACGGGTGGATTCATGCTATATCAAGGGTGGACAAATTTGAATTTTCTTTTATTTGTTATTCATTTTATAGATTATGCCTACCCTAAGATTACCCTAAGATTTTATTTATGCTCACCCATTTTACGTTGTTAATATATGTGTGCTCACCCTAAAAAAACATTTCTAGATTCGTCATTGGTTATTAGTCTCTAATATTATGTGTAGTATATTTAGTTCCTGTTTTCTGATTTGGTTATTTTAAGTTTTTGTAATTTAATCATATCATCCTTGTATTATTTGGGTCAAAATTAGAATTTCAAATTTCAAAACACACACGGGTTAAAATGAATTAAAATGGAGTATAAGAACTAATGAGTAATGACATAACCTGACCTTGATAAAATATGCAGGTTTGAACTGGGATTAGAGAAGCCAGATCCAAGGAGAGCATTGCAAAGCGCATTCAACATTGCCATTGCGTACATATTGGGTGGATTGGTGCCACTCCTTTATGGATGGCAAAAAAACTCGAATCCGACGGAGAAAATCGAAAATTGAATTTAATGGGTCGGGTTCGGGATAATAAACGGGGACGGGGACGGGTTTGGTAATTCCAGCCCCAATTACCCGATTATTCAGCCCGATACCCGACCCGATAAATATTAAAAATAATTATTTTTTTATATATAATATTAATAACATGTTTTAAATTAACCCTTAAATATTTTTTATTATTTTTTTTCACCCCATATTGCCCCACTTTAAAACATCGTCTCCGCTTCAATTTCTAGAATTTACCTCAATTTTCGCTGTCTCATAATATTCTTTTTTTCTTTTAATAGTAAAAATAGTGCTTACACTTCTTGTTTGCAATCACGTGTGAACCTTTAATATATTTTAATAGACAAACATTGTCTAGTTAAATGGGAAAAGTCTGGTTGGTTTGCTGGTATTGTGCCACTTCCAACGAACGTGTACTTGCTGCACGGTCTTCGTCCAGTACACCATTACACACCTGAAGCCCACCACTAGCATTGGCAAGCTGGAAATTATGTTCAGCAGAATTTAAAATCAATGCAACTTGCATATTGTCTTCGTCTCTTCGACAGCAACCCTCATTTTCACCTCGCATTCCAATAACCTCATACAAGTTGTCTTCATTACACAAGCTTTAACGTTCCTCTGACAAAGCGAAGCATGTGAATTAGCCATATTAAAATCAGCCTCGGGACCTATACCAACATCACGTTCTTCCCTAGCAAATGGAACAGCAGCTGCTCTCTAGTATTAAATTCGAAAATTCTAAAAAATTTCGGTTAATTCAAAAATTAACTGAATTAACCGAAATTTATTCGGTTCGGTTAATATTTTCGAAAAAAAATTTGGTTCGATTAACGGTTAAAGAAAAAAATTGGTTAATGGTAGTTCGGTCGGTTCGGCCACCGAATTAACCGAATGAACAACCCTACCGATACCCGTTTAAATAAACGTTTATGCTAAACAGAGATACCCTTTTCCCCGCGATTTTCTCCAATTACCCGATGGGGATCCCCGTTTAAATCCCCGCGGTTTTTTAAACGGGGATGGGGGACCAATACCCGGCCCGAACCCGGCCCGTTGCCATCCCTACACTCCTTCCCTACATGTTCATCCCAAGAGCCAAGGACGCTGTGGTTGCATCAGTGGTCATCACCATAGCTGCACTACTCGTCTTCGGTTACGCCAAAGGTTACTTCACCGGAAACAAACCAGTTAAAAGCGCTCTCCAAACCGCGCTTATCGGCGCCATTGCATCCACCGCCGCTTTCGGCATTGCTAAGGTCATCCATCCCTAGCTCTTATTAACTAATGTCTGAAGAACCAGATTGTTTATCTTGCAGGGTTTTACGCTTTGTTCATGAGAACAGAACATCTGGGTTTCCACTAATCCGTTTAGTGTTGGTGTTTAGATTTAAATCCCACAGCTCCATGTAACTTTCTCCTTTTATATGTACTCTCATTAAGAGTGAATGCAAAGCTATTAGTTTACATGTTCATAAATTTATATTATGTTCGTATTCATAGATTCATAAATTACAATTTCGATCACCGTTGTTTCTTAACGACTCTCCACTCAAATTAGAAGGATAAACAAATAAAAAAAATGAGAATAAACAAAAAGTAAAGATAAAAAGAAGGAATGTATTAATGGGGCTGATAATCTGATCCAACCAAAAATTTGCAGAGAAGACAAGCAAGCTTGATGGTCCCAATGTCCCATATTTGATCAGGACAGAAACAAACTAAAGTCACGCATGCTCCCATGTGCCTTTCAAGACAGATCTCATGCTATATATATATGCAACTATCTCATGCTATATATATATATATACATTATACAGCATTAATGTAATAAAACAAATCAATATAGTATTGATTCCTTCATGACGGTAGCCAAGAGCTAAATGCCATATGATGCCACCATATGCATGTGCATTCCATTTTCTCCCTTTATTTCTATATAATGGAAACAAATCTCACCAAGCTTTGTTCGGTCAATTACCTCTACAAATAACATTCATGGCAGAGGCTGATTCTTCTCCAACTCTACTCAACAGCGGTGCCGACGGCGGCCGTGAAAGTGAAAGACGGCCACTTCCTGACGCACTTCATGTCTACGGTGGCGAAGGCGCTTACAGCTACACCAGAAACTCCTACTTTCAGGTCTATATCTCTTTTAAGTTTTTGATTCATTAATTGGTAAAATTATACTACATTTTAATACTGTAAATTTAAAATAAATTTATAAGTTAGTATATGATAATTAATCTCTTAAAATAAAATTTGTGATTTGATCATTCTAAACAGAGATAACTGGATACGATGCCCTCAAATTACGACTCTATTTTAAATATTTTATATTGGTCTTCAAATTATGACATCATTTTAAATCGGTCCATAAACTTTAAGGTATTCTATATATGTCCTTAAACTATCAGTATCAGAATGGAATGATACTGATAGTTTGGAATGATACTGATAGTTTGAGGAATGATATAAAATGTTTTAAAGTTTATGGATCAACTTCGAAAGGGTTATAGCTGGGACCGACATCAAATGTTTTAAAATATAGAGACCAATTTAGAAAGCGGTCATAGCGGTCATAGGGACCTCATGTGGAGTTAACTATTCTAGAAAAGAGAAAAGTTAGAAGTCAAACCAATGGTTAAATTACATTTTAACTCCTGTACAAAATTGTAATTGTCACAACTGGCAGAAATATACTGCAAATGTGGCTGAGGGAGCAATCAAGGGAGCAATCTTCAACGTCCTACGCAATTTGCATTGCAGATTTGGGGTGAGCTATTGGTCCGAATACCATAAACACCATGCAAGATGTCGTACACTATATACAACAAAAGTACAGTCTCCAATGCCCGAAATCCGACAAAACACTCGAATTCCTGGTGCTTTTCAACGACCAACCGTCCAACGATTTCAACACACTCTTCAAGTCTCTCCCTCGGGAAACACCCTACTTTGCGGCCGGTGTGCCGGGCTCGTTTCACCGCCGGTTATTCCCGGCATCCTCGGTCCATTTCGTGCACTGCTCGTTCGCTCTCCATTGGCTTTCCAAGGTACCAGAGGAGCTACAAGACAAAAACTCAATTGCATGGTATAAAGGGAGGATACACTACAGTAATGCTTCCAACGAAGTAGTCCGAGCTTATGCAGCTCGATTCTCCGAGGACATGGAGGACTTTTTGTGTGCGAGAGCAACGGAGATCGTTAGTGGCGGCATGATGGTCATAAGCATGCCGGGTATTCCCAATGAAATGACTTATTCTCAATTGGCCGCTAGTCTAATGTACGAGTTCATGGCGTCGAGCTTCATGGATATGGCCAATGAAGGGTTGATAAGTGAAGACGAAGTGGATTCATTTAACTTGCCGATATACACTCCGTCCCCGGAGGAGATGACGACGGCGGTGGAGACAAATGGGCAGTTTAGCATCGAGATTTTGGAGTTGATCAACTCTGCTTCTCTGACAGATGGCCGAGTTGATATAAAAGCTTGGATCGTCCATGTTAGGGCAGCGATGGAGGGAATGTTCATCAAACACTTTGGCAGTGATATTGTCGATGAAATGTTTGATCGACTGACAAAAAAACTCATGTTTCTGAACGAGTGAACTCGGGGTACATGTATCGAAATCAGCTCCTAGTTGTTTTAATCCGAAAATAAAAGGTGTTGATAGTACCAGGGATCCATATTGTTATTAGTGGAAAAAGTTGTCTCCACATTGCAAAAACTCGATATTCATTTAGTCCCTCCACCTTTATAATGTTATTGATTAGATTCACATGATGTTGCGGTGTTGCCTACGTCGTCTCTCCACTGCATCGGCTGTTTCGGTCGACGAAAGCTCTGCAAGCCGAGCGTTATCCGACGTAGAACGAAGGCAGGATTTATACACAAACATCAAACCAACATAATTTGCAGCATATCATACAATGTTCTTTTTCCTTTCTCAATTACAACCACTGGGTATTTACATTAGACAACATACATACTACTTGGGAAACATTAACTACCCAGATTTACATACTTCAGACGACGGGAAACATATGCCGACTCAACTCAGTCCACGTCGAAACCGGCTTTCCAAAGACGACATATCCAAAGCTCTCCGAATGCTCGCATTCTCTTTCTTGGTTTGGATCAGCTTGTCATAAACACACCAAGCAAAGCTCAGAAAATGATCCCTATTCAGTTCCTCATTATACTGACCAAAATAACTTTCACCTCTCGGAAAATCTTTCCAATAACCCTGTGTGATTGATAACTTGGTTTATCCGGCTTCTCCATGAAATCAAGAAATTCTGACTCTCAATTCTTGAGGTATTTCAGCTGGTACAGCTGTTTTGGGAAAGTCAACTGCAATTGAATGCAGCTTTGCAAGCTCCTGACACGAGTGGCATTGAATGATTGGCAGCATGAAACTGTAATATTTGGAAGAATGATTAACAGCATGAACTTAATACCTACAAAATAATACTTTAATGGTTACTTATGATCCAGTGTAGCCCTTGGAGCTGGTGAGTAATCCATAGGCTCAATTTGCCGATGGGGTGAAACCATTCAAGTGGCATTTAGCAGCCACCTTCTCGGCAAATTCAACTGATACTTTTCCAATTCCATCGGAAAAGACATTTATTTTGATCCGTAACAACTTCTATATCTGGAATATGGTTGATTTCATTCTTAGTAACACTAAGAGTTTCGGTTGATGAACTGAAAGATTGGCCAGTCCAGCAGCAAATTTTGCCACATTTCTTATTTTACTAAAATTTCTCACCCATGACCTTATATCTGCTGCACTGAGCCCCGTTCTCGAGGCAAACACCCAGGCTGAATTTTCCCGTAATTGGCTAGATGAAAAGGCTAGAAATTCGAATCTCTTATCACCGATCACTATGCCATTGCGAAGAGTTGAAAGAATCCTTTCGTAAATACCAGTTCTCCTACCTCTTCTGTGGACGAGGCATCTAATCTGTGTGTCAATCCGGTGTTTCATTCACGCATGAAACATGTTGCTTTAGACTATCATCTTATACATGAACAAGTGCAAAATGATTTTCTCCGAGTCTCTCATGTCTCTACCTCTGATCAACTTGTTGATGTCCTTACCAAGCCATTGTTAGCAGGAGGCTAGTTGTAGCCTACATATAGTTGTAATCATTTCTTAATGATTTACCTCTTTCGAATATTAAAGGAGAATAGTTAAAGAAACAGTGAAAAAGCAACGGTTTGGTATACGGTATTATTTGTATCTTGGTGTCTGGTTTTTGCAGTGAATTTTGTGTTTTAAGTTGATACGAACATGTGCGGCCAAGGATTCTTTATTCTCTCTCTCAATCATCAATGGAGTCTGGGTTTAGTTATATTTTATGATCTTTCTCATTTTTCTCTTTGGTAACTTCTATATGCATGTGCCTGATGATCAATGGATAAGGATAACTGATTTCACTCAATCATATTGTATCGGGCAAAGCTCAGAAAATGATCGCTATCCATTCCCTCATTATACTGACCCCAATAACTTATGGTATGTGACATAGTACCAAGCTGAGGTTTTTAAATATGCATCATCTGTTTCATCATCTGATCCACTTCACTTTTCATTGAACCGTGACCTAGCTCCCTTTTTCAGTGACGATGTTTTCTTCCACAGAAGTAATTACCATTACAAACTGGGGAATTTGATGGACTATTATAGGATCATGACTGAGGCTGAAATCCTCAATGGCGCTATCATGAAAATGTCGAGATCTTACGCGAAGAGGATAGATGCTGAAGCCGTCAGTAAGATAGATCATGGTTCAATGAAAAGCGAAGCGAATCGGATGATGAAATAGACATGCATATGCAAAAGCCTCGGATTGGTACTACGTCAGGTACCATCCAAGTTATTGGGGTCACTGTAACGAGGGAATGAATAGGGATCATTTTCTGAGCTTTGCTTGGTGCGTTCATGACTCGTAGCGGATCCAAACCAAGCGAGAGGAGGCGAGTATTCGGAGAGCTTCACTGTTTTAGGGCAGCATTGGAGGGAATGTTCATCAAACACTTTGGCAGTGATATTGTCGATGAAATGTTTGATCGATTGACCACAAAACTCTTCATGTTTTCTGATCGAAATAAACTCCTAGATGTTTTAATCAGAAAATAAAAGGTGTTGACGGTACCAGGGATCCATATTGTTATTGGAGGAAAAATTTGTCTCTACAATGCTAAAATTTGATATCCATTATTTAGTCCCTCTAATTTTATAGTAGTATTGATTAGACTTACACATGTATTGCCTGCGTTGTATCTCCACTGCATTGCCTGTCTCGGTTGCCGGAAGCGCTGCGAGAGAGCTATCCGGCATGGAATGGAGGCATGATTCATATACATACACCAAACCAACTAATTTGCAGCATATCATACAATGCTTTTTTAATCAACACCACTAGATATTTACGTTAGACAACATTCATACTACCTAGGAAACATTAACTAGCCATATTTACATACTTCGGACAACGAGAAATATATGCCGAACCACCTCAATCCAAACCCAATCCACGTCGAAACCGGCTTTCCAAAGACGACATATCCAAAGCTCTCCGAATGCTCGCAATCTCTTTCTTGGTTTGGATCAGCTTGTCATAAACACACCAAGCAAAGCTCAGAAAATGATCCCTATTCATTCCCTCATTATACTGACCAAAATAACTTGGATGGTATGTGACATAGTACCAAGCCGAGGCTTTTGCATATGCATCGTCTATTTCATCATCCGATCCACTTCGCTTTTCATTGAACCATGACCTAGCTTCCTTTTTCAATGACCTCACGGCCATATTGACGGCCTCTGCGTCTCTTCTCTTCGTGAAAGATCTCGCCATTTTCATGACACAGCCACTGAGGATTTCGGCCTCGGTCTTGATCCCATAATAGTCCATCAAGTTCCCCAGTTTGTAATCGTAATTACTTTTGTGGAAGAAAGCATCGTCGATATAATCCTCAAAGCCATCGACTTCCATGTCGGGATCATAAAACCTCTTCATTTTGTCCTGAGTTAAGGAATTGATCGAGCATTCGTTAGGTGCAAGACTTTTCACCTCCCGGAAAAGCTTTCCAATAACCCTGTGTGATTGATAACTTGGTTTGTCCGGCTTCTCCATGAAATCCGGATATTCTTTGACTCTCAATTCTTGTGGTATTTCAGCTGGTACGCCCGTTTTCGGAAAGTCAACCGCAATCGAATGCAGCTTGGCAAGTTCCAGACACGAGTGGCTCATCGCTTTGCCAGGTTCTCTATCAGCAAAAGCAACATGAGCATTTGAAATGATTCCTAAACTGTCATTGACTATGTAGTTTGTGAAATATTCTTCAACTTCCTGCACCAAAACATTATAGAAATTATCAATGATCTCAGAATTAAATCTCCATAACCCAGCAAATAAAATAGCATAGGATATCGAGTTCGAAAACCGAAGCTACCACGAAAACCGGATTACACGGTATGATTATTAAATGATTAACAGCATGAACCGAACACCTAAAAGAATAATACCTCAATGGTTACTTCATGATCCAGTGTAACACTTGGAGCTGGTGAGTAATCCATAGGCTCAATTTGCTTTGGCGGAATCAGATCCGTGTCCCAACAGACAAAGTAGATATCACCATCCAGATCACTTCCCGAACATTCATTCGGATGAGGTCTAAGAATTCGATTCGATTTCGGGTCAGTAAATCATTATGCATGGTGAAATTTCTATATAATGAAATCACAGCTACCATCTTGTTTATCATGTGTAAATACATTGAAAAATACAGAGCTTCCACAAATTGAGCAGGATCCAACATAAACATACAAAAAATGTATAGCAACTATACCTTAATCCTTGAACTAGATGTACATGCTCGAACAAAATTATAAAATGTAAATAATGCAAGCTATAGAGGGGATAAACAGTATAAGAAAAGGCATGGCCTTGATGTACCTAGTTCCTTTCTGTGGAAAGACGATACAATCCACTAAATGGTACAGATCAGGAACATCAATTGCGCTCAAGACACGCACGTCGCCAGGGTGCAAGCAAGGGTTTTTCGCGACAACTACCTTATCCTGAACGAGAAAACGTTGCCCGGGTCTAGAGCCAGAAAACTGCACAAACACTTGGCCATAATTCAATGTTCTGGTTTCGTCTAGGCATCCCATCATAGACCTTCCATTTTTAATGAATATCCTGGTTTTAGTCCGCAACTCCAGTAACTTTGACGCTCGGAATGTTTGCAACATCATGGAAAGGAATGGTTCTTCATCAGGCTTATAACCACATTGGAGCATTTCCTTGAGAATGTTGGTATTTTCTCCTGGAGACATCAACTCCAGCGCCTCCTGAGCCTTCAAGGGATCTGTCAGAAGGGCATTGAGTTGATCTACTACTTCTCTTTGTTTTCTCTCGAAAGCACAGTCTGGAACCCCGAGAGTAGATAACAGAGTAATCAACTGGCGGTTGAGGAAACAAGGCTGATACTTAGTCCAAGTCAAAACATCTAGTTTTGTGCTCTCTGATTCATACTTTTCCATACTCTTTCTGAGGGATAACTTCCAAGGTGAGGTGGGGTCAACAGCCACAACACCTTTGAATCCGCCAATCCGAATCTGAAATGCCGACGGGACGGTACCATTCAAGTGGCATTTAGCAGCCACCCTCTTAGCAAATTCACCTGATATTTTCCCAATTCCGTCAGAAAAGACAAATTTATTTTGATCCGTAACAACTTCTATATCTGGAATATGGTTGATTTCATCTTTATTAACACTAAGAGTTTCGGTTGATGAACTGAAAGATTGGCCAAGTCGAGCAGCATATTTTGCGACATTTCTTATTCTACTAAAATTTCCCATCCATGACCTTATATCAGCTGCACTGAGCCCCATTCTCGAAGCAAACATCCAGGCTGAATTTTCCCTTAACTGGCTCGATGAAAAGGCAAGAAAGTCGAATCTCTTATCCCCGATCACTATGCCATTTCGAAGAGTAGAAAGAATCCTTTCATAAATACCAGTTCGCCTACCCCTTGCCTGCACATTCATTGAATGGATCTTATCCAACTCTTCATCGACAAAACTGATGCGCAGAAAATTATCAATATCGTTACGGAATTCACGTAACACACGGTTAGAAACATTAATCTCAGGGCCAACGAAGTAGATCCTAGAAGGTGTTATCTGAACCCTTCTTACATATACCAAACCATAGTCCAAGGATATGGCAGGCGACACAGGATGTATCGTCGATCTGGTGTAAACTCGGTACTCCTCAAAGAGCCACCTCAAAGGTTCATAGCAGCATTCTTTTCGATAATAAAGTTTCTCCAGTGCATAGTCTATGTAGACTTTTTCCATTCTAGAAGGATCGACGAGTCGATAAAAAGTATCATCGAGTGCTGGTCCCGGGATGCACCCATTTTGCACCAACAAATTAACCTTGAACAATATTTCAAATGGCAAGTTAACTCCCAGCCTAGGGCGAACACTTGGGACAAGGGTAAGATTGCAAGAATAAGAACAGCCACTTTCCAAAACCAATCTGCCTTCGTTTTCTTTGTAGTAAGCAAAGTTCTCCTGAAAATTCGGAAGTTCGAGGTTGTGTGGAAGCTCCAAACATAATGCAGAAGACTGGCCGATACAATACGATCGAGTGAAATCAGTTGTCCTTACCCATTGATCATCAGGTGCATCCATGAAGTAGTTAAACAAGGGATCATCGAATACAAGTCCGGAACTGCGCACTTCTTTCTCGTATATCCGTGGAGCACCAAATAACTGAAAATTAAAAGGAAAACACAAAGCAGATTCAGAATCAGATAAAGGAACATCATATATGAATCTAAGGAGTGAGGGCACCAGTTATATGCAAGCAATGACTCCTGTTTCTAGGAAGCTAGCATGATACAATAAAGACAGAACAAATTTATAATCAAAGATTAGCATAGCAACCTGGATCAGAAGATGCTTTGAGGTTCGATTGTAAGCACGATGCAGCTCGATCTGCCAGATGTTCTCATAGAAAAGCTCAAGCTTGTATTCCGATCCACAATGTGAGAGTAGAAACAGCAATTTCCGCATTCCTGCCCCAAATTTCACAGTAACATCATCAGAGTTCCAGAGATCATAAAATTTTTCATCCGAGACCTGACAGCCGAAATGCACCGTAATGAGCTCCATCGTGTGCAAAAAGGTTCTCGGCTTCTGCACGATGTCCTTCTCCATTTGTCGAGCCTTAAGATACGAACTCCGGTAGTAAAGTCCGTGATTAGCCAACCTAATAATTCGCTCTGCATCGGAGCTTTCGTTGAATTGCACGATAGCATATGCTTTTGCACCGTTCCTCTGCTGCCTAATCTTGAGGGCAAAGACGGTAGCTTTGCCGGTATATCCCTCTAAAAATGTCGTTACTTCCGCAGCAGACACGTTTGAGAGGAAGCCATTAACTTGAATTGTCTTCTTACTCATGGTCTCAATTCACTCTATGCCCTATGTTCTTACCACTTTAAAACATAAAATTAACTGCAAAAAAGACACCAAGATACAAACTAGTACTGTAGAATACACCACCAAGATAAACAGCCATCCAATGAAACAATCAATCTTTCATAAATAAAGAGGAAAAGAACAGACAGAATTAGAACTGCAATCAATATAATCGAGTAAATCTATCAGTTACAACATGGTGGGACTAAAGATTTTTTAAGCACAAGAAGATGGGTTTTATAGCATATATAAGTGGTGAATGTAACAAGAATGAGAAGGGGGGAACAAGAATCTGCATCCCCTCCGTCCAAACAAACACTCTTAAACAGAAAGTAAAGCTTTTAAAATCTTCAAAGTCAGTAAGTACATTTTCCCAGAAAATTACAGCAAAATAAAGCAATACAATTCTAGGTTTCAATCTTTATGAATCGTATAAGAAAAGAAATCAAATTTCCCACCGTTATTAATAAAACAAAGAAAGAGCAGTTACCGGAGAGAAGGATGTGAGAGATCATAAAACGTAACTGAACCCAGACTCCATTGATGATTGAGAGAGCAATTATTATTTACTCGGAGACTTCGATCGTCAACTATGTAGTCAAAAACAATGACCATATACCCAATGGAAGAAAACGGGCAGTGTTTTGACTAGCAGCGAATGGGATTTTGACACGCTACGTGAAGCTTTTCGAGTGAGGAAAGAACGATTTGTCAGTACGGTAGTTAGCGGCTTTAGTGAAACTTGCTAAGGAAGGAGTTCCTGGGATCCGCTGTGCTCAATCTTTATACGTAAGGTATCAAATTTCACAGTTTGGTACTCATGATTACTTTTGTGGAAGAAAGCAATCAGGGAAGATTTGTTGTACGATAATCTAATATATAAATATATTATCGAAAATATTATTATTTTTTAATATTTTTGATAAAACGTTATTTAAAATATTATTTTTTTACCGAAAATGTTAATTTTAATAACTAATTTCTAGTAAAAAATAATGTTTTAGAACACGTCTAATGTTAATATTTTCGGTAAAAAAATAATATTTAAATAGTGTCAAATATTAACATTCCGGTAGAATAAATGATGTTTTAAGTAATATTTTACTGAAAATATTAAAAAAATAATAATATTTCCGATAACGTATTTTATTTAATCATATATTAAGTTGCCGTACATATGACTTTCCCTATGTAAGCCTCCAAGCCGTCGACTTTAATGTCAAGATCATAATCTATAGTTATGCGATACGGTAACATAATTTACATTAAAAAATACTAAAAATAGACGTCCATGTAACGAAAAATTTAACATATTAAGTTGAACATTATTTAAAATATCATCTTTTTCTATTATAATATTTTATTATTAAACCTAGAATATTATTAAATAAAAAATAATTTTTAACTATCATTAAAAATATTAATAAAATATAACATTTTAAGTTTAATAAAAAAATATTAATATATAATATTTTAAATTATACTTAACCTAAAGTATTATACTTTTACTCATTTATCTCCCCCAACTTATGGGGCATTCATTAAGTGAAGTCTCTTTACATATTGGAAAAGCTTCCCACCAGCACTGTATGTAGGGATGGATCGAAGAGAAAGCGGGTGAGAGTAATCGTCCTATTGAAAATTTAAATTTTTTATATATCTTAAATTTTTTTTATCTATTTTTTATTAAAAATCTATTTTCGTCCCTCTAAATTTAAGTTCACTCCTAATATTAAATCATGTGTCAATACGCTTATAGTAATAAATTTTGATAATTATATTTAGGATAAACTTCGTATTTAATACTTAGTTGGCAATCGATCACAATCGAATTAATCAGACGGTCAAAAAAGAAACATTTGATAGATCTAAAGGTAAATTTATTTATTCAAAATACCATAAAATCATCCTCACAAATTAGAAAGATTATACTCAAGACCTATGCGACGCTGTTCGGCATAAAGTAGACAAGAAAATCAAAACCACAGTTGTTCCTACCATTTGTAAACGAAACCGGACAGAGCCATCTCCCTGGCTAATGCTATATTTCTCATTCACAGGCATTCTCCCAATCATCTACAACCTCCAACGGCTTGGATTCATTAAAACCCCCACCAGACAGACTAGCTGAGTTCGAATTGGTAGCTCCAGAATCCATTTCTGAATTGGTTAGAACTCCGGCTGGCTTTGGAGAATCTTCAGTTCGAAATGCTCCCGAGGAGGAGTTTACGCCTGTTTCAGAATCAAGAACGCTCCATCGATTAACTGAAGCTGCAATCGGAGGTTCCTTGCCTTTCCATACAGACCCCAGATCAGAAGGGACACCAACAGACTCTTCACCGCCCCATGAGTCGTCCTTCCACCTGAGCTCCTGGACTACAGCCTTTTTCCATGGATTTGCCTTTGAAGCTGAGCTTGTTCCTGCTCCCCCCCATGCATTATTAGCAGACGATGCTCCTGATGATGCACCACTCTGAACAAACGCAACAGCCCCATTATAAACTGAGCCATGATCCAATCTCCTCATTGCTGTTGCAGAGCGAGCCGGATCACTGAACACAGCCAATGCATTCTTGTCGTTCAACCAAACTAGTTCGCACTCCCCACCAAATCTCAAAACCAATGCACTTATGTCAGCTTCACGGGGCAAATCCAGGAAGGAAACAAGTCTTGGATCCATGTCTACCAAAGAATCATATACAGGTGGATGTAGTGCCCCGGCACTGATTGACCCCTTAACTCCAATGATCCGAGGTGGTGGTTTGGATTTGGGAGTAACATGAACGACAATAAAACGCTTGGGCTCCCAACCAGCGGCACCGATAGCAAGCTTCCATCTTCCTGCAATTATCCTGATGGCATCTCTTTTATCCTTCAGCATTGGGCAGAACACGTGAACTTTGAGACTGGTTGTTGTTCCTCTGCTCTTGCCAAGTACCAAAAACTTACATCTCTCCTCTATAGCTAGAACCCACTTCGGATCACGCCTATATAGGTCAGAAAGTATCTCGGATGTAACTGAATTCTCACCAAAATGAAGAGCATCCAAGTTGGGTGGAGTAATGTCAAATGCATCTGCAAGAACCCGTTTGCGCTCCAACTTAACACATTCATCATCACACATAAGCTTCCTTTGTCCAAGAGGAATCTTCTTGTTAGTTGATTCCACTGGTTGAAGGGGCACTGGCAATTTTTGAATAATAGAAGCTTCAAAAACTGTATCAGCACTGAAACTACTAGTGGAGCCCCCAGCATCACAAGGAACAGTTGCAGTTATCCGGCCACAAGAACATGTGATTGTAACTTGAAAATCACACCTAACATCGGGACAAGGTGCAGAGGGATGACAAGGTGAAGTACATGTGTGCCTGCAGTCTCTCCTTGGGGCACCGCATGCCTGCCCACAAGAAGTCCTGAAGCCCGGTTGAGCTTCAGAAGAGGTATCACATGGTGCTGGGTGACATGTTCTACCACATGCATGCAAACCACACTGTCTGGTCTTGCCGCAAAGTTTGTTGCATCTAATATCTTTTGATCCACACGGAACATTCCTAAGAACAACATGTCCTCCAATGCACTCCTTCGCCACAGGCACAGAACATGGTGGACAATCTCCAAAGTGGCAGATGTGAGAAGATGAATGACCACAAGCCTGTGGAACCGAGCATGGAAGTTGACAAGAAGGAGGTGGCGTGCCACAAGGCAATGGAGGAGGGATTGAAGTTCTTCCACAAGCACATGCCAAATCGTTGAAGATTGTTTCCAAGCATGGAGGACAGTGACCACTGTGACAAAGAGATTCACAAAAATGCTGCCCACACCTCAGCTTTTTCCCACAAGACATTTGGCAAAAGTGTGGATCCCAATCGCCGGACCAAAGATTATTTGAACTTGAGAGAGGACAGCATCGTTCACTACATCGATGTCTGCCACAATTCTTCTTCTTCCCACAAGGCTTGTCACATGTAAATCTCTCATTCTCAAGTGTTGTTTTGTAGCACTCTACCCTCCGAGAAGTTGATCCACATCGACATTTTTGGGTGACAAGAACTGAACAAGGTGGACAATCCCCTGCATGACACATTTGGTCACATTGGTGCATTTTACAAGGAAGGAACTTGGCACATATCTCTGAACAAGTTGGAATTGGGTCCAGACAACTTTGCCTTGGCTCCTGCAAGCTTGTTTTCCCACAGTAACAAGACTTGATCTTGCTTGGCATTAACTGACAATCCCCACAAGGACCAGGATGGCAAATCTCGGGACAGTTATGATTACCACATCTAAGTTTCTTTCTACAAGTTAACCCACAAGAAAAGATACCGTCTTCAGCTTTCACTTTCCCCTTCAAAGCCATGTATCCACAGATTACATTCTCAAGCCTTGTCTTGCAGAAACAAGGGGCATCGATTACAACCTGACAAGGATCACAAGCTCCCACATGGCATATCCGCTCACACCTATGACGCCCACACTCAAGAAGTTTATCACAGCACTGACCACAGGTAAGAACTGACTTTCTATCAGAGCATCTGGTTGTAATAACTTTCTTCCCACAAGGACACAACCGTGGCGGAGCAAACGCCTTACAAGGAGGGCAAGGACCAGGGTGACACTGCAAAACACATACATGAGGACAAAGCTCATCTTTCATCACCCCAGAACCTAGTCCTAGCTCCTTCTCAAGCGGCTTTCCACATGGCTCCCCACATGAATGTGGTGTCAAATACAAATCTGAAGGTGGGTCTATCTGCTTCCCGCAAAAGCAAACATAAAATATCTCCCTAGAGGATGTCAACTGCACAGATTGACAGCCCGGACAACGCCAATTGAAACCTTGATTCTTCTCAGCCACTAAATCAACAGATGTGGGCGCCCTAGCCCACTTCCTAATACAATTGAGGTGAAAAATGGAGTAACAATTCGAGCACGACCAAATGGAGGCAGATCTCCGTACCATATCATAACAAATCATACATTCAACCGTGCTCTTTATAAGCTTGTCCTGAATTTCCTTCACAAGCTGTGGCAAATTCGGATCAATTTCCTTCCTCACTGCCACAAGATTCTCACCACTTCCCTTTTCTCTCCCTCTCCTTTGGTTGGTGGGCCGACCACTTTGCCTATTCCTATAATCATCATTTCGAGTAGAGGCGTGGTTGACATTGGGGGCGGCTGGTGAATTGCTAGCGGAGGTGGTGGTGGTTGTAGATGAAGAAGAGCCTCTAGGAACCCATTCTTGACGAGTGCTTTGGGAATGATTTCTAGATCTATTTCGGCCTCGAAAGCTCATGTTATCACTGTCGGACGTCAAAAACAATTGTTTTTACGGAAACAGAAAAGATTCAAAACACCACCTTTGTTCCAAATCACAGACACAAATAAACAATAAAACGAACACGAACACGACGAATCGAATTTCAATGAACAGAGGTAATCAAAATCACCTTATATCAAAAACCAATCAGAATAGAAAAAAAGAATACAAAGCAGAGAATTATGGGAAGAAAACGGAAGACAAAGAAATGCAGCGCACCTGTTCGACGAAATGAATAAAAGAAAAAAATCCAAAGCGTTTCGCCTTATTGTTTTGGTTCTTCTTTGGGTAAGATTGTTTTTGAATAATCGGAGGGGGGGGATGCCTTAGGCGGGGCAGGGGGGAGAGTAAATAAAGAGAAGGATTGGCTTGGCGCTTAAAGAAATACGAGACTAATTCCTCACCATAAACGCTACGACAACCGAGTTCATGATCATCAACCTCCCCGAGTCCAAGATGCACAATTTTTCCTCTTTTAAATCAAATCCAAGCATACGGTTCACGTGGGTATTTTGCTGCCCGCGCATGTCTCGGTTCAACAGCGCACTACCTGCGCGGTCCAATCTCTCATGTATATATATGCAGCGAAAATTGTTAATCGGTGTTTATTGTCATGATATAAAATATACTTTACAAAATTTGTGGATTTTCTAATTATTTAAATTTTTAAGATTATAAGTAATTATTAAATTTTATTAAATTATCAAAAATGATTATTAAATTTTATCTAATAATTATAAAATAATCCTTAAACTTATTAAATTTTATCATCGTTTCATAATATATAATGATCACTTAAACTTATTAAATTTTATCATCGTTTCATAATATATAATAATCACTTCGTAACAATTTCATAAATTTATTGATCATTTTATAACTTTTAAAAAGATCGTTTCAATATAATTTAATAATCATTTGTACACTTTAACTTTAATATTGTACATTATTTGACTCGAATATGATGGGTATCAACTCGATCAGATCTTATAAGATCAATTTTTAAAAATAAAAATCATGTTTAAATCATGTCAAGTCGAATCCTTTTAGAAGAACAAAGTGAAATTGGTCGAATTCATATTTAGGATGAAAAATATCCGACCCAAAAATAATAATATAATTGACCTTTATATATTTAAGAAACATTATTATAAGACCCTTTTATATTTGTTTCGATTAACTCTCTAGCTTACCTAATAAAAATGAAAATTATATATATATATATATATATATATATTTGTCGAATCATTGAATCAGATCGAATCAAATGGAATTCTCTCTTTTTTTTATTAGGCAAATGCCGAGCAATGCAATAAATCAAGGACAAGTTAAGCAAGTTGACTATGATATTGCGATAGTTTGGGCTTGAAGATTTTGAAGGCGTGATACGATCATCAACCGTCACAACGTAAAGACTATGTAAATGAAATTTTGGCGATACAATCAACAAAGAAAATCAAGCACGCGAAGAAGTTCAAACTCGAAAACATCAAGCTTTAATTATCATAAGTGAAGAATGCCTTAACGACCTCGATGGATTAAAAGAGGATGCGTGGCTCTTTTTATGCTTATATAAAGCCAACAAACACCGGCATAACTGAAAATCCGGCGAGAGAAACAGGATTTACCGATTCGGGAAAACCAGGCAGGCTTGTTCCACTAGCTTTCATTGAGAAGAAGAAACAGCTCCTCGTTCGTTATTGCACCCTTCTCCATTGCTCTTTCCAATGCGCTGAATCCCCTGTGATCTTTAATCGAAGACCTTGCTCCTCTGTTCAGTTTCATCGAGTTTACGAACATGAATACGATACATGTATTGAACGCGTTGCGATTAATCATGTTTAATAGTGTCATGCTGTATCGTTTTTTCTTCTTTTTTGTATGCTTTGACGGTATGGATAAGTAACCATGCAAAAATATGAAGCTTACCTTCTAAGAAGATGCTTTGCCAATGAATTGTTCCCCAGAGCAATGCAATGGTGCAAAGGAGTCCTTCCATGGAAGTCGGGTATATTTTTATCAGCACCAAACTGCAGCAACAGCTCAAGCATCACAATACTGCCACCTTGGCATGCCAGATGCAACAACGAACAACCTTGTAAACAGTTCCCCGGGTCATTCAAATCCTTGATTCTCTGACAGGCTGATGGATCGTGCCGTTCCCTTTCCTCTTTGTGGCTATCAAGTGAGTCAAAAATAATTTTAACCAGAAAGCTTTCTCCTAAGAAAACCTAAAACAAAACACCACCTTAACCGATTCCTAGCTTAGCTAATTCATCCGCCTCCCAATTCGCACATCTCTAAATACGTCTCACAATAACATTCCTATCTATACCAATAGACACAATTTCCTTCACAATCGAATTAAGCAAAGAACAAGAATCCGGATTTCTAATCCAGTCTAAGGCTTTGGAGCAATCACTCTCCAAAATAAGCTTCCCCTCGATGCCCATGTAGACTCCATGAAGAACAGTAAAATAATTAACTATTCTCAGGCATGTAGTATGGTGTTAATATTGACTCAAATTGAAGTTTTGCAACAAGTGGCCTGAAGATTGTAGCCTTCATGCATAACAAATACGTTCAATGTCTAAAGGTGCTATCATATATAAAGAGCAAGGAAATGAACCAAATTGAACACAAGCATCTTTATGCAAATGAAGAATTTATTAGTACATATATAGAATTCAACATGCTAAATACTTTTCTGAGAAAATATACTTAAAGGTGCATGATATCTATCTACCATCTAGAACCTCATCTTATAAATTAAGAGTGTTAGGCAAGGTGCTTATGACATCTTAAGCAAAATATCCCGTCAAATCTAATTAACAGATCATTCATGGTTTATTACTTGGCACCACTTCAAAATATGCAATCATATCAACCCATAGAGATCTAAATAACCCAACGCCTCGAATACTACATAACTATTTAAAATCATATTGTAAACAGAAAAAAGGAAAAATTACCGGTGGCTAAGATAATAACATCTAATAAAATGTTAGTAACAGAACAGATATATTTGGAATAACATTGATAAGACAAAGCCTACTTGTCCCCTAGTTCTTCAATGGTAAGAAAGAATTGAATTCTTCTGATAGTAAATTGATACTTATGAAAGCAGCATCTCCTTGAAGTTAGCAAGCTCACGAAATGCATTGATGAATTTAGACACAATCGGCCCTACAAAAGGGAACCATGTAAAGTTCCTTTAACGTAGAATCTTCAATCTTTCAGCTAGATGACAGCTACATTATTTTTTTTAATTGGACACATCATTCTCTCCTCTTTCATTTTACATATTAATTTTTTATAGGGACATTTACAGAAGTATCATATAGAGAAGTAGATAAAAAACAATATCAACTGAAATTCTAAAACAAAGGGGGGGGGGGGAATCAAACCTCACCTAACAATATTAACCTGATAAAATATCCCTTCAAAATAGAAAGATGTTATAACATTTGCACCCATGCAGCTGCCTAGTTGGATGAAGGGATTCGGGAATGAAAAAATTGTTCCTAATAGATAGTTAATGTACCAACATGATAACCACCAGATGAGATGTAGCCAGAAAAAGTAATAGTACGAAAAAAATAGAGATGGACCCAACAACTAGCACCATCTTCAGCACATTGTCCTTGTGGAGACATCTATTAGTGAACTATAATATATTGAAGAGAGCGGGACACCCTAGATTTGTCGGTTTATGCTATGATCTTGTAATACCCTGAATTTCGGGTCAGTAGTTTGAGTCAACCCGAGACCCATAAGTTGAGCCCATTAGATTTTCTAGACCAATTTGGACCAATTTATAAGGGTATTGGGCTTAAGTTTGGCCCAAGAGTTCAAGTTGAGTGGTAGTTTTAAGTTCGGTTTAAAAGGAAAGGGATCAAATTAGCAATTTACCCATAGCTTGTTTTAAAGGATAGAAACCCCTTATAATTAGAGGATTTCATGCGAAACTACCCACCCAAAACGCTCTTCTATTTCTCTCTTCTTATTCCTCCCCAAGAGTAAGGTAAAGGTGGAAGCTTTTCAAATTCCAAGCTTAGTTAGAAGTAACCAAGGTAAAAATCCAAATCTTCACCCTCCAAGCTTCACTTCAAGCCCTAAATCTTAAGGTTTGAGCATGATTTCAAAAATTGGTTTTTAAGGATGGTTAAGGGAATTAAAGGATTCAAGTTTATTCTAGTAAATTTGAGTTGTTTGGAGTATCCTTAACCTTGTTTTAAGGCTTAGATAAGTTAGTAAACACTTTTCTTATGTTTGATTAGCTAAAGAGGTGGAAGAAAGTTCAAGGGCTAGAGATAAAGGAAAGGTGACTCCTAGTTGAGTTGAGAAGGATTTTAGCAGCCAAGGAAGCCAGATAACACACTCACAACTTCCTCATACCAGTTGTAGATCGTTAGAAATGAGTTTTAGCTAGAAAGTTAAGATTTAAGCATGTTGAGTAGAATTTCATGGTAGATTTAATGTTTGATGTTTTTAGCATGTTGAGTAGGAAATTTTGGGAGTTTGGGTGACAAATTTGTGCCTAAATAGTGCATGTTTAAGGGTTGGTATCGATATTGCATGAAGTAGTATCGATATTGTTTATAAGGAAAACATGAAATCTAGAGTTTTTGGAGAACAATATCGATACCATTACATGAGTATCGATACTAAGGGTTCGGTACCGAGATCGAAGGGTTTAGTATCAAAATCGAGATTCCAGTAGGCTATTTTGGTATCGGTACTCTAGGGAGTATCGATACCTAAGATACCAGTAGCAATGCTCGCATATGAGTACTGATAATTCCTCTTTCTTTCAACGCATTTCAGCTAGGGTATCGATACCTTGGGTTGGATATTGATACTGAGTAGAGGGTATCGATACTGTAAGGTCAGTATCGATACCAAAGTTACGAAATGAGGCTTTAAATTCAATTAGAGGTATAGCAGCAAGTGAGGTTTCCCAAAAGCTTATAATTACTCCAAAATAAGATTACAAGTGAGAACAGTAATAATGTTTAATTCAAACATAGAAACGAGTTAAATAGGGTGAAATAAGACTAACCTTGTTTGTATACTCGGGAAACGAGAAGGACACCCGAGTTCATTTAGAAAATGTAATATAGTCGAAAGTATAGATTAAGTTCGGATTTATCCTTAGGGAGTGCACAAGGTACTTTAAGTTGACTAAGGCCAAGGCTTGACACTCGCTAGTGGTGGGTTAGTCGAGGGTGTGGTGTCTGATGCAGAGATTCCAGGGTCCCATCCTCGGTAGACTAGAGGGGTATGTGAGCTCCCCATTAATTATTTTTCTATATTTGATTGAGCCTTTCAGTGATGTATAGTTAGTATGATCTAGTTGTTAGTGTGGCACTAAGCTAGTTAGCTCAACGATTGGAATTTGTTTCCTTACGCAGATTAGTTGGAGTAGTCGAGGAGCTTTAGAGTGACTGAGGTCCAGACCAGAGCAGAGTACGTCTCAGCATTTTGAAGGGTATGTATATTTATAAATCCTATTGTAAAGTTGAGTCGTAAATGAATTTTTAAAGTTGTTTTTTATTATTATTATTATTTACATTAATATTTATTTTGGGAGCTCCCCAGTATATAGTTTTAATTATACTTTACAGTTGAATTTATGAAGAAGATAGTCGTTTTAAAGCAAGAGAAATAGAAAAAGGTTGGTCAGTCACTCTAGTGGTTCCGTGTTTCACCCTTATTGGTCGATTGTGTGTCGTATTGGTTTAGGGTGTTACATAAATATTTTTGACAGTAGACTCACATGTATTAACAATACAAAATTTTTGTATGTGAGGTGGACACAACCAATAAAATAGGCAACGAACCGAAGGAAATTTAAATTTCATTGCACACCCTCAATACAGTGTGCATCCGTCACTGACTCCAACCCAAGGCAATTCCTTTTGAACTAAGGTCCAAGTCCAGCATGCTGCTTCGTGATAAAGCACTCTGAATAAGAGTATACTTCTAACGATTCATCAAGTGACCACAAAACTATCATCATCTAAGGGATTTAAATTTAAATAAACCGGTTAAAATGCAATTCCTATCCAATCACAAGAAAACATATTTTCCAAATAGTTTTTGGCTTCCCATTCGTTGAGCACAAAATTTACAAGAGAAAAGTAATTCATCAGTCTGAAATGCTTACAAATATGCAAGTCAAACAGACATCTGTCTTTATATCCACTAAATAAAAGAATTCGTAAAACTAAAACCAAAGATTAAGCAGCCTAATCAAAATTGTTAACCTTTGTTTGAAAGAAAGAACTGAGATGACTAGGCAGTAGATTTCTTTCTAAAATAGTAATAACTGGTGCTGTAGTTAAAAGCCAATTAAGAAGACACATTGACTACCTCCTATGGAGACACTAATGGGATCGTCTTGTCCACCACCAAATTCTTCTAAGGAATCAGCAAAGCTGTCCTGAAAAAGAAACGGAGATAGACAAGTAATAAATAAATGTATAAATGTGTGTGTGTATTAATGTATGGAGACAGGGAGACCTTAGATAATTTTTCTTTATTTACATTTTTCTTGAAGTTTTTATTTACAAATTACAACTTAAATCAATGAGTTGGGACCCTTTTTTCTGTTTTTTGTGTGTTTCGGGAGGTAAAATTAATCATATCTTATTCTTTGTTGTAGCTGAAATTGTGTAATAGTAAAGGAAATAGGACAAATTAAAGGTCAGATGTTAAGGGAAAAGTACAAAGATACATTTGCCTTAGAGACCAGATATTGAACCCAAAATCTAGTTCCAAGCTCTTGCTACAAAGTTGATAATTTTGCACATTGAACTAAAGAGCACTCAGATATGTTCGGTCAGTATCAATTATCATGAGTAAGGGACAAGAGAAAATTAGTGAATCTAGAAAGAGAAAAATACATACATAAACTTTTTACTCCCATTGCATAATGTTTGACAGCGTTCTTTCAACTCCTCAGCAGTGTTTTCCAAAAAAGATACCTCACCAATCAATACACAAACATAATATAATCATTTCTTCATAACTTAAAAAAAACACACACACAACAATGATCCCTTACGAGATCATGAAGTATATTTATACACAGCAACACAAAAATAAGCTATTACGTTAACAGACGAGTTCTTTTCAGAAACTAAAAATACTAATCAACAGCTACTTAGCACAGACTCAACCGAATTCGATTATTCAGTAAACACAAACTCCACTGAAACTGGATTTACAGTCTATTGAATGGCTATGAATTTAATCAAATTAAAAATATAAAATGTAATTCTGGAATTAAACAAACGTTCGATCACGAAAAGGTGAAGAACTTTGGAATTACCTGGTTCTGAAACATTAGCGAATCTTCTAACTTGATAAAGGCCGCCATTGTTAATCTCCTTCTTCGTTTTCCGAACCTCAAAATCAATTAAAATCAATTAAAATCACAGGTCAGTGTCTCGGATCCAGAATGGAAAATGTTGAGAGCTAAAAGAAGAAGGTAAAGACTACACTTGTCGTTGTTTTAACTGAACATGTCATTTTTCCTGGACCGCCACGGATTGAAGAACTACCGCCAGTTAAAAAAATCAGAAAAAAAAGGTGGAATTTCATGTGTTTGAGATCTTTGGGCCTCTGTATGGGCCTCAGTCTCACTGAGTTATGGAAGCGCGAACTACAATTTACATTTTGGAAAAGGTAAAATATTAAATAAGCCCTTGTAATTTACTATTATATTTAGATAAGTCCCTATGTTTCTGTTACGCTTAAATAAACCCTACGAGACGGTTGTTAAATCATAGGGAATGAATAGTGCAAATCTTTGTTCTCTCTGGAAGAGGAATTGATTGCACACTTATTGAGAGATTACGTCTTGACACAAGGATCGTAAACGAGTCGAGTCGATTTCGAGTATTATTGAACTTGATTTGACTCGAAAACTCAACTCGACTCGAAAAACTTGTGAGTCTAAAATTTTCAAGCTCGACTCCAACTTGAAATCATGAATTAAAGCTCGAAAAAGCTTGTCAAAGCTCAAAATAGGAAGAAAAAAATCTTAAACTTAAGTACATGAAAACATTCTATTACATTTTTTAAAAATAAACAAATAAATGTTAATATTATTAATAATTTACTTTTTTTAAATAATATTTTAATAGATAATTTTTTTCGAATTGCTCATGAGCTCTTCGATTCGAGTATCAAGTAGCTCGTTTCAGTTCGTTAAAAACTTGAGTCGAGCTCGAGTCGAATCTATTCTAGTCGAGTATTTATCGAGTGTTGACCAAGTCGATCTCGAGTAACTCGCAATCTGTGTCATCTCATTGACAGTCCTACTTGACATGAGATTGGTGACGAAATTTTTTTGAGCGCAACTAATAGGGGTCGCAACCGAAAGAGGCGGGGATGGTTTTGCATTACCCATTCCGTCCCCAACACTTGCGGGTACGATTTTGGGAAATCTCATTATATGTTTTGGGGATTTTTTTCTCCTCATACCCATCCCTTACAGATCCTTACGGGTTTCGGTTAATCCCCATCCCAAAAAAAACAAACAAACAATTTTGAAATTAATGCAACACTTAAAACTTGTAAAAATATATCATATTGTCTCAAATTGGTCTCTATCTATAATATGAAAGTTTCAAACGTCAATATTCATCTAACACCCAATGTATATGTACAATCTTAACCATTTTCGATCTCAACCATTTTCGATCTCAACAAATCAATGTATATTAAATGAGAAAATATCTAAACTTCAATTTTAGTTCCTTTAAGATGTAACAGTGGTAACACGTAATCTCACATATATTTTCGGGGATACCCACAGTTATTTTTGTAAAATATCGAGGATTCCTACTGTTATTTTTCAAGGATCCCCATGGTTATTTACACGGGTATGGTTCGATTATCCTCATGGTTCGGATATAGCAATCCCCGTCCCTATCCCTATTTGAGCTTCGGGGATAAAACTTCCCCTTCCCCATCCCTATGGGTGAAGATTTCGGTTATTCCCCATCTTCGTCGATTCAGATCCTCATGGTTTTTGGTTTTCCCCCACTCAATTGCCACCCCTAACAACTAATAATTACTTAGAAACAACGATAATTATCTATTTTTTTAGCAAAATTTTTTTAAACGCAACTAATAATTTGATGAATATACATCATACAGATGTAGCTGTTTGAATTCAAGATCTTTAGAGAGAATAAAATTCACTTTTATGATTGAGATTGTTTTATATGAATGTGTCCACACCATGAAAAACAGTGAATTAACTTCTTAATTCAATATTTTTAAGTTAAATCTTCTTGTATAAGTATGAGTCATTTTTTACTCATTCAATAATCTAAAAAAAATATAAGACTGGTCAAATGAACATAGGGTAAATTATATGTTTAGTATTTAAACTATCAGTTTTTGTTCATTTTAATACCTAAACTTTTAATTTTTTCAAAATCATTCCAAAATTTTAGTTTTTGTTTCATTTTAGTAACCCTGTTCAAAATTTAACATTAAGTTTTGAAAAGAATTGAAAGTTTAGGTATCAAAACGGACCAAAACTGATAGTTTAGGTACTAAACGCGTTATGTTTTTAACATTGGGTACTAAAATGAAACAAAAACTAAACATTAGGTATAGTTTCGAAATATTAAAAGTTTAGATATCAACCCGAATCAAAACTGATAATTTAAATACTAAATGCATAGTTTACCCATGATTTTATTCAAACAACTTAATCGTCCACGATGAGTGGAAGTGTAAATACCAAGAGTAAAATCATTTTGGAGATCAATAATGTAAACGATTACATTGTTTATTCATGCATAAACACTGATTAGATCGTTCCTTCATTCCATGTTTCTCTCTGGGATTATTGATTAGATCAATAATGTAAATGCTTATAATTCTGTTGACAAAAAAAAGTGAACTGATTGCGGCTAAGTGCATATCACTGGGTTTGTTCAGTGGGAGAACGATTATGCTTGCTCCACAAAGATGCATGAACATCAAGGATGGACGGAGGGGTGTTGGGGTACAATCGCACCTTTAGAATCTATAAATCTTTTATATTTTAATTTTTTTTATATTTTTTTGTTGATTATATAATTTCATACCTCTAAATTTATATAATTTCATATATCTTTAAATTTTTAATATAAATTTTTAAATTTATACCTCTAACATAAATTTATGCGTCCAGTTTTCTTATGAACCTGGGACGTAAACGTGCCTTTCAACTTGTTTACGGTACTGAATGATTATAGGTGAGAATGTGGAACTCTGCTGTCGAGCATCTTCCACTGCAGTCTTTTCATGTGTGTTTCCGAGCAGTTGTGCTGCGGTGTGATGGCAGTGATTCCAACTCTCTAGCACGGTGCATTGTATGTGTTCGTTCATTTGTCTGTGCGGTGAGGAACCGGTGGATGTTGAAGTTCGTGGTTGAATATTTAGTTGATGTTGATTTGATTAGATCTCTGAGGTCAACATCATATTTGCTGTGTCTTCCTTCAAAATTTTAGATAAATTATATGTTTAGTATTAAAACTATCAGTATTAGTATGTTTTAATATCTAAATTTTTAGTTTTTTAAAATTATATCTAAAATTTAGTTTTTATTTCATTTTACTATCCGCCGTTAAAAAATTTAGTTTTGGTTTCATTGTAGTACCCCCGTTCAATTTGAAAGAATTGAAAGTTTAGATACTAAAATGGACCAAAATTGATATTTTAGGTAAGGATGGGCATGAGATCCGAATCTAACGGGTGTTGACCGACCCGACCCGATTGGGTTAGTTTTTTTTTTTTAAAAAAAAATTGGGTTCGGGTTGGGTTTCTTAGAGATTGTGATCGGGTCAGATTCGGGTTTAGGGTAAAAAATACCCGACAAAACCCTAACCGACCCAAAAAATATAATTTTACCTTATATATTTAGGGATAATTACAATAATACCCATATATATATATATTCAATTAAATCTCTATTTTTACTGAATAAAAATATTTTTATAAATATATTATTTTGGGTCGGGTCGGGTCGGTTTTTATCTCAAAAAGTCAGGTCTGGTTCGAGTTGGGTGGAGGATGTAAAATTTTCGGGTTGGTTTGATCGAAACCCGACCCATGCCCATCCCTAATTTTAAGTACTAAATGCTTTAAGTTTTTAAAGTCTGATACTAAAATGAAATGAAAATCAAATGTTAAGCATGAGTTTGAAAAAAAAGTTTAATTACTAAAATGAATCAAAACTGATAAAGTAAGTACTAAATGCATAATTTATCCTAAGATTTTATGATTTTGATCAAATGATACGGCATAAATCAGGGTAAGTATATTAGGAACTACTTAGTTATATTAAAATATTTTTTTATTTTTTAATAAAATAACTATTAAATAATTGTAAAATAATCGTTATAATATTATAAATTTTATTGAGTTTTAGAACTCATCAAGTGATCTCAATATTAAAATAAAATGTTGTTGTCTCTAGAGTTCTTGAGTTCGAGTATTTGTATTTGAATGAGATGTATGTGTTAATAATGGTTAAGAAATATTATGAATATATAATACATTGTAATTACCAATAACTATTATAAAAAAATTATCAAGTTTAGTATCTTTAATTTACCTTCTTTTTTGTAATAATATGAATATATTTAAATCAATTTTACAACTATATTTTTTTATAAATTTTAATGTTATACAATCTGAGACGAAAAGTAAAAAAATAAAATTTTATTAATAAAGAAGAAACATTTTAGAGTAAAGAAGCCGAATAATAACAGGATATCGAACTTGAATCAGATTGAGGCATGCAACAACGTAGTTTTCTTAAGACAAATTTTCGGCTACTCCTTGGTGCTCGAGATATCTTGGTCGTCTGTCTCCCATAATATAACAACGATACAATCAGCGCACAGTAGTACAACTTACGAGATCACAAATGAAATCTTGCTAGAGATTATCACTGAAAACAAGAGAGGAAGAATATAGTTTTTGAATTGTGTTTAACCTAGTATGTTAGAACAATATTTATAGTGTTTCACAAGGGAGACGAATTGAAAACAATATATTCGGGCTATTAATTAGTATCCGAATAAAATCGAAAACAATCAATTAATATCTCCTTAAATAAAATTCGGTTGTTAATTAGCATCCAAATAAAATCAAAAATAATCAATTAAAATCGTATTATATCGAATATATTCATGAATTTCAAGTTATACCATATTTAATATTTAAATTAAAAGAAAATCACATAATATTCTTTTTAATTCAGAATATTAAAAAAAAGATAAGCTTCACTTAAGGAAAATGTTTAATTCGTAGTGGGTAAAATATTTGCATGCCCCAGAAGGCCCGATTGGTCCGGACATTCGCGTCGCCCACGTCGTGCGGGTACGCCTCCAATCCCAATGGATTCGGTAAGCTTGGATTTGCACCCTATGAGCCTGCGCGCGAGGCACAATTTTAACTCAACTCATTCAATGACTAGCAAGTGGGTTTATGTATATAAAATATTTCCTTGCTTAATATCCCACCAAATTGGGATATGAGTTTTCTCAATTTTTTACACGACACAATTCATATGTACCTTACTTTGAGATCGATTTCTCATTCATCACTCGATCGTTTTGAGAATATGAGATATCGTTGTAAAGATCTCACGTAGTAGAATGTGAATCAATAAATTCATTATTCGATTATTCATCTTTACACTTAGAAAATATGCCTTAAAGTTTCAAATTTATCACATTTTTTCCAACAATCCCCCACATGAATGAAATTGATCTTTGATCAAAACATTTTGTCTCAATGTGGTGATAGACCCTACGAACGATAGTTGTATAAGATAGGTAAGTGTCCCCCTTTGAACATTCCCTTATGACAGTATATTTACTTTACTAGCTAAGCAGTAGACGTGATGTCCTTGAATTGTTCTATCGTTTGTGTAAATGATGATATACTTCACACAACTGTCTTTATGACAAGCATATTAGTTATCATGGGTATGTCCATATAATTGTGGACATTGTCTGGTTCTACAAGAGTTTGAAAGATTATGCCCTATAGTCTTTTTGAAGCGGCCCCACTTCACTCTCACATAGGTGACTTATGTTGCTCGACTCATCGATGCACACAATGGTCATTAAAAGCCTTGCTTAGCCTATATCAATTTGATCACTGTTCATATCATAGAAATAAACTTAGGATAAGAGATCCCTACAGTGATCGTACATGGTTTGTGTAATTAGGTTCTCCCTTTGAACCTATATTTAGGGATCTCTTATCAACAAGGTAGGGTTTTCCTTCACATAACACCTTTAATTTTCATAGGTTTTAGTCATATTACTTTAGATGTTTTCTCAACTTGATATCTGATTAATCCTTTGGTTAGTGGATCCGCAATGTTATCCTTTGATTTCACAAAAATCAATAGATATAACTCCCTTTGAGATCAATTGTCTAACGATATTATGTCGGCGATGCATATATCTCGATTTACCATTACATATAAAATCCTGTGATCTAGCAATTTTGTATGGTTATCACAGTATATACATACTGTGGGCATAAGTTTTGGCCATTCAGTTATGTCCTCAAGAAAATATCAAAGTTATTCAAGTATGTCCTCAAGAAAATATCAAAGCCATTATGCTTCTTCTCCAGACTTATCTAAAGCTACAAATTCATATTCCATTATGGATCTGGTTATAACTGTTTATCTTGAGGATTTCCATAACATAGCTCCTCTTCCCAAAGTGAATACATATCCACTTGAACCTTTGGTGTCTTGAATATATGATATCCAACTAGCATCAGAGTATCATTCTAGGATAGTAGGTTCTTTGGAATAATGTAAACCATAGTCTCGAGTATATCTGAGATATCCCAATATCCTCATTATCGTTTTCCAATGGTCTTTTCTTGGATTGCTTGTAAATCTATTTAAATTGGTCACAATAAAAGCGATGTCCGGTCTAATGCAACTCATAAGATACATTAGATTGTCTATGACCCTTGCATATTCCACTTTATGATCACATTCACCATGTTTTTAGACAAATTTGAACAAGAATATATTGGAATTATAGCTATATCAGAATCATCCTTGTTAAACTTCTCAAGAATCTTGTTCATATAGTGTGACTGAGTCAATATGAGACCTTCAGATGACATTTTAATTTGGATGCCCAAAATCGTGTCAGTCAATCTCATATATTTCTTGTCAAATCTTGAATTTAACATATTCATGGTACATTTTACCATTTCATTGTTACTTCCAACAATATGTATGTCATCAACATATAAACATAGAATCGCATACCCTATGTTTGTGTTTTTTACATATACACACTTGTAATACTCATTTATCTTGAAGTTGTTTGTCATCATGACATTATCGAACTTCTCATGTCATTGTTTTGGTGATTTTTTAAGTCCATACAAAGACTTCACCAATTGACATACTTTTCTTTCTTGTCCTAAAATTACATAACCCTCAGGTTGTTCCATGTATATTTCTTTATCAAGATCTCCATATAGAAATGCAATTTTAACATCCATTTGATGTACTTATAGATTTCGCAAAGTAGCAATTGCAAGTATCATTTTTATGGATGTTATTCTTGATACATGAGAGTATGTATCAAAATAATAAAGGTCTTCCTTTATCGGTAACCTTTTATTATCAATCTAACCTTATATTTATCAATTGTTCCATCTGTTTTCCTTTTCTGTTTGAAAATCCACTCTGAACTTAGTGGTTTCATTCCCGAATGAAGATTCATTAATTCTCATGTGTGATTTTGTATGATTGAATCGATCTCACTTTTAATGGCTTCCTTCCATAAGGTATCTTTCGAATATCGTAGAGCACCACTATACATTTTAGGTTCAACCTCTAGCATATAAGTTAGGAAATATGACTTAAAAGATCTTTCCACTCTAGCTCGTTTGCTCCTTCTTGGCTCTATTTCAGTTTCATCCTCTTGCTGATCACCTGGACTATCTTTATTGTTAGTCTCTAAGGTTCGTTTTATTGAACTATGATCAAGCACCCTATACTTGCAAGGGAATATATCTTCAAAGAACATTCTTTGATTCATTTATCGTATTCTTATGAATATCACGATTCTTTGATTCAGGCACAAGAAACTGATATGAATTGATATGTTCTACATAGCCAATGAAAATGCAATTCACAATCTTAGGACCTATTTTCATTTAATTTGGTAATGAGGCCATTACTTTAGCAAGACACCCTCATATTTTCAAGTGTTTGTATGAAGGTTTTAGGCCTTTCCATAACTCATATGGTGTCTTGTCATTTTTCTTCCCAGGTACCTTATTTAAAAGGTAATTTGTTGAAAGAACAACTTCCCCCCTCATGTTCTATGATAACCCAAAGCTTCCTAACAAAGCGTTCATCATTTCTTTTTGGAGTATGATTTTTACGTTCGATTACTCCATTAGATTGAGGATAATAGGGTGGAGTTACTTCGTGAATAATATCATGTTGTGAACAAAATTCACCAAATGGTTCAACATATTCACCACCATGATTACTTTTCACCATCTTAATATTTTTATTAAGTTGGTTTTCGATTTCCTACTTATAGAGTTTAAATTTTTCTATAGATTCATATTTGTTCTTAAGAAAATAGACATAGCAGTACTTCGTGATATCATCAATGAATAAATAAAGTATTTATTATATCTCTTGTTTGTACAAATTTTAAGTGATAAATATCGTTATGTATTAGATCAAGAGGTTCATTATTTCGTTCAAATGTTTGAAATGATGATCTTGTTAATTTTGCCTCAATACATATTTCACATATATGTTTATAATCGATGTAAAAAAAAGAAATGTTCCAAATTAATTAACCTAAGCAAGGTATCATAATTAACATGTCCAAGCCTACCATGCGATAAACTAAATGTCTCAAGCATATAAACGGAAGAAGAAACATTATTCTTATTCATGTTTTTGGTTTTTACAAAGATTACATTCAATTTCCACACATCATTGGATACAAACCCTCTGCCCACAAACGTTCCCCCTTAGACATAATCAACTTTTGGGATTTAAACACCATCCTAAAGCCGTGAACACTTAAGAGTGTCCCAGATAAATGATTCTTTCATATGTTAGGAACATACAATATATTCTGCAGCTTGATTTCTTTGCCAAAAGTCATCTTCAATACTGCAATACAGTTTCCCTTGATCTTGGAAGTCACAACATTGTCCATATAGAGTTTCTCCCTATTGTCGCAAGGTACCAACTCATAAAAAGAATCCTTGTCATAACAGATATGACGTATGGCTCCAATATCGAGCCATCATTCTCTTGGGTTAGAGTCAACCAAGCTGACTTCAGAGATCAAATCACATAGATCCAAGTCCTCAACGTTCATGACAATTCATTCTGCATCATTTGTCTAATGAGCCTTGACTTTCTTTGGTTGTCTTCATTTAGTAGACTTGTGCCCCATCTTTCCACAGTTATAACACTTTCCTTGAAACTTTTCCTTCTTGGAAATTCCACCTTTAGGTCTTTGCTTTGACCTATTCTTGGGATATTTTCCCTTCTTGAAGTCTTTGACTTCAACCACGTTTGCCTTAGCCTCATTGAAGGATTCTTTGTTGAGCTTATTTGCATTAACTATATTGTCCTCTTCAATACGAAGTCTGACAATAAGTTCTTCCATGGTCATTTTCTTTCTCTTATGCTTCAAGTAATTCTTAAAGTCATTCCATCTGGGAGATAGCTTCTCAATAGTAGCTACCACTTGGAATGATTCTCTTATGACCATATTCTTAGCGAGAATTCCATTAATAATCAGTTGGAATTCCTCCACTTACTTTACTACTGGTTTGGAATCAACCATAGCATACTTCAAGAATCTGGTAATGAAAAACCTTTTAGCTCTAACATCTTCGGCCTGATATTTGTGGTCTAATGTCTCTCACAATTTCTTTGTCGTTTGATACGTTGAATACACTGGATACAATTAATCATGTAAACAGTTCAGGATATAATTCCTGCATATGAAGTCATCGTACTTCCAAGCTTTAACCATATTGAAGGCGGTGATATTATCCACCTCTCATTCTCTTTCTTTATCTTTAAATGTATGATGATCTTCCTTCAGGTACTTAGCATAGCTCATCGTGGTTAGATAGAACCACATCTTTTGTTGCCATAACTTGAAATTTTCTCCATAACATTTTGATAGCCTCTCGTTGTGGTTAATTGCCACATTTGATTGATTCGCATTCGGATTTTGAACTGGAATAATCATTCTAGTATCCAAGTTGGGCAACCCATTAGAATCTGTTACTTCCATCGTTCTGTAAAAGAAACGAAAACCGAGTTAGTAACCAATGTTACTACACCGACAATTTCTGTCAAAACAGATTTGTCCACTCTAAGCAAACCCGATAAAACGACAGGATAATTCTTGAAAACGAATTAATTTGCTTTGATTTTCACACGTTTTTTTACTAGTCTCAGATTTCTTTTTAGGAAGGTAGAAGAAGAATTTGTCTTAAGATTGTTATATTATCCGAGATGAAAATAAAAAAAATGAATTTTATTAATAAAGTAGAAGAAATAGTTTAGAGAAAGGAACCCGGATAATAGAAGCATATCGAACTTGAATCAGGTTGAGGCCTGCAACAATGCAGTTTCCTTAAGACATATTTTCAGCCACTCCTTGGTGCTTGAGATATCTTGGTCGTTTGTCTTCCGGGATACAACAACGATATGATCAGCGCACAGTAGCACAACTTGCGAGATCACAAACCAAATTTTGCTAGAGACTATCATTGAAAATAAAAGAGGAATAAGAGAGTTTTTTAATTGTGTTTAACCTAGTAGGTTAGCACGGTATTTATAGTGTTTCACAAGGGGGACGAATCGGAAATAATATATTTGGTCTATTAATTAGTATTCGAATAAAATCAGAATCAATCAATTAATAACGCCTTAAATAAAATTCGGATGTTAATTAGCATCCGAATAAAATCAAAAATAATCAATTAACACTGTATTATATCGAATATATTCGTGAATTACAAGTCATAACATATTTAATATTTAAATTTAAAAAAATCACATAGTATCCTTTCTAATTCATAATATTAAAAAAATAGGTTTCAATTAAGAAAAATGTTTAATTTGTAGTGGGTAAAATATATGCATGCCCGATCGATCTAGACATTCATGTTACCCATATCGTGCAGGTACAAACCTAACCCCAATGGGTTCAACAAGCTTCGATTTGCACCACACGTTGCACCTACACAAAAGGGATAGTTTTAAATCAAGTCATTTAATGACTAGCAAGTGGGTTTGTGTATATAAATCATTTCCTTGCTTAATATCCCACCAATGTAGGATATGCGTTTTTTCATTTTCCTTACACAACACAATTCACATGTACCTTACTTTGAACATCGATTTCTCATTCATCACTCAACCGTTTTGAGCATATGAGATATTATTGTAAAGATCTCACGTAATTGAATATGAATTAGTAAATTCATTACTCGATTATTCATCTTTATGCTTAAAAAATATACATCAAACTTTTTAATTTATCACATTTTTTCTAACAGTTAAATAAAGACGGTTATAGATCATATTGAATTTTTGGTTTATCCAAACTCAATCATCATTTAACACTCCTCCATCTATTACCCCATTGGACCTGAATCCATAAAAGTTACCCTTTTGCCTAAATTATACTATTATTCTCGAATCGTATCAAGTATTTCCTTACCATCCCACGTGCATCACTAAAATGTCGGTTTTATACAAGATTTTGTAGGTTATGCTTATCAACATCGGTTGGTCTCATTATTCGTTTTGAGTATTTTTTAAACTATATTAGGGCATTCACTTTTCGTTCAATCCATTAAGATACATAGATTATTAGTAAAGAATAATTATAGTAGGGCATCAACTGTAGGGCATACCCATTTAAGGTACATAGATTATTAGTAAATAATAAAGATAGTAGGGCATCAACCGTAGGGTATAGTATACCTTTTTAAAAGACTAAAAGACACTACCACTTTCTGCTAGCTTCCCTTATTGTGACTCATTTGTTCCCATTCATTAGAATAATTGCTGGAATATTCCGTGGGCCCGTCTTTCAATAATTGTATTCGGTTGCCCTATCAACAATGATAAAATTCCTTGTAATTATATTAAACCACAAGAATACAACATCCCCCTTTTTGAATAAAAAAAACAATGAACATGTATTCTTTTTAATTGGAAGAATAGGTAATAACTATGCACTAAATAAACTATACAAAGAAAAATAATTAAGGATTAAAGTTTAATTTTATGGGTAAAGTACAGAAATGGTCCTCTGGTTATAGGGTATTATTTTATTAAGTCTTTTGACTATTAAAAATTACAAAATGGTTACCCGACTATTCATTATATTTCAAACAAGTCATTTTTTGTTAGAAAATTGGCACTTGTTTAAGGTAGACGTCAACATGATGACTGAGATATGATAATCATTTGAGATTCTATGATCAAATTTCAGTCAACATGTTAACATTCAATTCAAAATACCATGCATTTTTTAACTGAAAAAGGATGAGTTTGAAACATAATGAATAGTCGGGTGATTATTTTGTAATTTTGAATAGTCGAATGACTCAATAAAGCAACACTCTATAATCGGACGATCATTTGTTAGCTTTTAATAATCAAGAAACTTAATAAAATAATACCCTATAATCAGGGACCATTTGTGTACTTTAGCCTAATTTTTTTAATATTTAGATTTGTAAGATCTAAAATCAAATTAAAATCCTAAGATTTAAATTTACTACAGAATAAGATAAGTAAAATTTTGACAATAAATTTCGTTTTTTATCATTTACTCTCTTAATTTTATGTTATATTTAATTTGATCCTTCAACTACAATGATTTATAATTATTTTTATTCTCACCAATTCCTTGATTCTTTTAATACTTCCACAGTCAACATTTTATCCTCGATATCACTACTCTAAATAATAACACTATAAATTTCTCATATAATTTTATATTATATTTAATTTATTAAATAATATTTTAAATCTTACTTATAAATGTGAAAAAGTGTGTACATATCGTACATGATTAGAGACATTCGTTTAAGTTAGAAACAAATAATATCATAACATTATAAATAATTATATTTAAACTTGTACATAAACTCGAACAAATATATTAGATTTAAGTTAAGTCAAATTTTATAAACTCAACTTAAATTCTTTTAAGTAAAGTGTAAATCAATAAACAATACTCGTAATTTGATTATTATTTTTTTTACTCAACTCGATTCGACGTGATAATCGATCTTAATACTAACTATTTTCGGACAACTTAATAACTATACTGTTGCTCGTTTACAAATACGATGAACATATCATTTTCACTTTCTCTGTTGAACTTGTTAAATTATGCTAATTAGATTTGTGAAAAAAAGGGCTCATTCAACTGGTGGCCGTGATGCTCGGTGTGTATAATCTGGTGTTCTCCTCTGAACCCTCAAGCAGAAACCTCGGGAGGCCAACCTTGTACCCTGTTTTTCTTACATCTTCCTGGACCTGGTCCCTGTACTCCCTGAAAGTAAACCTTCTATAAATGGAAGGTTTCACGAAGCTCTCGATCAAAGAATCGTAATAAGGGCAAAGGAAATAAGCAATGGAATATCTGTCCGTCGTTGCATTGGTCACCACCTTATGTTCCACGCTTTTGTATACATCGTTGCTCCACGCCTGTAAAAAATTTACACTTTGGGGGCTTAGATTTTCAGACAAGTAGTATGTTTGGACGGTGAGAGAATCTGGGTTGGTTTGTTTTTTTGGAACCTGGAAAAGGTCGCCGATGTTGACTATGAGAGCATCTTTGTTGGGTTTGACGGTCACCCATTTGGAGTCTTTCATGAGTTGAAGTCCTCCCACTTGGTCTTGACAGAGAATCGTTAGGAAATCGCTGTCGGTGTGGGGCACTAAACCGGTCATCTCCGGAGATATCGGACATGCCGGGTAATGATTCAGGCGAAGGAAACATGTGGTTTCGTCGCATATGTTGTCGATCATGGCTTGTTTGCCGTGGCCTAGATTCTCGGTCAGGATCCTTGCTAGAAGCCTCGACAGCTCCGACATGGCTGCTGCTAAACATGTCATCACGTTCCTGTATAAAAAAAACAGAGGCATATGGCAAATATTATGATCCAAACTTTAATAATTCGAACTCAAAATGTCTTAAACAAACCAGAATTGAGTTAGGCAGGACAACGGATCAAGTCGAGTTGGACTTTTGGTCCACTCGAATTTGATTCAAAAAAATGAAGTCTTTCATTTGTATCTGATAGAATTCGAATTTAAAATGACTTCATCTAACTCAGCTTTTAGGTTAAAGCACGTACTTGATCCGATTTATATAATAACTTTTATTAGGTAAAATGAAAGCCTAATTAAAAAAAAGAAATGAGTATTATTATAATTATCTCTAAATATATAAAAATAACTATAATATTTGGGTCAATTTTTTTCTATATGACTGTAAACCTATCACGCCTTAAGAAACTTGATTCGATTTAATTCAAACTCGAATTTTTAAAATAAAAAAAAAACGACAGATTTCCGATGAAATTGTCATCCAACCTGATTCGACCTGTTGATTCGAAGAAGAAAAAAAGGAATGTAAAGGTATTTAACTAGTTTTAGTTACCTTAAAGATGTGAACTCTCCATAACAAGCTTCATCCGATACCTTGGTGAGGGGGACATGAAAGGCTTCGGACCAGGAGAATTGGTCAGGACAAGTAGCCCTAGGATTTCCCCACCTGTAAGAATTATTCAAGAGCCCACTTTTAGCCTTAGTTTTAAAGGGTGCTTGGAACAACTTCACTTGCTCGCTTCTCATCTTCTCCACTAGCCGATGACTAATGCCATGGTTCACCACTTGGAAAAAACCCCATTCCGACGACGCTCTACAAATGGCGTCGGCGCAAGCTCGGCGGACCGTCTCGTCGGCGCTCGTCAGACCGCACAAGTCTATCAACGGAAGCTGGCATTCTTCCATGGTGACCCGGGTTCGAGGCTCGTCGATTTGGCTCGAGCCGCGTGATAGAAGCGTGCCATAATGGTCGAGCAGAGGCGGATATGAATCGGAATGAACCATTTCTAATGGACCGAACCAAATAACCAAACACAAAGTGTCTCGAAAATATGCGTGTATGGTTCTTGTATGAGGGTTGCAGGGTGGGAACTTGAAGGATCGATGGTGTTTATATATGGTTTGGGGACAGGGTTTGTAGGGGAAGAATCCAACGGTAAAGACAACAAGCGAGAAGCCACCAAATGTCGACAGATGTCGAGAGAAGAGCGATTCACTCTTGTCTTGTCCGAGACAGAAGTATTTAAGCTGTTGTGCAGGAGGGTGGGAAAATGATAAGAAGAAAAGATCCAAACCTAACTTCAATTTTTGACTTTTTGGAAAGCTTTGATTACATAGGCAAAGCAGCCCTTCTTAACATGTAAAAGATGGTGACTTTGTTTTCTCCCTTTCGGCAAATTGGGAAACGGACATGGGAAATTCCTTGCCGCTTTTGGACTCTCCTTCTATATTAGTCTTTAATCTTTTAAATGTTTCAATTTTATCCTTAAACCATGATTTTTATTTTTAAATCAGTCATTTTTTTGACATCTCAATTTCATCCGTAGACTATAGCCCTCGTTCTATATTAGTCTCCAAACTTTTGAATCTTCCAATTTCATCACTAAATTCACCACAATATATAAGGGTAAATTGCGCGTTTAGTACCTAAACTATCAGTTTTGGTCCGTTTTATTATCTAAACTTTCATTTTTTTCCCCAAAACCATAGCTTAGATTTAGTTTTTGTTTCATTTTAGTACCCTCATTCAAAATTTAAAGTTAAGTTTTGATTTTTTTTTGAAAGTTTAGGTACTAAAATGAACCAAAATCGATAATTTAGGTACTAAACGCGTTGAGCTTTTAACGTTAGGTATGGTTTTAAAAAAATCAAAAGTTTAGGTACTAAAATAGACTAAAACTGATGGTTTGAATACTAAATGCGTAGTTTGACCTAATATGTATTTAGTTTCAATCATAGTTTAACCTAAAAAAATCAAAAGTATAATAATATAACTTGCCTAACAGTTTTATTTAACAGGAAATGTGATTAGTATATATTGCGTATGGGATTAAACTAAACGTTCAAAAGTTCGAGGATCAATTTGGAATGAGTATCGTAATTTAGGGATGAATTTGGAACATTAAATTCATTATTTGAGGACCTATGATACAATTAACTAAAAAATATTAAATTTGTTCTAGTAGACTCAACTAGTGATGGTGACTTTTTCATGTTATTTTCACACACAAAGAGGTGGGGGAAACTTTGGGTTTGGTGCCTTTTGTTTTATTTCATTGACTTTGAGGCAATTCTTTTGATCTCCCCCCTCTTTTGGCACCATGGGGAAATTCCAACTGACCAGTGAAAGGAGCTGAATTTTTTTAATATCAACTTGACATGGAATTTCTTGGAATCAAACAGAGGATTTTCACATTAGATTTTGAATGAACTCAAAAAATTAATAGTAAACTACATAAAAGGCCATTTTTGTTTTATTTTTTCTTTACTTTAATCATTTAACTTTCATAAATCATATTATAATTGCTAATATTATTGATTAATCATAAAATGATCACTTGTGTTATTGATTAATCACAAAATAATCATTTTAACGATAACTCTCGTTACCCTGACGACGTAACATATTAACAAAAATGAATAATTTTTTAATTTGATCTTTACCCTTTAGTCAAAATATAAATTTAGTACTTTTTACAAATTTTTCAACTATAATTCCAAAAATTTTAAAAGTTTCAAAAATATTAAAGATGTTTAGAAATTAACTCAACTTTTTGTATGCAACACCATAAATGTAAGAAGAGTTAATTTTTGAATGATCATTTTATGATTAATCGATAATGTAAGTGATTATAATATAAAATATTAAAAGTTAAGTGATCAAAATAAAAAAATTATAGAAAAGGTGACCTTTTGTGTAACTTATCCAAAAAAAACTCAATATATTTGTATTGGTTTTGTATTTTTCCCTTTGCTCATATGGTCAATTCTTGGCGCACAAGAAATCTTTAGATCTTGTGGGGTTTGAACAAAAAGGTCCGTTCATGTGCTTACTGAGCAAGTTGCAATTGAGAAATTGTGTAACACACTCCCATGTGATATTTTCTTATTTCTCTTCTAATGTTCCATAATCCATATTTTTTATCGGATTTTCAATCGTGTCGAGTCAAAAAAATAATAATAATAATTTTCACTTAATTTTAATTTATTTTGATTTCAAATAATATTCTACTTATTACGAATTTATCTAAAATTTTAAGTTAATACTCATTTTCGTCTCGAAATGAATAATTTTTTCAATTCAATAATATATATATATAATACTTAAATATATAAAGTCTAGTCTATATTTTATCCTTCATAAAGCTCACCTAAACTATCCGAGTATTATTTTATTAATTTTCTTGATTATTAAAAATTATAAAATAATCCTCTAATTATAGAATATTATTTTTAAGTCATTCTACTATTGAAAGTTATAAAATGGTCACCGGACTATTTATTATTTTCCAAACTCGTCCTTTTCCGTTAAAACATTGACTATTGTCTAACTTGGGCGTTAACATGATAACTGAGATATAATAAACGTTTGAAATTCTGGGGTCAGATTTTATCATATCACAGCCAGCATGTTAATGTTCAGCTCATAATATTGTCAATTTTTTTTATGAAAAATGACGAGTTTGGAACATAATGAATAGTCATGTGACATTTTGTAACTTTTAATAGTCGACAAACTCAACAAAACAATACTATATAATCAAACGACTATTTTATAACTTTTAATAATCGAGAATTAACAAAACTCTAAATATCTATCATTCCATTTAAAGAGTTTAAATCTAGCACTCAAGCTGAAATAATATTAATATCTAATCATCAAATCAATCCTTTTTCTTTTCCCTTTAAATGCTCATTTTCTATTTTACATTGCTCACAAAAAAAAATCAAATTTACTATAGCTGAAAAGACTTTCATGTGTTGTAAACCCTAAACCTACCAATATGAAAAGGAAGAAAGAATGTGGGAAGATGCATGTGCTTGTTGAGCACCATGTGATATGATGGAGAAATCAAACCGCCGCCCATCAAGACTTTTAGTTCATACTCCACACAACGATTTGACTATAGTGATTTCATGCCTAAAACCAGTCGGTTCAATGAGCTCCCACCATTTAATCTTATATATATTTTCATTAATAATATGATTTTAAATTTAATATGCACGATGATCGATCGAATATTAATTTATACGGAAACAGAATTAGGATTAAATATTGACAAGAGTCGAAATGTTAAAATTTTTAAGAAAAATACAATAGATTATTAGGTATTTAAACTCAAAATTCAGAAGACAATGTCTAGTTTGTCTAATATTTAAACTTACAATGACCTAAATTATTATTAAATAAAAGAAATTGAGAACGTGATATTATTTTTCTTTAGTTCGGCCCCTATCTAATTAAATATTTAATAAATTATTATATTTATTAATTTGAATATTTATTTTTATATGAATCAATATACTATTAAACTAAATTTTTTTGAATATATAAAATTTTACGGGGTCGGATCCCTTTGAATCTCAACATAGCTCCGTCACTAAATTCAAATATCATTAAAGTTATTGTAAATATCTCAATACTATATATTTAAATGGACTAGAATATATACGGACCAAGCGACTTCGGTGATAAAGAAATTTGTTATTCTTTGTTATCCTAAGTTCGAGCACGGGGAATTACAATGGCGTGAGTGTTCAATGTTAAATAATTGAGAAACATATATTATCTCGTACTTATCCAAATTAATAAAAAAATGAACTACAATATATATATATATATATATATATATATATATATATATATATAGAGAGAGAGAGAGAGAGACGACCTAAACAATTAATGCTATCCTTAAGTCAAGAGCTAGAGGATTGGAGTAAACGCAAATGCATAGTAGCTTCTTTATATGGGTATACGTTGGTTTGATAATTTGATTCGAATTTGATAAATTTTGATTGATTCGATTTAATAATATTATATTTAAAAAGATAATTCCGGAATTATTGTTATAATATCCTTCTCACTATAACTTTTTAGTTAGGTCTCTATTTTAAATAAATATATATATTTTTTATATTTATATCAAGTCAGGTCACATATAGATTTTCACTTGTAAAATTTGGGTCGAGTTTGAGATCAAATGAGGCTTCTCTAAGCTCGAATTAGATCGAATTCATGTAGAGGAAGTATACTTTTTGGATTGAATTGACCAAAATTTTGATCTAATCCGACACGTTACCTCTTTTAAGTGTGTTTAGTTGAAGATATGTGTAGCCCCAGAAAATCTATGTGTGTATGTTATGATACAATATAATTTGATGGTTTTGAGTATTCGTAAAATTAAAATACATATATAGAATTTTTTGGGTTTAATTATGTTTCGTGCAATATTATGATGTACATAGATCTTTATTATACATTTTATACAATCTCTTTTATATTTTATTATCGATATAATGAATTTTTGATCTTTTAATATAATTTTTATAAAAAAAATTATATATTTTTTTATAGTTTTCTTATAGCGTTGACATTTGATTGTCCATCATTATATGTAACCCAAATAAATTTAAGACAAAAGGATAATTTTTGTTCAACTAATATATCTAATTTATCATTTTCGTCCTTGTTATATTTTCGTATCAATTAAGCTCTTGAAGTTGTTTAATTGCATCATTTTATGCCTTACCCCTAATTATCCTAAATTATAAATCTAAACCCTAAACTATGATCCTATTACCTCTAAACCTTAATTACTAGCTTAGGATTTATAATTTAGGGTTTTAGGTTAGGAAAATGGTATAGGATGATACAATTAAATAACTTTGAAGGTTAAATTAATGCAAAAATATGATATAGACGAAAATAATAAATTAGATTTATTGAGTAAAGGTGACTTTTAGGGGTTGCTTGTTTACTTCAGAATGATTAAGCGCTGGATGATTCAGAGGCTCTGAATGGTTTGGCTCTGAATGTGACATGTTTTTTGATAACTGGCTCTGAATGATTCAGAGGCTCTGAATGGTTTGGCTCTGAATGTGACATGTTTTTTGATAACTGGCTCTGAATGATTCAGAATGTACTTCTGTGCTGAATCTGTGCTGAATCATTCAGCACTGAATCATTCAGAGGTGCAAAACAAACGCGCTGAATGCTGAACGGTTCAGTATTCAACGCTGAATGATTCCATTAAGAGGCAAACAAACCGCCCTTAAACCTGGATTTAAATAATAAAGCTTTGTCTCGAATTTTGAACTCAAAGACAGACTTTTTATTAGACCAAATTGGAATCTCCCCTTTTTTTCTCAAATAAAAGAATAATACATCACATGTCGTCGTGGTTGCATTATTTGATTAATTATTGGAATTTAGTAATTTAGTAAAAAGGTTAGTTATATATGTCTCTTAATAAATATTAAAAAAAATGTTGGCACTCGTGAGGATTTTCTATTTTAATAAACAAAACAAAATATTCTGGTGCCGTATTATTATTAACAATCGGATGCTCTTAATGACCATTAAAAAATTAAAAAGAAAGTTTAATTAATTCATATCATAGTAAACTGAAGCCCCGGGCCGGGATGATTTTTTTTATTAAGCTAAGGTGATTACAAAGTAGTATATGTTTTAAATACTCTCGATCAACGATTTCTTTAACCACTGAAGTAAGTTGGTTCGTGCCAGGGATGTTTGACCTTTATTAACAAAAACGTATATTATACTACATAGTTTCAAAAACATCTTTGTCTAGGGTCGGTTGCATTGACATAATACACAATAATTTAGTACATATACAAAAGAAGTTTTAAATATAAATGTTAGGGTAAACTACATATTTAGTATATAAACTATTAGTTTTGATCCGTTTTAGTACTTAAATTTGCAATTTTTTCAAAACCATACATAACGTTTAGTTTTCAAAACCATACATAACGTTTAGTTTTCATTTCATTTCAGTACTCCGCCGCTAACGTGTTTAGTACCTGAACTATAAGTTTTGACCCGTTTTTAGTATCTAAACTTTCAAAAAAAAATTCAAAACTTAACATTAAATTTTAAACGGGGTATTAAAATGGAACAAAAACTAAAGTTTCTAATGGTGGTGTATTAAAATGAACAACAAACTAAACTTTAGGTATTGGTTTTGAAAAAAATGGAAGTTTAGGTACTAAAACAGATCAAGCCCGATAGTTTAGCCACTAAACGTGTAATTTACCCTAAATTTGAAATATATATGGATTCCATTGAATTATCTCAATAGTAAAAGAGAGTGTTGTTATTTTTTTCTTTTCTTTTCAGAATCAAGAACTTGAACATTTATGTTTACATGATGTGTGCGGATTCATGAATTATGCCCACCAAACTGTCCGAGGAGCAAGGTGCACTAGTCAAGGTTTCACGATAATGCAAATCGTTTACTCGTAATTATTCAATGTTCTTATAAAAAAAATTATCATATCAGAGTGTTTTCGAGGGTGAAACCATTTTGAATTCGATAAATGCATTGCTTGTGAAGTATGTGTTCGTGTATGTCCTACAAATCTACATGTTGTTAATTGAAAATTTGAAATGGATATATATTTTTAGATTTAAGTCAAAATTTATTATAATAGTATCGGATCGAGTTCAAATCAACTAAAAATTGTATCTCGATCTCTTCCATTATCATCCCTAAACACTCCTAATTCATATAAAAGATCATATTAACCATAAATCACAATATATCTACTGTATGATATTATTTTCTTATTGTTTTTATCATATTAACCAATGAAACCTATGTTACAACCAAATTTATGTTTTAACAAAAAAAAATATTATATGGTAGCTCCTAATAATTTGAATTTAATATTTAGATGAATAAAAAAGGTGTAATATTCCCAAATAACAACTTTATGTTTGACTGGGTGCGTCATTTTCTAAAAGAAATTTTGACTTATGAGCAATTGTATGACAACTTCTTCTATGTTTTATATTAAGGGTAAACTACACGGGTGACCACCGAACTTTGGTCATCAACCTTTTTGACGACCAATGTTTAGAAGTGATCAAATGGACCACTGGTCATTAATTTTTAGCAGAGGTGATTATGTGGCCGTTAATAAAATTGATATAATTATATATTTGGTCCTTAATATTTACATATTGTATCGATTTAGTTACTATTTTAATTCAATTAATTAAATTTAGTCCTCCAATCTGAATGTGTCACATGTCACTATATAATTGGAGAGTGAATTTAATTAATTTTAATATCTTAATTAAATAATTTTTTCCACCAATCAGATCACCACATGTGTAAAGGGGAAACATATTGGAATATAAGTGCATTTGGGTGGATTCAACCAAGGACCTTGGGGTCCCCGGGTAAGCTTTCGCAACTGGGCCAAAGCCATGTTTTTGATTCTAAAGTGTACAATTTTTTATATATTGTGTTTGAGATTATTTCACACATACATATATATATATATATATATATATATATATATTAAATTATTAAAAAAATCTAATAAATAAATTATATTGCACATATATATTAAATTATAGTCAATGCAAGAATTAAAAAACAAAATAAGTTTAATATTCTTTTTAAGTTAAATTATTTTTATTTTGTGATTTGAATTCTCTAAATAATTTTAATATAATTTTATTTATAATATAATTTATATATTATTATTTAAAAATAATTTTAAAAATAATTTAAATAAAATATTAAATTTATTTTTATTTTGCGATTTGGATTCTTTAAATGATTTTAATAAAATTTTATTTTAATATAATTTATTTATTATTATTTAAAAATAGTTGTAAAAATATTAAAATCGTTTTTATTTTTAAGTCTTACATTGATTATAATTTACTATATTTATTTATTATATTTTTTAATAATTTAATATATATGTGTGTGTGAAATAATCTCAAACACAATATATAAAAAATTGTGCACTTTAAAACCAAATACATGGCTTTGACCCAGTGGACAAGCTAATGAACTTCTATTCTAATATGTTTTCCCTTTACTTATATTAATATTTATGAAATTTATCGATTCTTAGAATTATTATGGTAGTAACGTTTCGAGATCGTTATGAAAATTGAAGGGAAAAAATAAAGAAAATCTTTATTAATCTTTATTTAGAGATTTGTTACAGTGATTTAAAATTCATTACGTACCTTTTATCTGATGTGATAAAAATTAATAAAAAAAATTATATTTTATTAAAACTAGTCATCTCGACGTGATGAATTACATGAACACTATAAAAAATATTATAGATCTTAAAATAAACGTCTACATATCATATTTTCCTAAAAACACTGAAAAAAATACTATATATCTTAAAATAAACTTAGACTACAGTAAATTTGAGCTGAATGTTAATATGTTGTCTGAGATATGATAGTCGTTTGAGATTCTGAGATCATATTTTAGCATATCTCGTATAACATATTAACATCTATCTTAGACTACAGTAAATTTTTTAATGAAAAATGAAGAATTTGGAACCTAATGAATAGTCGGGTGATCGTTTTATAACTTTTAATAGTCGGAGACTCAACAAAGCAACATCATATCGTTAGAGGACTAATTTATAACTTTTGATAATCATTGGATTCAACAAAACAATACTATATAGTTAGAGACCATATACTTTATCCTAATATCAAAATATAAATCTTAAAAGCAATGAAAGGTGGTTTGTTTGTTTTTTATCCAATCATAAACCATAAAGAGAGAGAGACAGCACAGTCCCGGTTAGAAGAAGACAACATATAAAAAATAAACAAAAAGGAAAGGTGGAGAGCCCACAATAATTGGCATCAAATGCTCTTACGAGGGGATTCCCACTGTTGTTGAATTCCAACATCATCATATTTCAATTAAGGTAAAATAAGCAAATACTCCTCTAATTATAGAATATATATCATCGAGTCTTTTGATTATAAAAAGTTACAAAACAGTCATTTGAAACCATAACATTTGAATCCAATATCAAGTTATAGACGTGGAAGTAAACTTATTTTTTTTGAATGGGTTAACTATGGTGTTATTTTCAGGCAAAAAATGAGGCCAATCAAATTATTTATTTTTTAAAATTAAGATTAAATTAAAATAAACAATAAAAAGCATATTTAAATGTGTTATTATGTCAAATATTTTAATTATCATATCATCTATCATTAAATTTTTAACGACATCAAACTGGTTTATTATTTTTAGGTTAGATGGTCATTTTATAATTTTTGTAGTAAGAGATTAAAAAACATAATATACTCAGAGGACTATTTATGTATTTTACCCTTGCAATTATTATTATACACCTATATTTATTATACTAATATAAATGAAATCAATTTTATAAAAAAATTGGACCTATTAAGTGTATTAAGTGATTAAGGAGAATGTTATTCTCTCCATAGGTTTAGGGTTGTGATGATTTTATGAGAACATTTCAAAGTTTGACACCAATTTATAATATGTATTATAATTCTAGGATATTTGGGGAATTAAACCAGTAAAACCCAAACTTTTTTTTTCATTTTTAAAGGCTTAATACTAAAATAAGTGTCTAAATTAAACCGATTTTCCCAAATAGGTGTCTAAACTATTTTTTGACTCATCTAGGTGCCTAACATTATAAATGTTACCCATTTAAGTGTCAGGACATTAAACGATGTTAATTTTCCCGTTAAGTGACACATGTCACACTCTGATAATTTAACATTTTTATTTAAAATTAAAACATTAAAACTATATATATATATATTTTAAAAAAAAGAAAAAACAAATTTTGAAATAAACTTAAAACTTTGAAAACTTTCATTTCAACCCCTAAACCATCGCCTTTTACCGTCGACGAAGCTCCACCCGACCTCCCCTACCCCCGACGGCCAAAACACCTATGAAATCGTGATTGATCAACGATGCATCGATGTTTTATACTTTGGGAACCATATGTTGAAAATCATGATCTCACATGATTCCAACAGCCAATTGACGGCAACTGCAGCGATATATGACTAGGAGGATAGCATGGGCTATGCCAACGACAGTTGTTGTGGCCGGAAATGACGGTGACGATGGGTTAAGGTTAGGATTTGGAGGTTTTAGGGATTTGAGGCTATTTTATAATTTAAGAGAAATTATAGTTTTTTTATAAATATAATAATAAGTTCAATATTTTTAAAAAAAGTTTCAAAATCACTAAATTATGACATGTGTCACTTAACGATGGAAATTAATGTCGTTGATGGCCCAGACACCTAAATGGGTAACGTTTGTAACGTTAGTCACTTGGATAAGTCAAAAAATAGTTTAGGCAATTATTTAAGAAAAACGATATAGTTTAGACACCTATTTTTATATTAAGCCTTTTTTTAAGCTTTACTTTCATTGCCTTGCAAAGCTTCACTTTCTATTGGGTGGAGGTCTCTAAGCTAATCTGTTATTGTCACTCCATCAACATAAATGGACATACTAAACTAAAGAAAAGAACCCAAACCCAGAAGATTCCATATATATGTATAAATATACAGAAAGCAACAGTGGCAAAGATTTTAGTGGTTTGTAAGTGAGAAAGAAAAAGGCATAATCATTTGGCGTTTTTTTCGAAATATCACTTATACCCTACATATTTTCCTATCAGGTACCCTTTAGACTATTTTTCTCGATCTAACACTCTTTACAGTAAGGCGCCTCCCTGCAATACGCTTTACGTTGATCTGGCGCCACGTGAGGTATAGCGCGGGGCAGAGGCTGCACTTTATCTTTAAATCTGACACGCGTCAAAAAGGCGCATCCCCTGCAGCGCGCCTTAGGTTTAATTACCCACCTACCTCGGTCGTTCACACCCCACCCCCACCCCCTCCCCTCCCCTCCCCTCCCCTCCCAATAAATACTTTCATTTTCAATCACTTTCTTCACATCAAATCCTCTCAACTACTTTCAAATACTCTTATATTCTATTTTAATTGTTTAAGGTATATTTTATTATATTTAATATTTTATTTTTAATTTATTTAAGTATTTAAATTTTTTAATATTTTATTTAATTTTTTTTACAGATATAAAATAAAAGGATATCTATTTCGATTGGATGAAAATCATATATAGCGATATTTTGTTAATACGATAACATTTTTACGTTGTAATATAATTTAAATTATTAGTAATAATTTATTTATTTATTTATTTATTTAATGCATAATTATTAGTTTAAAATTATTTTTTGTTATTATTTAATTTTAAGAGAGAGATCGTGTATTAGATCATTTTATTAGGAACCTTAAGTTAGTGATTCCTAGTCGTATCTTGTCATATTTAGTAGAGGTTGGATTCGGTCACATAGGTAGATATGAGGGTCACTGTAAGATAGAACCAGATCTTATAGCTGCCTTAGTGGAGCGGTGGAGGCCAAATACTCACACATCTCATCTTCCGTGCGGAGAGTGCACGATTACACTTAAGGATGTTTCTATGCACCGGGGCTTCCGGATGTTGCCATACGGATTGTTCATGGACCCACCTCGATACATATCGTAAGGAGTTGCGGATGAATGTCTCCCCATTGAAGTTGATGTGACGGCACCATGATGCGTATTTCCCATTATGGCGTTAAAATCATTACACATTATTGTAGTCGGGCTGTCAACTTGATCAACTTGTTCAGTCAGCCCATAGTAGGAGCATAATGACTGACCCCGAACAGCACGCACTTGAACAAACTTTGTATACATCTCAATATCACCGTCTGAATAATTACTTTGAGAATTAGCCATCATTTCAACATCATCATTGTTCGATAGTTCAAACGCTGTATAAGTTAATGGCAACAATGATGTTGAAAATTTGTACAACAACAACGACATTCTTCTACTACTTCCAACATGAACTTTCCTCGAAATCTTCGTTATCAGCTCCTCAAGAGTTATGTTTCTCTTGAATGATATTTTAACACGCTCATTTGATACGAAAACAACGTTGGTTTCATCTTCTCGAATTTCTCCATCATAATAAACAATAGCTGAAAGTCGCGTCATTCTTAGAGTTTAAAAGTGCGACAATATTATATCTACAAAAAAACAATTGAAACAAACATGATTAAATAAATAATATATGAACGAAAATATAACACAATAAATTTTTTACACATAAACGTAAATAATTTAAATAATATAATTTTATATTATTACCTGCACCGCAAAAATATTTCGATGTATGCTCATGTTTTCCCCTTGAACTAGCACAGAAATTAATTGAAAACAATTACTATAATATTTTTTCAAATAATCATAATAAACAATAAGTATAATAAAAAATATTATAACAAAATTACCTTATAACGAAAGATCGAACGAACTTCTGAATCAAATATAAGAGGATTGTTGGGTGTTATTTACTGGTTGAAAGGATTATTGTATTAATTTAACGGTTGAGAGGGAATTGTGAGAGAATTTACAGGAAGATGATTATTTATAACGTAGAGAGGATGCTTTAAAGCCGAGAGATCCAGATAAATTATGCAACTGCGACTTGCATTATGCATGTCTCATTCTATGTCAGCATATGAAAAATTGGTTTTTAATATATTAATTTTGATATTGTGGAAACCAGAATTGTTCGATTAACGACACATGTTCTGGATTATCTGTACTAAAGTGAACTTGGACCAAAATGTATCTCCTTATCTTGTAGACTTATATTTTTCTGAAATTGGCAGAGGAAGCGACGGAAGCCTGAAGAACGTAGTTCAGGAAAAATGGTGAGCAGTAGAAAGGTATGCTGATGAATTTTTCTAATTTTTTGAAATAGTTATTGATTTCTTAGATTCTTTTTCCCTTCAATGAGTTTGCACATGTCACTTAAATTTCTTGAAGCACATAAAACCCGGATGATGGAATATAGAATTTAAGGCTTGACTCTGGCAAGGAATGCTGATTTTCTACTTTTCATTTGTCAAGTTGAGTTCTTGTTTTTCTTGATTGTCTTCTTTCTTTCTTTCACGTCAAATCACAAATAAGGCTGTTAACTATGACTAAAATTAACAGTGAGTAAATTCACTGTATCTCAATTTGCTAAGTTGAATGCCATGACTTGTTTTACTGTTTTAATTTCCCAAAAGCAACCGATGTCTTTTGGATATATTGTGATCGAATAACCCATATTCTAAAGATCATACTTCTTCAGGATAAGCTGGTGGAATCATCTTCTAAGATGAATATGCCTTCATCTCTGCCACAAACCATGGCTGCATATCCCCCGATGATGCACCATCTGGACCAGAATGAAAGAATGCCTTCCGAAGGTTTGTATGTTATATTATCACCTAGAAGTATCAATACCTTTCTTAAATCTTTTGGTTGTGATTGCTTTTGATCAGTGTCTCTCTCTCAGTATTTATCCGAGTCTCCCCATTGGTATTATTTCACGAAATATAGAACAGAATTTTCCCTAATCTTACAAACTGATCTTCCAAAATTTAAAACTATTGCAAAAGAGTAAGCTTTGAAAACTTAACAGAAATTTTGGTCTTTCTTTTATGAGGTCGAAGAATGAATCTAGCATCCGGCTTCAGTCAAGTAGCTACACAGTGAATATATGCGAAATTATAGCACAGCCTAAACACCTGTGGCATTTAACAATAAAGCTATAGAGTTTATTAAACTGTTTTTTTTATTTCCTTAACTTCATATATTAAATGCCACTGGTTTATGAGAGGTTTATTGTTAAATACCTAGGTTTCTGGTATTTTGCTTTCCTTACCGAAATCACCTTAACTTTGCTTTATTTATTTCCTTAACTTTTCACCTGTGCCATTTTCTTTGATATTATCAAACTAATTTTTATTTATTTATTTCCTTAACTTTATATGTTATTCTTCCCTTCTCTTTTTAGTTTATGAGAGGTTTTACTTGGTGAAAAACTTATTGTAGTTTGCCGCAAGGGTTCAATATTTAATCTGCAAATTTTACCTGCTGTATTGTTTTATTGTTTAATCTGCTTGTTTGTTGTATGATCTTAGGAATATGCGGTACAACTATGCATCTTTTGAAGCAAAATGCTCAAACTCTCAGCCAAATCTCATCCAATCTTTCTGCATATAAGGTATCACTCCCTGGGTCATAACCTTTCTTTGTTCGTCAGTATGCAACCATGCAGTAAATAATAGGTTTTAATGTGATGAATCTACACCTTCTTGTTTATTCTACTTTTTTAATGTTTAGTTTGCAAGTTATGCTAGTGTTTGCAGTAAAGTTGAAGATGTTAACTAAGGTGATAATGATTCCTTTATTAATTGATTAGTGTTGATGGCTTTAGAGTGAGACGATGAGAATCATACATCACTGATGAAATTATTAAGATCAAAATTTTTGGATCTACCATTGTCGCCCAAAATTTGTAGCTTCATTTGCAAACTGATATAAGGTGGTATATAAATGTATTTCTGCGTTCATGCTCTTCACTGCGTATTGTTGCAAGTGGTATTCGTCTTTCTAGGAAGTGTCATGGATTCTATTTATTCTTCTTTTGCATAGTGCTCTTTGAATCCTGTATGTGATTGCCTTATCATGTATGATTCTTGTTAAAACTTAAAAGTATTCCGAGGTTGGCTTATTGATTAAAGCTTTTATAAACAGTTACCGGATTACATCGATCTCTTTTGTCAAGCAAGGAACAATATTACCGCCATGCTAAACAAGTACGTTGATTTCCTTTTTGATAGTCAATTGGTGATTAATGCCTTCTGGGAAGCATTTTGATTATTTATCTGGTTTGTTGTCTCCTATACGAGTTATTAATTTCAGCTGGACTTTTTGCAGCATGAGAGATACACCAGGTTTAATGAGCCATATGCCACCGTTGCCCGTATCTGTTAATGAGGATTTAGCAAATAGCATCTTGCCTGGAGGCTGGAGCAACTAATGCCTTGTCTCAGGTAGGTTCTTATTTAAATTGATATAGTTGCTTGTGCTTGGGATTGATGACCAAAAGGGTGGGGCCGTATAAAACGCCATATAGCCAAAGCCTACTTTATGCCTGGTTGCAAATGTGACCTTCCTGGGTTGATCTGAATATTGAACTCTTTCAGTCTTACACTGTTCATGTTAATGTGGCATGTAGTCATCTTTGCATGTGGTTAGGTCACATAAACCGAGAACTTTATCATGGAATCATGCTGCTCTTGAGATGGAGAGGACGGCGGGTGGGATTGAATTTACACCTCGAGAGCTACCCCTTATACCATCGTACCATCAACTAGTGTCTGTTTAATGGTTGGAAATTAGTTGCCCTACAAGGCAATAGGTGAACCTGCAAATGGAAAATGATACTTATTATGATCCCACTTATTCACACTGGTGCATACTTGTGTTACCTTGTTTGTTTTTCCTCGTGTACCCAGACAGTGATTTTCGGCTCACCAAGCGGGATCCATCTCAAGCAGGAACCAAGGTGCTGATATCGAACTGCCAATATCGAGATTGGATATATCTGGTTCGTGTAACCACGAAAGAAAATTCGACTGCAAATGCCACCAGAAGACGATAGGTTGCCACCATTGGATGCCACAATGGATAAATTTGTAGAGATCCCCCCTTTTTCGGTACCCGAAAATGTTTTACCCATCAGATATCAAATCCATGCACCAGATAATAAGAATTGCAGACCCCTTATCATCTCCTTGCTCCATGGAGGCTAAAATTATTCCCAAAAAAAATCTAACAGGTTTAGTTGAATCCTTACTTGGTGCTTCGATTCATGTAATTGCTTGTATTCTGTAATCTTCTTGTTTCAGTATTTAGACCAATATGAGAAACGCTTTGATCAGGTCAACAATTTCAACTCACCGAGTTGGAATGATTTTCCCCTGTTGTAGCATCTTTCTTTTGTATAAAGGAAATCACAATTTGATCGTAAATATTGAGATTGGAATCTTATAATTTTGAGTTTGTAATATATTTTAGGATAAAGTATACAAATGGTCCCTCGACTTTAGGTTATTGTTTTATTGAGTCATCATCCTATTAAAAGTTATAAAATGGTTTTCTGACTATAGGATCTTGCTTTCTTAAGTCTCCCGACTATTAAAAGTTACAAAATGGTTACTTGATTGTTTATTGTGTTCTAAACTCGTCTTTTTTGTTAAAAAATTAATTGTAGTTTGACCTGGACGTTAATTTGTTGACTGAGATATGAGAGTCGTTTGAGATTCTGAGTTCATATTAATATTTTATCTCAGTCAGTAGGTTATAATCAGTGATTACTTTGTAACTTTTAATAGTCAATGGATCTAATAAAACAACGTTGGGAACTATTCATATACTTTACCCTATATTTTATAATATGAAAATTACATTTTACAATGTGTATACATTAAACCTTGGAGCTTGAGGTACTATGTACAAAAAAGAATCTCCCTAATGCAGATCAATATGATTTTTTTCTTTAAAAAATCCAATGGCGTGTCGTGATTTATACGATATATATAATTATCGATATCCGATCTAAGATCGATCACAAATTACCGGACCAATCATAATCCTGATAGACGATGGTAATGCTGTCTTCATCAGCCAAAAGCTTGGCGTTTCTTCCATCCAGGTAGTTCAGCACCCACTCCAAGATGTCTCCATCCTTCTCTCCAAAATCTGCGCTGAACCTGTTTGTCAAAATTAGGGATGGAAACGGACGGGTTCGGGCCGGGTATTGGTCCCCCATCCCCGTCCCCGTTTAAAAAATCCATATTTGTTCCTGCTTAACAAATCGTGGGGATTTAAACGGGGATCCCCATTGGGTAATCGGGGAAAATCATGGGGAAACGTGTATTCCCGTTTAGCATAAACGGTTATTTAAACGTGTATCGGGCTGAGTATATATATTTAAATTAAATATATAAATATTATATATATATATATATATATTTTAATTTTAATTTATTAATATTATAATATATATATAAAATAATTATTTTTAATATTTATCGGGGCGGGTATCGAGGTGGGTAATCGGGACGGGAATTACCAAATCCGTCCCTGTCCCCGTTTAGCATAAACAATTTTTTTCCGTCTCCGTTTATCATCTCCGAACCCGACCCGTTTAATTCGGTTTTTAATTTTTCTCGTCGGGTTCGAGTTTTTTTTGTCATCCCTAGTGAAAAGGCCAATGCTTTCATGTGTCTATTTCAAAATCTTTTCAATTCCATCTTTGAATTACTTGTTGGTTAATTGCTCCATACGTCCTTAACTATATTTAAAATTTAGAGTAAATTATACGTTTAATACCTAAACTATCAGTTTTTATTTTTTTAATACCTAAACTTTCACTATTTTAAAAATCATATCTAAAACTTCATTTTTGTTTCATTTTAGTACCCGCCGTTAAAAACTTTAGTTTTTGTTTCATTTTAGTACCCTATCCAAAATTTAACAAGTTTTAAAAAAATTGAAAGTTTAGGTACTGAAACAGACTAAAATTGATAATTTAGGCACTAAACGCGTTAAGTTTTTAACGGTAGGATACTAAAATGAAACAAAAAAAATGTTAAGCATGGTTTTGAACAAATTGAAAGTTTAAGTACTAAAACTGATAGTTTATGTACTAAGTATGTAGTTTACCCCAAAATTTAAAATCAATTCATTAAAATATGTGTATAAATTATGTCCTTCCTTCTTTGGTTTGGATATGTCGTGAAACACATCCAAACTATGTCGATCAAATTTTAAACACGTGTGTATACCTTTCACACATACAATTTAGATCAAATTTGATTCAAATTGATATTTAAGGACTCAAAACAAAATGGTTTAAAAAGTTTAGGGTAAAATACGCTAGAGATCACTAAGCTACGCTCAAACAATCATTTTGGTCGCTAAGCTTTCAAAAGTTACAAAATGATCATTACATTTATAGAATTATTACAAAATGATCTTTAATATTTGGGGAAATTATGCATTTAATACCTAAACTATTTTTTGGTCCATTTTAGTACCTTAATGTTTTCAAAGCCATACCTAAAGTTTAGTTTTTGTTTCATTTTAGTACCCCATTCAAAATCTAACTTTAAATTTTGAAAATAATTGAAAGTTTAGGTACTGAACGGACCAAAACTGTTAGTTTAGATACTAAATGCGTCAAGTTTTTAACGACAAGGTATTAAAATGAAGCAAAAACTAAATGTTAGGCATGGTTTTAAAGAAAATTAAAAGTTGAGGTACTGAAATAGACCAAAGCTGATAATAGTTTAGCTGCTGAACGCGTAGCTTGCCCTTTATTTTTAATGAACTGTTACATTTTATAATATTATAGTAATGATTATATAACAGCTCGATAAATGTAATGATCATTTTATAACTTCTGTAAGGTCAGTGACCAAAACATTGATTTAAAAACATTGTTCAATGACCTTTGGCGTAATTACTCAACTTTTTATGAGCAAATTAGGGTGGAGGGACTTACCACTTGAGGATTCGAGTTAAGTAAACAGTTCTTAGTTCCCAATCAATGTCGAAAGTAGTCCATTGCTGCATTTTCGAGCTCTTCCTGCACATTCTGGGCTGTGAAAAACCATAGCTTCGGGCTCGATCTTGTTCCTTTGCATAATCCGAAATGGTCATGCCTCCATGATCATGAAGTGAAATTATTCTGTCAAATTTCGGTTTTCGTCCCCGTACTATGTTTAACTTGGAGATTTGGTCTTTATATTTTGATTTTTAACGACACCAACCGACTAATGAAAATTGTTAATGGTGTTAGTAATGTGGATCGAACAACAACATCACTCATAATTAGGGATAGGTCAGGTTTTTAGTTCATTTGAACCCGAATCGATTCGAATTTAAAAAAGTTTTACAATCCGACTTTTAAAGTAAAAATTTGCACCACACTCGATATATATATATATATATATTCATTTTTATCATACAAAATAAGGAGATAATTTAAAATATATAGATAGAGGGGTATTATAACAATTATTCCTAATATATAAATGTCAATCATATTATTACTCTTGAGTCTAGTATTTATTTCACCTACCTTGAACCTGACCTACCTTACCCTTAAAAAATGACTAAAACTCAATTTTTTAAAAAAATTGACACTATAGAGTATGATTGAAACCAATCAAGTTCAGGTTAAATGGTCATCATTACTCGTAATAAGAGATATAAAGACTAAATCTTGATATAGTATAAATTCGAAACATATAATCTAACCTGTAATTTTAGGAAAAAATTAAATTAATGGATTTAGGAGTTACATGTAAACGTCGATCTTCTTTGTCAAAGGGTTTAGTCAAGGAATAAGGGGATCTACGATTGTTTTTGAATATTCCATTCTCTATGATACTGAGAGAATAAGAGTACCCTCCAATTACATATTGAAAGTCCATGAAGAAAACTTTATTATCTAGTATTTCTTCAGTGTGTCTGATGCTGATTACAGCGTGGATCACCATAGCTTTATATAAGTTCAAAAATAAAATCAATCTCTCATTTGAAGTGAATAATTTAAGATTGATCCTTTGTAAATCTCGAGTTAACTTAATGTATCTGCGTCAATAACAAAAACGAGCATTCAGATTTAATTCATTTAATTTATACAATTATCATTGAAAGATAATTTAATAATATCGATTTAAATTACGTCTCCCTATAAAAAAAAGTAAAGAAAAGCATTTAAGAATTCGAGCAACATGGACTTAAATAAGGGTAAACTATGCATTTGGTATCTAAATTATTAATTTTGATCCGTTTTAATACCTAAACTTCCATTTTTTTTTCAAATATTCTTTATTCTAACAGTCGTTTTTAATTATTTTTTGAATTAATGGAGGGACATAGTGCTCAAACCCGACGAGTTTAAACTCGATCCGACCCTATTAGGGTTATTTTAAAAAATCAGGTTTTGGTCGAGTTTATGATGAAAATATTTAACTTAAACCCCAAAAATAAGTATTACCTTATATATTTAGGGTTAGTTACAATAAGACCCTTCATAAATTACTTTTTTTTATTATTAAATTCTTGTTTTTATTGAATAAAAATAATATATATATATATAAAATTTTAAATCAGATTTGAGTTTTATCTAAAAAATATAGATTGGATTTGGATAGGTGGAGGGTGTAAAATTTTCGACTCGAGTTCGAATCAAGTGAAAAATATATAATTTTCAAGTCGGATCAAATTAACCAAAGACCCGATCCAACTCTTAACCATCCCTAATTAATACCTTTTTGTACCACATAATTTTTTTTAAAAAAAATGTTAGAATTATTTTTTTGGGGGATTTCTTGCCCAAATACCACTAATTTAAAATTTATTTTTATACTTATTTTTATTATGTATTGAATTAACACCATTCCACGTCAGTTAAATACGCTCTTTGTAGGATGTACCTTTTAAAATACATTTTTGATAAGACATGTCCTCTGTTGATGTGTGATAAAATATGTTTTTTAAAGTTTAGCTGAAATAAAAGAAAAATAAAAGTGATTCGAATTTTATCTAAAAAATGTGCACATACGTGATAAAAACATGTAATTACACGAGCACGAGTTGAGCAGTGATGACGACATGCATGTATTAGTCCTATGTTCAATCACTTAATAAATGTGTGTTTAGAAATAATATATTTAAATAATTAAAAACTTATATAACTAAATAATATGGTATTTGAAAATTCATGAGTTTTTTAAATTTCACATTATTTAGACATTGAGTTTTAAAGTATCTACATACAATATTTTTTTATTAAGCTAAGGTGATCACAAAGTAATATTTGTTCTAAATATTCTCTATCATTCGGTAATGAACGCTCAATCACCTGCTACAGTCATTGGTGCTCGAACCCGTAAGCTCTAGGAACAACAATGATTCATTTAATCACTGAGATAAGTTAGTTCGTACTCTACATATAGTATTTTAAACATACATTTATTGATTGATTGAATATAAAGCTAATACACATACGTCACCACCATATGGTTCGTACGTATCATTGACACTCACCACGTGTATTTTTTTAAATCAAATTTTATAATATTATTTTTTTATTAAGCTGGGGTGATTGAAAAATATTATATGTTCTTAATATTCTTAACTATTTGACAATAAACACTCAATCACCCTATTGTAGTCGCTGATACTCTCAACCTGAGACCTCTAGGAACGACAACGATTCTTTTAACCACTAAGATAAGCAGGTATGTGCAATTCATAATATTAATTAAGCACGTATAAAATAATAAAAATTATAAAAATTATCATTTATGTTTATATTAATATTTTAATAAAATATAGATAATATATTGGACATCAAAGAGTACATATACCACAATCTGAAAATTTTAACTAAAAAAAGCACATGTATTTAGACATTTTAGAATACCATGTACAATGTTACATTATACCGTATTTTTATTTTTAATATAAATAAAATCATGATTTTAGAAAACTAACCAAACTGAAATTAAATTAGTGTAAAGTATAGCAGATGTTATTGAATTATATTTATTGATCAGTTTATTCACAAATTTTACAAAAAAATATAAAGTGGTCATTAAAATGAGCGAATCATTACAAAATGGTTAATGCAACATTATAATAATTCTGAAATTTCGATAAATTTAATGATATTTTATAATATTTAATGATAATTTTATAATAATTTGGCAATTTTAATAAACTATTTTAAAGTTTTTAAAAATTACGCGATTAAAATAATTAATTAAATATAATTCAATGACTTTTATTGTACTTCACCCTTTTAAATTAAACAATATTTCAATTTCAATAAGCTAAGAATAATAGAAACAGTAACATGAGAAACTCCGTCATTTTCTATAAATTTTTAAACTATTAAAAGTTACAAAATGATATTCTGACTATAAAGTACTGTTTTGTTGAGTCTTTTAACTATTAAAAATTACAAAATGGTCACTTGACTATTTGTTTTATTCCAAACTCGTCATTTTCTATTAAAAATTAACAATATTCTAACCTAAACGTTAACTTACTGATTGTGATATGATACAATTTAGTTCCAAAATCTCAAACGAATATCATATCACAATCAAAATATTAACGTCTAACTTAGACAACTATCAAATTTTTAACATAAAAGTATGAGTTTGGAACTTAATGAATAGTCATGTGACTATTTTATAATTTTTAATAGTCGAATGACTTATTAAAATAATATTTTATAGTTAGAGGACTTATTTGTAAATTTTAATAATTAAGAAATTTAATAAAATAATATTCTATAATCGGGACTATTTGTTCTTTTCATTAATTAATCATTAAAATGACCTAAGTTAAATGACTAAAACATCATTTTTATCATAGTTTAGGGAGCTCCAGTGTCTTTATCCTCTATTAAAAAAAAACACTAACAATTACTTTATTAGTAAAGTAGATCTCATTTTGGCACGTCACGTTGTCACATGATAATTGCATGTCAAACGCCAGGCCCAACATTTTTTTTAATATCTGACTTGTCTTCGGAATCACCGAGTAATATTAATTAATTAAAAATAATTTCGAGCCAATTGAAAAAAATCAAAAAATCCAGATATTAATAATATGTTTAATTATAAAATAAGTGTCTAAATTATAACGTTTTTTACGAACATAACTCAAATTTTTTGAATGATCAGGTGTTTAACGTTACAAACGTTACCACTTTAGGTGTTTGATATGTAAACACCGTTAATTTTTTTCGGTTAAGTGACACATATCATATTCTGATTTAAAAATTAAAAATTAAATTTATATTTTTTTAAAAATACAAATTTTTTTAAATAAAAGCAAAACTTTATAAACATTTATTTCAACCCTAAACCACACCGATCATCACCCTTTACCGTCGGTGAAGCTCCTCCTAATCTCACCTCCCGACGATCAATAACCCTATGAAATCGCACTCAATCGACGTTTTGTATCTCATAAATCCTAGGCTGAAAATTACGACCCCACGTGATACCGACGATCAATTGGTGACAACTATGGCGGCGTATGACTAGGAAGATGACAAGATTACGTCGACGGTGGTGGTCGTGACCGGAAAGAACGAAGTCAACAGGTTAGAGATTTAGGATTTTTAGGGATTTGGAGTTTTTTTGTGATTAAAGAGAAACTAGAGTTTTTTTTTATAAATATAATAGTATTTTCAATTTTATTTTTTTAAAAATTCAAAATTATTATAATGTAAAACGTGTTACTCAACGGATAAAATTAACGGCGTTTGCGGCTCCTAGTACATGAAGTAGTAACATTAAGTACTTGGATCTTAAAAAAAAAAGTTTGGGCACCTATTCTTGAAAATCACTATAGTTTGGGCACTTATTTTGTAGTTAAGCCTATTAATAATATACAGTATACCGTTTACCAGAAGCCATACTCTCACTGTACTATTAAGCTAAGCTCACACTCTATATTTATACAGTGCTTTGCTTTACTCTCCATTAAAACCTCTTCATTATTCAACTTTTGTAGGCTGTTCTTCGGAGCTTAAGGTCTCTCTTCGCTCTCTTGCTTCTCTCTACGCTAGTCGTTTTATTCTTGAATTTTGCTTTTATCTGTTTGGATACAGAGAAAAAATGAAGTAAAGTGCACTGAATCTGATTTTTTTTTCAACGTTTGTATAGTGTATTTCTCAGGTCTTTGTATGCTTCGGATTTTCGGATTTTCAGGTCTTTGTATCGTCTCTTCTTTGTTATTGTTGTTGTTATTTGTTAGATCTGTGGTGAGTTATTGATGAAATGAGAAAAATGAACTAAATATTGTTGCTGCTATTTTATAATGCCTTTTTTTGCTCTTAAAATTTGATAAATTGTTATTTCTTCAGTAAGTTTTACTGTTTTCTTTATTTTATTTTTTGGATTTATAAATCTGAAATTGTCGCTTACTAGCTATTTCTGGATTATATATTTAGCTCTACTATTTTTCGCACTTGTTTTTAGTTTTTAAAAGTAGATCTAGATTTTTTTTAGTTTATAAAAGTAGATCTAGAACTTTAACTGTAATTTCATGGTCAATGCATTGTCTGTCCATTTTTTCCCGTCTAAGTGTAAGTTGCTAGCCAACTATGTACTGGTTTACTGTTTGACTTTGCATAGATAAAGGATTTTCTGTGCTATGTGTTTATTAGATTCTTCTGCTGATGATTCTGTTTATACATGGAAAGAATTGTGCCAGTTCGGTTTTCATGTTATTTTCAAAGACTAGGAAAGAAAACACGGGAAGATCTGAGGTCTTAGCTAATTGGATTAATTAGAATACACTAAATCCATTATTTTTATGCGTGGTTCTTGGACTGTGTCTTGCTAAAGTTTCTGATGTTCGATTTGTTTTATGAGGTTTTCATCTGTTGTTTGAACTTATACTTTGTTTAACTATTAGTGATAGTTTGATTGTATATTATTCTTGAATGGTGGCATTAGACTAGATTGGGGTTTCAATTAAAGGATTATGATTGCATGTTGACATTGTGGCTAATAAGTTGAGGTTTCTCTAGTTGAATGTATTGTGTGTTATCTGCCCTTTCATGCTTTATTTTGATAGCTGAAGTTTCCTTTTGACTTATGGGTTGGTTGAAAAAACAATCAATTTTAGAATGCTCACTTAGTTGATGCATCTTCGATGCTATTGAAAATGCATTTACGATTTACCCTCTTCTCTGGCTTGAATGGTGTATTGATTAGCGTGCGATTAAGGTACCATTTTCTTCGAGGATTCGATCTTTGTTTTGCTTCCTATGTGTAAGAGATCAAACCCTTGTATGTTGAAACTTGATTCTCTACCCATTCAGTTGGTGATGAGGAGCTAACTTCTAATGATTGCATGTTGTCATGCTGTGAATGTAAAAATTAGCTTCATGCCTTGTATTGGTGCTTAGCTTACGAAGCTTTAAATTTCTCTTTTCTGCAAGGCTTTCATTGGGCATATTGAATAAATTTTTTTAATGGGGTTCAGTTTTACTTTGACGTCTTCTGATTGAACTTGTTTTCCCTAGTTAACAATGAGTTTGTGTCAATCTTAATCCTTAAATGATAGTTTTCGTGGGGCTCGAACTTCCTTGTTAAGGTTACACCCCTAGATCACCAAGCGAAGTGTCTTGCTCAGTAGTTTTATCTCATTTTGTCACGTGAAGCTAATTTGTTACTTTTAGAAGTCTGAAAACCTTAAATTGTAAATGTTGACACTTTTAGAAGTCTAAAAGTCCCGAGACTTAAATGCTGTATGTAGCGTTTTATATATACTTAAAATTTCTCTCATTGTCGTTGCAGAGGAAGAGGCCTTTTTCACTCCCACAATGTCAGATCTTCAAGCACCCCTTCGTCCTAAGAGGAAGAGGAGCTTGGTGGACTTCTTGGTCCAGTTCCGTTGGATTTTAGTTATTTTTGTTGTCCTCCCTTTTTCCGCCCTGTATTACTTTCTCATATATATTGGAGATGTCAGATCCGAGATGAAGCCCTACAAGCAGCGCCAGAAGGAACATGATGAAAACGTTAAGCAAGTAGTGAAGCGACTCAAGCAGAGGGATCCAAAAAAGGACGGTCTTGTGTGCACAGCCCGTAAACCATGGGTTGCTGTTGGAATGCGGAATGTAGACTATAAGAGAGCTCGCCATTACGAAGTTGATTTGTCTGCTTTCCGTAACATCCTTGAAATCGATAAAGAGAGAATGATTGCAAGGGTCGAGCCACTTGTAAACATGGGGCAGATCACCCGAGTCACGGTCCCTATGAATCTTTCCCTTGCTGTGGTTGCAGAGCTTGATGATCTTACAGTCGGTGGTCTCATCAATGGCTATGGGATCGAAGGAAGCTCCCACATCTATGGCCTGTTTTCAGATACAGTTGTAGCTTATGAGATAGTTTTGGCTAATGGCCGTGTTGTTAGAGCTACCAAGGACAACGAATATTCTGATCTCTTCTATGCTATCCCATGGTCTCAAGGAACCCTCGGTTTTCTTGTTGCAGCTGAGATCAAACTTATACCCATTAAAGAATACATGAGGCTGACCTACACTCCCGTAGTGGGGAATCTGAAAGAGCTTGCACAAGGTTATATGGACTCCTTTGCGCCCAGAGACGGTGATCAGGATAATCTAGCGAAAGTTCCCGATTTTGTAGAAGGCATGGTCTACACGCCCACTGAAGGTGTGTTCATGACCGGGAGATATGCCTCAAAAGAAGAGGCCAAGAAGAAGGGGAATAAGATTAACAATGTAGGTTGGTGGTTTAAACCCTGGTTCTACCAACACGCGCAGACAGCATTAAAGAAGGGAGAGTTTTAGAGTACATTCCGACAAGGGAATATTACCACAGGCACACGAGATGTTTGTATTGGGAGGGGAAGCTCATCCTTCCGTTTGGAGATCAATTTTGGTTTAGGTTCCTCTTGGGCTGGTTGATGCCACCCAAGGTTTCCTTGCTCAAGGCTACTCAAGGTGAAGCTATAAGAAATTATTACCATGAGATGCATGTCATTCAAGACATGCTTGTTCCTCTTTACAAGGTTGGGGATGCCCTTGAGTGGGTCGACCGAGAGATGGAGGTAAGTTTTATGTTCATGCACTTGTTTTCCTTTCGTTATCTCATCATCGTTTTATGTTACTATCATCCGTCTCACTCTTGTAGTTAATATATTTCTTATGACAAAATGATTATATTTTGTGGATTATCTTGAATTCTTGATGAAATAGTAATGGGTGTTCAGTTAGGGATGGGCACAGGACGGGGCAGGGTGGGCGGTTTTTTGCCTCGAGTATGAATTTAAGAAAACGGTCTTATAAGATTGGATCCGTTGAATTCGAGTATTTTTTCCGTCCTAGTGTTCTTCCCGGTAAAATTTTGCTTATAGTAAATTGTTTGTTCTCCAGATCTATCCCCTCTGGCTCTGCCCGCACCGACTGTTCAAGCTTCCAGTCAAGACAATGGTGTATCCCGAACCAGGCTTCGAGCAGCATCACAGGCAGGGCGATACGCATTACGCTCAGATGTTCACGGATGTCGGGGTCTATTACGCGCCGGGACCGGTGCTGAGGGGTGAAGTGTTTGATGGTTCGGAGGCAGTTCGTAAGATGGAGAAATGGCTGATCGAAAACCACAGTTTCCAGCCGCAGTACGCCGTCTCCGAGCTGAACGAGAAGGATTTCTGGAGGATGTTCGACGCTGATCACTACGAGCATGTCCGAAGGAAGTACGGAGCCGTCGGAACATTCATGAGCGTGTACTACAAATCCAAGAAGGGAAGGAAGACGGAAAAGGAGGTGCAGGAAGCAGAACAAGCCCACCTCGAAACCGCGTATGCAGAGGCTGATTAGTCACTACGGGTGATCATTGGTAGAATGTAGCGCTTTCGGTGACGAATCTTTGCATCGTCTTGTCATCTCTTTGTTTTAGTATTTATGTCATCGAACTCAGTGTCAGTACCGTTGTTATTTGATGATATGTTTCGAGTATCGCTTATTAGCCACTATCGAGGTCGAAATTTTCGGGTTCGAGTTCAGTGCCTAACCTTTAGACAAATTATACTCTTTTTTAAACTTATGATTTTCGATCTAATCGGAGTGTTTTTATATAGAGATGATAACGCACCATCAATTTCCTGCCTTGTGTTTCCATGCATAAAAGGGAAACTAAATTTTGGCTCAAATAACTACTAAATATGATAAATAATTAATTAGAATATGTGACTAGTGTTTATTTTAGGCTACATTTTATGATTAAATACTCATTGTTTATTTGTCTTTATTGTTGATTTGGAAGTCTTTACATAATTTTTGTGCATACTATGGCTTTGGAAAATTTGTTTAGAATGACTAAAAACTGCACTTTTTGTTTTGGAGAAGGCTAGAACTAAGGATTAGACTCAAAAAATTAATTTTTTTAATTTCGAGTTATTCGAGTCAATTCGAATTATAAATTCGATTTTTAAGTTCGAGTCGAGTTGAAATTTTCAGTTTTCGAATTACTCGTAAAACAAAAATTTTGACCAATTATTTTGATAGTTTTACAATTTAGTTACTGATTTCGTTATTTCTTCAATTTCTCCTTCATTTTAAGTCTATTTTTTTACCAAATTTGAAAACATGCTCCTAAACCATAGTAGAATATATGTATACTTTCAATTCTTCTTTTTGATAACATTTTTTTTTTATTTTTCAATTTAGTCATTCAATTTTTCATAATCTCTTAATTTTTTTAATTTGTCATTTATTTTAAATCCGTTTTTTTATCAAATTTGAGCCACATGCTCCTAAATCATAGTAGAATGCATGTGTACTTTCAAAACTCTATGGTTGAAAGATCATTTTGAAACTTTTAATAGTTAAAGAACTTAATAAAACAATAATTAAATTAAATTAGTCCATAAAATCAACTTTAAAATATATTTAAAAAATCTAAAATTGGTTTCCTCATCACTAGCTTCAATCTTTTTTTTTTTTTGTACTAAAGAAAAATCACTTGGTGTGTCTCTTAGGTGAATTTCGAAGGCCGGGAAAATATCTGGAAATAGAATATGGGCAGCCAAAGAACCTGAGAATATTTTGGCAATCTTTTTCTTCAATGTGATCACCACCTCCACTTGCCTGTGAACTCAAATGGCCGACGTAAGTTTTGCCTTCATATATATAACTCAGCTGCTGCCACAAAAGAACGCCCAAACCGATCTGCAGTGAAACGCTCGAAATAAACAGATAAACGAGAACGAGCCCCCTGGCCGACAGTTGAACCGACGAGCTCGCGAAAGCGATAATAACTTCCTTGAATGCTTTAGTTGTTGCTATATGGCTACTGAAACCGTTCAAGTGCCCGATGGATCTGTATTTTACGGGAGGCCAGATGTGTAACCCTGCATATGTGGACATGATCGAAACGTAGACAGTACTGAAAATGGCTGCAAAGAGGAAGGCGATGAAGTGCCGATGATTTGATGCTCCAACACAGTTCCCTATCTGTATGCAACAAAAGCAAAAGGAAATCATTCCCGGTTTCAGGACATAATACCGGATTCTCCATCGACAATTTCAAATATAGCTTATAAAGGAACACTGAAAATATGCTTAACACGTACGAAAGGACAGTGATGATCCATATCCAAAACGCATGTTCTACATGAATTGCAGTGATGTGCTCTTGGTGATTTCGGCTTTGAACAATGGTGGCAGAAGGTATAGTTGTCGAGATCACCTTTCCCAACGACTGGATAGCTACCCCAAAATACAGTTGGAGGTGTGCCGGCACATCGGAATGATGATAAACAGAATGTCGAAACAGTAGCCGCGGCCAAGATCACTGTTAAGATGGAATGAACAATCCCAAGCGTATAGCTGATAGAGAAAACAACCGGATACACCGCCCATACCCCACCACCTGCATTTTCATGTGATCATATTATGATCAGAAATATAAAAAAATTCCCAACACATTATATAGAGCAGTTCATAATTTGGAGGTCTCCTACAGAAGCTACTCTCAACCTGGTGTTGGGGGCAGCCTACTATCCTACCTCCCACTTACCCCATTATATATGGGCAAAAGGGTCAGCTAATTATATAGTGCAGTTTATAACATACAAAGATTTCTTAAACGTCTGAGATCCAACTATGAATCTAACTACACAAAAGTTTCCACAGCCTTAACAACTCCATTTTGGAATAACTATTTTGTAAATTCGGAAAGATCAAACAGTCAAATCTGAAAATTTTGATGTTCAAGTTAAATGAAACCAAATAAAAGCGATGATCTGGAAGCAAAATACAGAGCTTCAGGGTATCAAAGGCAATATCCTAATATTACTCAAGCCCCAAGTCTCACTGAAGATGCATCTTTTAAGTGGATGAGAGTTTCAATTTTTGTGTAAACCACAAGGGGAGAAAAAGAGAGAGAGAGAGAGAGAGAGAGAGAGAGAGCATACATATCACAAAGAGAATAAACGTGAGAAGAATAATAACAAAGCACCGATCTCGCATGCGCCTTCCCCAAAGCCACTTGTTTTCGGGTTTATTTACATTTTGATTTGTAATGGCTCCACACCAACCACACTTGAAAACAGGTGCATAAGATGGAAGGAGGAGGCGCAATCCACAACCCCAGCATGTGATGTTGTGATCCTCGGCGACTGTTGTTACAAAGTAATCCTACAATTGGAAAAAAAAATAGATCAAACCAAAAACAGTGTTCAGTTTGCTTCAGTCAGACATTAAGGAAATCTACTTTTTCAATGTACATGCTCAGTGTCATAGAATGCAAGATCATAGAATTATTCAAACTGATTTTTACATTTCTGTTGCATTTCAATCATTCACCTAATATTTTTCTTCGAAACTTTACCCTTTATTCCCTAATCAAAATCCGATTTCCTTCAATCTTTCACAGTAAAAAACAGCAAATCATAAAAAAGGAAATGGAAAACTTCAAACATTTTACTTTGCTCATCACTTCTAGTTCTTGTTTGATAAAACAGTTCAGCAGAAGGGACTACTTTGAATGTTCTGAAAATAAATATAAAACACATGAGCAAGCCTATAGTTCCGTACTTCTTGCTTTTCCAGCACAATCGTAAAATAAACCGAATCCTACCGAAAACCACATCGAACATTAGATAAAACCCTACATTTCAGAAAGCTGGACAAACTCCTAGAGATTACCTTCCTAGAAAGCAGGTAAATTCAATTTATAGGAATAATATTTCTTTTTTTTTTTCCTTTTCCTCTATTCAATTTCTTTCTCATTTTTTTTTTATCAGATTGGATTATTTGTTCCTTCTAGATTGAAAGAAACACAGAATTTGCATTCTGCAATTCAAACTCTTAACTAGAATAGCTTTGTAACAAATTTTCCTGGAAAATTACCATGAAAGAAAGTCAACAGTCTACAATTAATGAAATATACCGAAGAACATTTAACCATAACTAAAATTCCTTCATAAAAAGAAAAATAATAATAAAACATTCCGCGTATCCCAGCTTAGTTACCTATACGCAAAATTATTAATAACGAAAACAAATTAACAAAAAAGCGTTACAAATAGAGCAAGAAATAAAAAGAATAGGGGAAGAAGAAGAAGAATAGAACTTACCTTGCTCGACTCAGCCGACTCAGCCATGATTCTCGAGCTCTTTGGAAGTTGAATTAAGGTTTTTGCCTTTTAGTTTGAGTTGTATTATGATAGTTTTCTATCAGTCTTTTACTCTACTAGATGTCTTCTTCCATCTATCTTTATTCGTCGCCTGCTTTGTTGAAAAAGAAAAAAACAATTGAAATTTGTTTTAGAATATATATATGTATATCTTAAGACCATGATCTGGTTTATTGGGCCTTAGCCCAAAAACATAAATTTTCAAATATTTTTTAGTTAATTACTACATCATATATTCTCTAATTGGTGGGGTCGTGTGATCGAGTCCCACGGAGGGTATTTCATAATTCGGAGGTCTCATACGGAAGCTGCTCTCAACTTGGTGTTGGGTGCAGCCTACTATCGTACATCCCCTTACCCCATTACATATGAGAATAAGGGTTAGCTAATTTTTATATCCTCAAGTTATGGTATTTATTTTAAATTGTATCTTAAACTTTTAATAAATTAATTTCATCCTCAAACTGTAATTCTCATTCTAAAATAGTCCTCCATCTTTTGAATGTTTTTATTTTATCCTTAAACTATGATCCTCATTCTAATGTTGTCTCCAAACTTTTCAATGTTCAATTTCATCTGTAACTATTAGTATGTGCTAATCACAACTTCAATTAATAAAACAATTAGGCCAAGCTATTATTTTGTTTTCTGAAAAAATAAATAAATAAAATTTATGTTAAGTTATGGTTGAACTGATTATCCGTTAGGATGAATTTGGTGATAAAATTGAAAGATTCAATTAAGGACTAATTTATAATGAAAGTCCTAATTTTGGGATAAATTAAATTATTCAAAATTTTAAATATCAATTAAAATAAGAATCATAATTTGAAGAGGTGTGATACAATTTAAATAATAATGATTATTTTTTCCTCAAAATATCACAAGATTGTCGATAGAGTTTGGGTTAAATGACCAAATTGATTAAACTTTTAACATTGAGATTTAAATTTGATAAATTATGTTGAATTATAATAAAATTGAAGAATAATTTTATAAAAACTACTAATATTATATCAAATTTAACAATAAATAGTTGCACAAATCAAGCGATCTAAGTGATTAAATGAATGATTATTCCTAGAGATTCTGTTATTTGTGCTTTCATTATCAAAAGGTTGATACTCTTTAAAAACATATACCATCGCTTGTAAGTATGGTTGTTTATTGACGACTAACCATATCGTTTAGTTTAAACGATCGGTTAACCATTATAACGATTATGAGATTTTGCTAATCGTAACCTAACAGTTAAGAAATGATTAACCGTTATTAACAGTTCAATTACAAGTTAACTTATGGTTAACTTATTATAATTATTTGTCAAAAAATTTCATAATACATACTACAAAAAATGTAGCACTTAACACATAATTAAACTGGTTTAAATGAATAAAATAAAAATGTATAATACTTAACACATAATTACATCGGAGTAAATAAAATAAAAAAAAAGTGTAGCACTTAACATACATTTACACCGATGTAAGTATGTACGTCTCCCAATATCTTGGTACCTAACAATAAACACATAATTATATTGATGTAATTATGTTTATGTATTTTCAAAGAAAAAAAATTAAAAATATATATATTAAGTTAGTTGTGTACAAATTTTTATTAAAAATATATATAATAGAAATAATATTAAATTATTTGTGTAAAAATACAATAAATTACAAATATAATTTATAAACTTAATTTATTCGCGATTAACCAACGGGTTAACCATTTATTAATAAATTGTAACCATAATTTTAACTATTATTTTTAGCGGTTCAATTAACCAAAACCATTTAGTATTAATCGTTCAGAAATGAATATCTAACTCAGTTGGTAGAACATAAGGTTCTTAACCTTGAGGTCTTGAGATCGAGTCACACGGAGGGCATTTCATAATTTGGAGATCTCCCACGGAAATTGCTCTCAACCTGACGTTTGGGACAACCTATTATCTTACTTTCCCTTACCCCATTACATATGAGAATAAAAGTCAACTGATTTATTTAGTATTAACCGTTCAATTAATTAATTTGTTAAATATAATATTTATACTAGTTAACGATTACAAGTTTTTTTAACACCCTTACTAAGGACCACATATTAATAAAAAAATAACAAAAATATAGAAAACCATATTATTAATAATAATTTATTAGAAACATATTTTTAAAGATAAAAACAGTCACAGTAAATGATTGAGTGATAAAAAAAAGCAATATTTTATAAGAATTAAGAGGAGAAAAATAGCGTGGAAAAAAGACGAGTAATAATACCAATTAAAGTCGTGAGAAAAAGAAGATACTCTCCTCCCCATTCATAATTAAGAAGTATTTATAATAATCTTAATTGATATAATCACTTTACTTTCATTATTACTATTTTGTAGGTAACACCCTGATTAATAAACAGTTTCAAGGGAATAAAATAAGAGAAAAATAATTTCAGTGATCGAAAATGTCTTATAATATACGATTTTAACTAATTTTTTTTGGATTTGTCAAAATGACCAACAAAATCGCAACGCGATCTTAAATTCGCAACGCGAACTCTAACTTCGTAACTCAGTTTCCAAATTCGTGTTGCGATAGTCCAAATTCGCGTTGCGATTTTCCATTTCGCGTTGCGATAGTCCAAATTCGCATTGCTATATCGCAACGAGATCTTAAATTCGCAACTCAGTTTCTAAATTCGCGTTGCGATAGTCCAAATTCACATCGCGATTTTTCATTTCGCGTTGCGATAGTCCAAAATCGCATTTGCGATAGTCGAAATTCGCGTTGCGATTTTCCATTTCGCGTTGCGATAGTCCAAAATTGCATTTGCGATAATCGAAAAATCCCCCTTGTTATCTTTCACTCAATAAGGAAGTGAGAAATTCAAACCTTAAATACTCATTCTCAATAGTGTTTTCAATACAATATGAGATTGAACATTGTAAGTTACATGCATTGACTATAAATACAAGAGCAAGACTATCGCAACGCGAAATGAAAAATCGCAATGCATTTTGGAATATCGAAACGCGAAATGGAAAATCACAATGTGATTTTGGACTATTGCAACGCAAAATAAAAGATCGCAATACGATTTTGGACTATCACAATGCGAAATGAAAAATCACAATGCGATTTTGGACTATCCTAACGCGAATTTGAAAACTGAGTTACGAATTTAAGATCGCGTTGCAATATCGCAATGCGAATTTGGACTATCGTAACGCGAAATGGAAAATCACAACGCGAATTTGGAAACTAAGTTGCGAAGTTAGAGTTCGCGTTGCGAATTTAATATCGCGTTACGATTTTATTGGTTATTTTGGTAAATCTAAAAAAATTGATTAAAATCGTATATTATAAGACATTTTCGGTTACTAAGATTATTTTCTCATAAAATAAATATCTGTGGCGTTTCCAGGATCAAATGACATGAAAAACGAAGCCAATAATCAGGATGACCACATGTATTGATATAGCGTCTGAGCCATTATGCCAAGAGGAACTAATCATCCCCCAGAATTGGTAATAGACGCATTCACTAATCATCCATTAATTTAACAACTAGGATTCAGAGAAAATTTAAAGAGATTAAACGAAGATAATTGGGGATTTAGAAGCTCATTGGAAGGAGAAGTCGTTAAAAAGATAGGGCTCACGGCAGATCTTCCAATAAGAAAGATCCAAATCCACTGCCCATCAACACTCGAGTGCTTTTATCTCATCATAGCAAAGATCAAATCATCCCTTCTAGGCACAAAATTGTGCTAAAAATTTAAAAAATAAAATAAGGTAAGGCCTCAGTGTGTGTAACAATCAGATCATCGATGTTAAAATCTCACTGAAATCCGCTAAGATAATTTTAAATTATCATCATTAGCCTCAATAATTTCGGAAACTAAAACAAAAATTAGGGTAAAGAAGGTTACTCAGACAGCCAAGGGTTAGTCTTCAACTTCTGGGAGAAGAGCCCAGATCAGAAACTCTAGTCCACAAAAAGATTGCTTCATCGTCGCAATCTTCTTCGCTTGTAAATCTTACAGGAAATTAAGAACAAAGAAAGCAATTGAAAAACCTTGACGAATCTTAATATCTATTTAATGAAATGAAAAACACCAATAAGGGAGCTGAAAATATGGATGGGAAGGGGAGGTTCGAAGGAGAATATATAGAGTGTGAATGATGGCTGAAATTAGGTTTTTCAAAGAGTTTGTGTTTGGGCTAAGGTTAAGGTGTTCGATTGGATTAAGGGATTTGCTGGCGGCTGAAACCTAGAGACGAGCTATTTGGTTGGGCCGAGACTTTCGGGCTATGACTCGACTAGGAATAGGTACGAGACTTGAACCGATGGGTTTCAATTTGACTTGATCCAATCAGGTCGAATATTTTTAAAAACAATTTGACTTTGAGTCGGGTTGAATCAAGTTTTTTTAGAAAATATGTTTGTGTTGGGTCAAGTTCGGGTTTAGAATGAAAAATACCCGACTCGACTTGATTTTTTTTAAATGTGACACGAAAAATTACTTTGTACATTTAGGGACATTTACAATAATAACCCTCAATATATCTAATTTTTTTGGATAAAAATAACACCAATCGAGTTGAGTTTCGAGTGGAGGGTTTATATTTTCAGGTTAGGTCAGGTTGACCAAAAACCCGACCCAACCTGAGTCATGCCCATCCCTAGACTCGATTTTGAATTGGTCTTCAACCTTCAAAATTAGTCCTCAAAGTTTCAAAAATTCTAATTTTATCCATACACTATGACATTTATTGTAAATTATTTATCAAACTTTTGAATTTTTCAATTTTGATCATTAAATTTATCTAAATATGTAATTATTTTCAACCATAATTTAACTTCAATTTTATTTTATTTCCCAAACATATAGTAATATAGTTTCGTCTAACGATTTTATTAACATGTGATATGATTAGAATATACCGATAGTTTGAGATGAAGTTGAAATGTTAAAAAGTTTAGGGTAAACTACGAATTTAGTACTTAAACTATCAGTTCTGGTCCGTTTTAGTATCTAAACTTCTATTTTTTTCAAAACCATACCTAATGTTTAGTTTTTCTTTCATTTTAGTACATGTCGTTAAAAATTCAACGCGTTTAGTACCTAAACTATCAATTTTGGTCCATTTTAGTACCTAAACTTTCTTAATTTAAAAAAAAAACTTAGCGTTAAATTTTGAATGGGGTACTAAAATGAAATAAAAAACTAAACTTTAGTATGTTTATTTAAAAAACAAAAATTTAAGTACTAAAACGGACCAAACTAATAGTTTAGGTATTTAACGCGTAGTTTACCCAAAAGTTTATGAATCAATATAGAACGACGATCATAATTTGGGGATGAAATTAAATTTGAGAACTATTTTAAAATAGGAGTCATGGTTTTTTGATGAAGTTGAAATGCTCAAAAGTTCAAGGATTAATTTAGAATGAAAGTCATTATTTTAGGGTGTCTAATTGTCATACAATTAAATCTTAGAGGGCGTTTGGTTCGTGAAAAAAATCATTACCAAGATGAATAACCTTTTTCAGAATTGTATTATCATATTTGGTTCACGGAAAAGATCATTACCAGGTAATAACTTAATACCAATTGTAACATTTTAGGGTTAAAATGGTGTGAATTTCATTACATCCAAATTCTTAGATAATGAACAATTCCCATCACTTTTGACACAAATACCCCTAAAAGAATAAATTATTTCATATAAATCATTCTCAATTCTTATTTTCCATGCTTTACTCAAAATTTTAAACTTAATAATAATAATATATAAAGAGTTTAATTTAATAGAATATTAATAAACTTGAGTAGTTGAAATTATTTTATATTTTTAATATTTAGTATATTAATTATTTTATAATTTTATGGGGTGAAAATATTATTATTATAAAGATGTAATTATTTAAAATAATATTTAATTTTGAGTTATTAAAAAATAGATATTACACATTAAAAAACAATATGTTTGTCCACTCTAGATCTCAATATTATTTTTCATATTACATTATATTTTATATAAATATATATGATATTTATGAGAATTATTTAAAATTATAAATTTGATGTACTAATTATATTAATTATATGTTAAATATATTTTTTCTTTAAACTTAGATATTGTAATAATTAAAATATTTGTATAAATTTTCATTTAAATATTTATAATTATAAGCTAATATTAAAGTTTTACTTATTAAAAAATATATATCACAAGGATAATTTGATAAATTATGCATCTAAATAATCTTATATTCCTCCAACCAAACAATATAATATTACATTCTTGCTAAGTAAACCAAACAGAGTAATACACCGTCGATAATCTTATTCTCATAGATAATATTATATTCCGTCAATCAGACTAAAATGCACCCTTGAAAATTGAAACACCATGCTCAATTGTTCGCGACATTACACTGACTGGAACTACATAAACAACAAAACATCCCCATCCCCATACAAATCTGGAGAGATTTACGAAGAAACAACGAAGTTATCTTCACATGCTTTATTCCCTTGACCCATTCACTTAATAAATAAAATTACAAACCAAATTTTAAAACAAATCAATTTTGATGTTGATTGTCGATTTATAGTTCAATCAATTAAATACGATTTTTATTTAACTGTTGACAAGTGCACATTGCTTCCGGATCTCACCTTCGGTTCCGGTCTTAACATCAACCCGGCCCATTTTCTCCATGGATTTAGTAAACTGATTAAAGAAGAACTGTGGCGGACTCGAGAGGAGTTGTCTTATAAGAGCCAAAGTCGTTGCATTCGTAGTTAAAGCCGCATCCGATTGGAAAAGGCCCCTCCTTTTTGAGTAACGAACTGTAGTAGCTAAGATCAAACGTTTTTCGACTTCCTGGGTCCATCTCGAGTATCGTAGTGTTATCATTTGGGGTCGTACACTTTTTCGCCTTTAGGTTCTCGGCGTACTCGCTATCCATCGTCGGGTCGAGCCCGCCGGGGCCGGTGGAGTTGAACAATCGGGGAGAAACACCCGCGCAATGAGATATACCTATGGTGTGTGCACCTAAAAGAAGGAGACGATTTGATAAATGAACCGAATGAATCGAAACCGTAAAATGACGATCGGGTTATCGTGTTGTACCGGAGAGGATGACCAAGTCGTTTGTGTCGAGTCCTTTGTTGTTGAAAAGTGTAAGGAGGGTAGTGAAGTTGTTGAATGGTCCCGGGATTTGGTTATTTGCTTCAGTCACATTAGTGATTGTTCCATCCCTTCTGCCTGTTGGAACTTGCCAGTATGGTCCTCCCTGTGACGTGATGAACGGTTAGTGTTTTCGCCTTTTCGGTGTATGGGGGTAAAAATTGAAATAATTTTAAGTTATTTTCTTACCGTGATTGCGACCGAGTCGCGTGCGACCAAAGAGACGATATCGGCACACGAGACGACCCCGGGGCATTCGGCTTCGAGGAGACTCTTCACCGCATCGATGAAAGCGAAGCCCCTCAATGTTCGGTTCGGGACAGCGTTCTTCTCCCCGGTTGTCGAGTTTAGAAGGACAGATCCATCGCAACCCTGGAAAAACAACGAAACAAACATCGAACATAGATCGTAAAACGAACAATCGGAGCCAAAAAAACCCGAGAAAGAGCGACGAAATTCTACCCTGACGAAGCAATCGTGGAAGTGCATTCTCAAGAAAGCAGCAGCGAGGGATGGAGCATTAGGAATGTGCTGCTTGACGTAGTTTAGCACAATCTGCTCAGCTTTAGGACAGCTCTTGGCGTAAAAATTCACCTGCAACTGAGCATCAGTTGAGCTGATGATCAATGCTAGAAGTCCAAAGACGACGACAATCCCCAGAAAGCTTGCTGTTCCTGCCATGTTCACTCAGATGTTTCTTTGAAGACAGCAAAGTTTGATGTTTTGAAAACCAAGGGAAGGTTTTTATAGGCGTGGATTTTCAACTACTGTGTGATTAAATAATGGTACAATAACAACGGGTTAGTTTTAGAGTAAAACAGTTTGATATAGTTTAAGCAACGTATCAGGTTTAAATCATTGTGTAGGTAAAAAATCCCGCTAGCAGATGTGGGATCCGAGTTTGTGTAGATTAGTCAAGGTGAAATCTTGGAACTAGAGACAAAATAATAATAATAATAATAATAATAATAGTACAATAACAAACAATTAGTTGGTCTAGTGAGATGAAACATTAGGTCTTTAAGCAATGTCACGTGTTCGAATTCTGACGTTTGCGGATGGAACAAATTGGATTGATAAAGGTTACCCTCGTCGCTGTACTATCCGATCTGGATTAATCGGTTATTAAATCAATATCACTGATTAATTTAAAAAAATAATGGTAAAGAAATAAGATAATGAAGCCTGTGTCGTTCACGTTGCCTGTCTTAAAATATACTTGCATCATTTCTGAGTCAAGCTCAAGTTATTAAACAAGTTCAGATGGAATAGTTTAGTTCATAAACAGTTCAGCACTCGAATAATAACATTAAATAAATAAAGCAAATTAAATTAGAACGGTCACTTTTATAATACGCATTTACCGTTAATTTTGCCCAAACTTAAAACATTATACGATAAACTATGCATTTAGTACTAAAATTATCAGTTTTGGTCTGTTTTAGTATTTTAATTTTTTTTAAATCATACTTAATATTTAGTTTTTATTTCGTTTTAGTATCTCTTCGTTAAAAGCTTAACGGGTGATTTAGGCGTGAAATCTTTTTATGGGTAAAATACATCATTCATCACTCAACTTTCTCCCCACTCCTATTTTGGCCACTAAAGTTTATTTTTTAATTTAATTACTTAACTTTCAAATTAATCCTAACTTAATCACTCAAACTTTCAGATTTATTTTTTATTATCTATTAATATAATAAAAAATATCATGTCACTAAAATTATTAATAAAATAAATCAGAGTGATTAAAATATGAGCAATTTAAAAGTTGAGTAGTTAAAAAAATTTCAACTTTAGTATCAAAATATGAGTGAGAAGATAGATAAGTGGTGAATGATTTACCCATAAAAAATGCAGTTTCGTTAATTTTTTAACGGCAAGATACTAAAATAAAACAAAAACTAAACATTAGGTATGATTTTGAAAATTTAGGTACTAAAAAGGACTAAAATTGATAGTTTATATACTAAACTCGTAATTTATCCTAAAATTATTTTAGGTTTTTATTAATTAATCATTAAGCTTAACTTTGAATATCTGATTTCATCCTCAAACCGTGAATCACATTCCAAAATAGTCCTTGAACTTTTGAATCTTCTAATTTCATCCCCAAATTCATTCAAATATATAATCAGTGTCAACCATAGTTTAACATGAATTTCATTTTTTTTCCAATTTAAAACGAGGGTCATAGTTTGATGATGAAATCAGAATGTTAAAAGATTTGGAGAATAATATAGATCGAGAATAATAGTTTAGGGATAAAATTAGAGTATTCAAAAAATACAAGGGTTATAGTTTGGGGAATAATTAATCCGACCAGTCAATAGATAATAGTACAAGGGTGGCAGAGGCAAGCATGCATGTTAAGGACCCAGGGTTGGTGGATTTTGATTCATGAATGTGATAACGGTACACTGAAAACCATGTGAGATAAGAACAAGATAATATAGTTGAATAAAATCAATTGGTTCACCTGCTAGATGGCTATCATATATTATATACATTTTTATCTCTGTTAAGCTGTATATATCTACTTTTCAATTTCAATAATTTGGTGCCACTATTATTCTTTTAACTTACAACTTATCAATTAGATATATTTCGATTATGCATGAATCAAGCGGACTCCGTGGTAAATGAATTATTATTATTCCTTCAGGATCCGAGTTTGAGCACCATAACACCATAGGTGTAAACGTTCATTGTCGAAAGATTGAATTATCTATAAACAAATACTACCTTGTACCTACCTAAATATATTTCAAATATTCTTATAATCATATTATATAATTAATTGAAATAATAATATACTATATATAATTATGACAATATTTTTTGAATTAATCACTGGTATTCGATCTATTGACCTACTGATCCAAATCGGGTACTGCAGAGGCGAGGGCTACCCTCTCAACCCAGTTTGCTCTATTGGCAAACGTCAGGATTTGAACTCCTGACCTTGCTTAAGGGACCTATAAATTATTTTTCAAATTATAATGATTTTAATGGTTTAAAATAGAATTTATTAAGTTTTATATTTGTATTTTTTGGGTCAAATTTGACTTTGCTAATAATTAACGTATTAATTAATTAATTAATTAAGGATCGTTCCACTTGAACTCAGCCTATGTGCTTATATCCGCATATGGGTAATTGCATGTGCTACTTGGCTTGCATGGTTAAAATTAGTTGTAATATTAATTAATAAATATCTTTGTCAAATATTCTTGCTTAAAAAACGAATCAGTGTCGGTGGTTATATAAAGACCAGATTTGTAATTGTTTTCATTAATTAAAACTAACTACGTGTTAAGATTTCGCTAATTCTGTGCAGTTTATTTTGCCTTAAGCTTCGGATAATAGGCTAAAATTTCGAATATTATTTTTTAATATTTTTGTCTCAATTATTTGTTATTGGAATTCGAGAACTTTTTTTATTTAATGGTAAATACAATTATGACTTTCGTAAAAAGGACGAGTCTACAATAAGTGACATTCATGGAAATGCACCACTAACTACATGTACCGCTGATTAAAAATAGTCACAATTTTTTAAGTTTATTTTATTTATCATTGAATTTTCAAAAGTTACAAAATCGATATTAAACTTTGAATTTTGTTTAAAAAAATAACAATCGTTAAATGTTATTAAGGAGTGAGTAACATACTAAATTAATGAAAAATACCTTATTTAGTCAGTCAATTATAACTAAAATTTCACTTTAATATTTTTCAACATTTTTAAGTAGTGATTCTAAATAATTGCAATTTTTTGAATTTTTTAAAAATATATGAAAATAAATTGTTCTAAAAATATTCAGTTATCAAACAATGAAATTAATTTTTTTTATTAAGTAAAATTTATTTTATAACTAATTATTTATTTAATTGTTGTATTTTTAAAATAAAAAATTTATAATTTTCGACGTCCGAAAATTTATATATCAAATAATAAAATTATTTTTTTAGTAATGATGTATCGTAATTTTATTTTGTATATTTGGGTTACAATTTTTTTCATTTTTTCATTTTTAATTGTTTTTAATATAAAAATGATAGATAATTTTATTTATTATTATAGCACGTTTTTTTTGGATAAATTTCTCTCTCTTATATTTATCCAAGAAGCAGTAGAAACTCACTGCTACAGCCAAAAACAGACATCCAAACCAGAGACAACCTCCTAGGGAGTGCTAATCCCCCAAGCTAGACAAAGATTACAATTAATAGCATTATTCTTAATAGCTATTCTAGCAGCTTTTATCCTAATTACATCCTTAATGCAATAGATCACATCATCAATCTCCCTATGAATGCTCCTAAACTGCCTATGATTCCTCTCTTCCCATATACAATATATATATGCACACCAGGCTAATCTAAGAATAAACGAATGAAGAGTCTTACCTCTGAATCGAGATAACGCCCAGTCCAGTTCCTCCTCCTAATTTCCCACAGTTCTATCAATGCTACACAGCCGCATAATCCCTTACCAAACGGCCTTTGAAAAGGGGCATTCAAAAAAAGATATGGCTGCGAGTCTCACACACAACATCACACAATCTGCACTTATCATTCATCTCAATCCTCAACCGAATCAACCTATCAGCAGTAGGCAACCTATCAAGGACCGCCATCCAAGCAATGAGGGAGTGCTTGGGTATATGCATGGGGAACCATATAATCTTCTGCCACCCAACCTTCTCCTTCCTCCCCCTAAGCCCCTGCCACAACCATCGAGCATTGACCTTGTCCCAATCCGTGATTCCTACAAACAGAGGATATACTTCCTCCCTGGCTTTCAAAATTTTCCTCAAGCTCCAGCTGAACGAGGCTTTGCACTCCATAGACCAGAAATCAGCCCCTTTAAGAACATATGTCCTCACCCAAGCAACCCAAAGAGAGCCCTCAGCAACAAGAATCTCCTTAACCTTCAGAATTATACAAGCCTTGTTCCAACATTTCAAATTCTTAAGGCCCAACCCCCTTCTGATTTAGGGGTACAGATTACCTCCCAACTCACCCGAGCCCCCTTAGCTGGAACATCACCTCCCTTCCAAAAGAACCTAGCACAAAGCTGGTCCACTCTTTTAACCACAGCAGCAGGGAGAATAAGCTGCCTGCACCAAAAATTGGCAATACTGAACAGAATATCTTTCACTAGTTGTAATCTGCCAGCATAACTCAACCATCTATTGGACCAAATTCCAAGCTTAGCTTTAATTTTTCTCCACCAGATTAACACAATCCTTCTCAGTTAATTTCCTGGGGACAAGAGGTACTCCTAAATATCTCACAGGGAGGCAACCAATTTTGAATCCAGTAACCTCATGCACCAAAGCCTTTTGATTACCATTGACACCATCAATAAAAATTTCAGTTTTGGAAGCATTAAGCCTCAGTCCAGATATCTCATAGAACCTCTCCAAAACACATTTCACCCTAACATTTGAATCTAAACTAGCTTTGCAAAAGATAAGTAGATCATCAGCAAAACATAAGTGAGTTAGGTTCACCTTTCTGCACTTAGAATGAAATTGAAAAATCTTTTCAGAGGCAGCAATGCCAAGCAACTTGGAAAGAATGTTCATGGCTATCACAAATAGGTAGGGGGACATAGGATCCCCCTGCCTAACTCCTCTACCACCTTTGAAGAACCCCACAAGGCTTCCATTCAACACAATGGAGAATCTAGAGTCCATAACACAAGCCACTATCCAACTTATAAACTGCTTTGGCAACCCTAACCCCTTCAGAATAGCAAGCAAAAATTTCCAGCTTATAGAATCAAAAGCTTTCTGCAAATCAGCTTTAATAGCACATCTAGGGGAAATAAAATTTCTACCATACCCCATAACAAGCTCCTGTGCCAAAAGAGTATTACCTTCAATATTTCTATCCTTCACGAATGCTGACTAGTTGGGGGCTATCATCCTAGGGAGGAATTTAACCAATCTATTCACCAGAATCTTAGTAACAGTTTTATAAAAAGCTGAGCAACATGATATGGGTCTAAAATCCACAGCTTTACAGGAATTGGGTTGCTTAGGAACTAATGCAATGGCTGTGGAATTAAACGTTGGAAGCATTCTAGAGGATTCAAAGAAGTACCTTACAGCAGCTATGAAGTCAGCTCCCACAATGTCCCAGGCAAAATGAAAAAACCAGCAGTAAATCCATCAGGGCCAGGAGCTTTATCCTTGCCCTGATTCCAAATGACCACTTTGATTTCATCATTAGAGACAGCTTTCACCAAATTAGTATCAGCACCTTCAAGAAGTGTGAACCCCAGCAGGTCCCTTAGGAATATGTCAGAACACCCTTGAACATTATCATCAATAGAACTAATCTGCATAGTGAAGTGACTTACCAATTCTTCAGCCATAGCCTCAAAAGTTTCTAGTTTGTTACCCCTCTCATCAACCATAACTCTAATTGTGTTTCTTTTCCTTTTGACAGCAACTTGAGCATGGAAGAACTTAGTGCACTGATCCCCATCTAGCAGCCAATCCACCTTGGCTTTTTGCTGATAGAATATCATTTCAGCCTTTTTTAATTCAACAAGCTCTTGATGCAGTTTTTTTTCCACAACCACATCATCAAGACTCCCTCCATTTAGAACCACTACCTGTTGTTTCTCCAAATGTTCTCTCTTTTCAGCAACTTTCTCAGAGATATTAGAATAACATTTTCTGTTGAATGCTTTCAACACAGGCTTCAACCTCTTCATTTTGTAGAATAAAGCCTGCATAGGGTCCCCCTGCACAGCCTCAGTCCAAGACTTCCCAACAACCACCTTAAATTCTGGATGTAAAGCCCAGAAATTAAAGTATTTAAATGGCTTTTGCCTTGAAGCAAGGCCTTCATGGAAGTACCAAGTAACAGCCAAACAGTGGTCAGACACACCTGGTGCTTGAAACTCTACATGAGAATTTGGGAATGCCTCACACCATTTATCATTAACAAGCACTCTATCTAACTTCCTATCAAGGAAGCCCTCTTCATGTTTATTAGACCAGGTGAAAGTAGGCCCAAAAAATGGATGTTCCTCAAGCCCCAAATTATCCATACAATTTCTTAGATCCTCCATTTCAGAAGTAAGGTGCCCATCTACATAATTTGAACTCTCCTCATCTTTAGCAATTACATTAAAATCCCCCCCAGCAATCTAGACATTGTTTCCAACCAAAGAACTAACTTCAACAAGCTGGTTCCATAGCTCCTTCCTAGAAGCACCAATGTTACTACCATACACAGCAGAAATAACTACATTTCTACCACCCAAGCAGCCCTGAACAGTAACAGACTGATCAGCCACTTTCAGAACTGAGAAGAGCAAATTCTTCCTCCATAGGATCCAGATCCTACCATTATCCAAGCAACTGTAGTTCCAACAATAGCTCCAATCCTTATCAAACTGTGCAACCATATCCAAGGCCCTAATTTCCTTAATTCTTGTTTCTAGCAAACAAAAAACCTCAACTTGTAGCTTCTTCACACGTATTATAATATTTTTTTGTTTTTTGGGGTGATTAAAACCCCTAACATTCCAAAAGACTACAACCATGATGCAGGAAAAGAGTGAATACCTCCTACTTGCTCACCAAGCTTCTTTGTCTTTTCAAGATGGTCTTTCTTCTTGTTTTTCATTTCCAGCAGGATGTTGGCAACACCCTGGGATGCAAGTCTTGGCTTCCTACCCTCATCCTCCTCTACCAAAGATCCCAAGACTTCAAACTTGTTAGAGGAGCTAGCAACAGGCACTTTTACCTTATCACCTTTTTTCCCCTTACCTCTACATGAGAAGTAGGGTCTAAAGGTAAAGAAGTATCACCCTTGGAAACCACCCTCCCCACACTGCCAGTAACCATATCTTCTTCAACAGCCTTTAGTTTTTGTCCAGAAGCAGACTGACCCTTAAGAGATACCACAGCAGTATCCATACCACCCACTGGATCTGTTCCAAGAACATCTTTAACAACAACAGAACTTAGCCCACCAATCTCCTTTTCCATAGAAGCCTTCAATTCAGCTGTATCCAAAGGTCTTTCCAAAGTAGGTTCCACTGAACTACCCACTCCAATCTCAAGAGTTTCAGAGGGCTTTCCTTTAACTCTCTATTCTTTTTTCTTTTCAATACCTCCAACAGTGCAAATTTTATCCGAGTGTCCAAAAATCTTACACTTGGAGCACCATGAAGGAAACCAAGGAATCACCACTATCACAGAGCAGACTATCCCATCTCGCAACTTAATTGCAATAGAACGAGGCAGCCGAACACCAGCTTCAACTTCAACACAAACCTTTGCAAACTCTAACCGCTCCTTGGAGGCTGTAATCGAGTCCATATATAGTGGGACACCTAGGGCACTAACAACATAACTAAGCCCTTTCTTGGAGTAAAGCTCAAGAGGGATATTATACAACTGAACCCACACTGGCATCCTTTCCAAATTGAAATCAAGGCGCTTCAGATTGGGTTCCCACTTCCTCAGCACCAGCGGTTTGTGCTGGATATGCCAGGGTCCATTCTCAAGAACCCAGTCACGACTAGCACCATTAGCAAACAAGAAAACGTAAAGTTTAGAACCATCAATACTAACCTTTGCAATTGATTTCCCCCACATAATTTCCACCAGCTTTTGCAGGGAACCAAAATTGGGAGCAGACCCAATAAATTGCCCTACCAGAGAAAACTGCCACTCCGAGACACCCTCCTCAAAAACATCACTCGGAGGAACCACCGTCGTGAAACCCTCATTACACTCCTGAGGAAAAAAAAATCCAGTGATTGCTCCTCAATGCCAGAGAACAAGCTACGCCAATCCATAACCCTCAACTGGATCCCATTCCAAGCAAATCAAACAAACAAAACAGCAAAGAACCAGGGGAAGAACCCTAAAATCCAAGAACAATAGACCAACTATCGAGAGGAAAAACGGTTATTTCCCTGGCGGTTATTTCCCTAATTGAGGGACTCACATATTGTTTTGCTAAAAAAATAGCACGTTTTTTCATAATTAAATTTGTTCCTATTAATGTCTATTTGTTTATCTTTTTTATTTACCATTACTTTCAACCATTAGGGCGATTATCTTTTATTGATAGGTTTTTTTAATTATCAAAGACAAATTGTGGTTTTTTTTTAAATAAAACTATAACTATTATTAATTCTTTTGAAAAAGGATTAAAACTTAATTAAAAATGAAGAGAGTAAATTTTCTAAATATAAAGATTAAATCTTAAATTTTATTAAATAAAATTATAACTATTATTAATTTTATTAAATATCATAAAAATAATAAAGAATAAAGTACATTAGAGGATATTGAAATATGTTCAAATGATTATTTTACTTATTGAATTTTTAAAATTACAAAATGATAATTACACATTTAGTATCTAAACTATCAATTTTGACCCATTTTAGTACTTAAACTTTTATTTTTTTCAAAGCATACATAAAGTTTAATTTTTGTTTCATTCTAGTATTCCGTTCAAAATTTAACACTAAATTTTGGGGGGAAATACAAGTTTATGTACTAAAAAGGACTAAAATTAATAGTTTAGATACTAAACGCGTGAATTTTTAATAGCGGGTACTAAAATGAAACAAAAACTAAATGTTGGTAATGATTTTAAAAAAATATGTATTAAAACAGATCAAAACTAACAATTTAGTTATTAAATGTTTAATTTACCTTTAAATTTATTAAATTAATATTAGATTTTATCAAATTTTTATATTTATTATAACGTCATCTTATAATAATTTGATAAATTTAACGAACAACCAAAGCATATATTTTGCATTAACCCTTCTATAACTAAGCAAAGATTAAACCCTAAAAAATATTGTAATTATTAATCAAATCAGCACGGTCCCCTTTCGATCCCCGTTCGTGTTACGGCTGGTCATAGTTTTCTATTCGAACACCCAGGCCAAACAACTGTTAAGAATTGTTACTTACGAATCAAGCGACTTCATTAATAAAGAAATCGTTATTATTTTTTGAGGTTTCAAATTTGAACATCAAGAATATCAGAGACGTGAACATTAAACTTCAAATAGTTGACAGTTATTAGGCCCGTTCCTGAGCACTGGCAAAAGGGGCACTCGCCCGGGGTCCAACTTCCTTAGGATCTAAAACTATAAATTTATATATAATTAAAAAGGATATATTATTTATTTAATCACTCATTTATTATTTTTTTTGTTTTGACCATCCAATTATTATTTTTCTCCAAAATCATACTTAACGTTACATTTTGTTTCTTTTTTGTTGCTCATCACTAAAAAATAACAACGATACTAAAGTGATATTTTTAAATTATTTTTTACAAATTCTATAATTTTTTTTATATATTAACAACTTTAATGATAAAAGGGAATACTTTTTTTTAAATATCTCGGGTTCGAGTAGTTATGTCTGTAGGACGTGTGTGTTGTTAACGATTAAGAATGATTTTGAATATATACTACCTTATAGACATTTCAAACTACTCAAAAAATTAATATTGTATGGTTATTTTATTTTGAATAAATAATTATTTAAAAATAGGTGTTTAGAATTTTAGAATTTCATTAATGTAAAAAATAATTATAAAAGAGCATTAAAAACAAATACAAATCATAATTTTATTTTATTTTATAACGAGACTCTGTACATTAAATACTGTTTTTATTTTTATTTTTTTATTAAACTGAAGTGATTATAATATAGTCTATATTTTACAAATTCTAAATTATTTGACAATGATTGATTAAACATCGTTTGGGTGAATTTTTTTAAATGGTATTGTTTTTAATGACTAAACCCGGTCCAACCTTTAGAAACGCTGATCAATGCGACACTAGAAAAATACACCATTCTGAGAAGTTCTACGGTGCGGCAGCCTTAATATACAACTAAAAAAAGGTGCTACCGATTTTATTATTATTTTTAACAAAACTGGTAAAAAATTACTTAAAACATTATTATTTATACCAATTTTGTTATTATTGTTAATTACCGGTGTTGGTAAAAGCGATAGAAAAACATGGTAAAACAAATAATGTTTTACGTAACGTTTTACCGGATATGTTACTAAAACCGGTAAAGCGTCTAATAATAATAAAACCGGTAGAAATAATAATGTTTTAGGTAATTTTTTACATGTTTTGTTAAAAATAATAATAATAAAACTGGTAACGTATTTTTTACCCGTATATTAAGGCTGCCGCACGTGATCATTTCTCCACCATTCCATCTATTTCTTTCTTTCTTTTTTTGTTGGTTTTATTTTTTATTTAATTTTTTTTGCTGAACAACTCGATTGCTATTCATTGCTTAAACATGGGCTTTCCCCAGAGTGAAACAACTCGAATATCACCAGACAGACAAAAAAAAAAAACATAAAATCTGATGACCGGTTAACTGAGGATCGATCCCCTTGGGAAACATTGTCTATGTTATCTACATTACAAACAGCACGAAGCTCTTAGAAATCGATGATGGGTTCTCCGATGTTAAGGTTGCGTTCGACCGTCCAAGGCAGATCAAAGAGTTTTGCTGTGATGAACTTGAAAATCTTGCTCACGTTGATGTTGTACGTAGCACTCGAAAAGAACAGGGTCGCGTTTATGGCCTTCACATATGCTCTTGCCCTCTTGCCTGCCATTGCCATAGGATTAAGAATCTCAATTGAACCATACCATGAGATAGTTTTCTTACAGACAATAATGAACTTGACTGTGCATCGCATCAAGGACAACACAATCCATGATACTAAACAGAGCCCAACTACAGCACGAAGAGAGAGACTCGTTTCATATTTGTTTTTGACACATTCGAACACGTGTTTAGCGTACGATACTCCAAATATCCGATAACAGGATACGATGAAAGGGGTGAGATTATTTTCCTAAACTATTAGATTAGAAGATAATTTGCGCATATACAAGCTCAAACTTATAACCTCATGTTACTGCAAAAGCAACAATGCTAACTCAATCAGCCATTTGTTCTTCATTTCTAATTCTAAAACATTGATTTGGTAATTATTGTATGAAAATTCTCCAAAAGGGTGTTTTTAATTCTCAAAGCAAGTGGAATATGCATTTTCGGACATGTTGGTTATGATTTAAAGCTTCAACTAGAACTGTAAACTTCACCTGACTAGCTATTGTCCACTGAAAATCTAAGGGGAGATCAGTGAAATCATCGAACTTGGTTCCTATCAAAATCGGTATTGCTGTCTGCATAATCAAAGTTTTCATGATAATGAGACATTTTCTAAACATATATAGACACACACACACCACACATATATGCCGATGAGACGCTCCACACAGCATCAGTATCACCACCACCTACTGATTGGTATTGTCCTCTTTGTATACACTGGCGTTCGTAAGTTTTTGTCACCCTAAGGTGTGTCGTCGTCCCAGATTCGAACTCAATATCTCCTATTCTTATAGGAGTCCGTTTTGCAACTCCGATATCATATGATCCAGCACCAAATTGTTCATAAAAATAACCTCAGGGTGACAAAACCTTCCAAAAAGGATAATACCGATTTGTGTGCTGTGTCGATACTCGATACTGAGCGATACATAACAGGTCTCGCAACAATATATATATATGTTGCGGAAGACGGCTATCGGATAGAGCAAAATCGCAACTAATAATTTGAGAAAATAAAAATGAAGATAAAAGAGACACAAAATTTACGTGGAAAACCCCTACAAATTTAGGGTAAAAACCGCGGGCAAATGTAGAATAATTTCACTATGAGAAAATAGGAATTACAACATCTCTCGATCTACCAAGGAGAAAACAATGATAATTCTCTCTTGATAAAAAGGAGAAAACAACTTCAAGAAACTCTCTAAATTCTCTAGTATTTGGAAGAAAGCTAGAATGCTTTAGGATGATTTTGAAGCTAAATGAGCTAGGATATTTATAGTTGAAACTTAAGGACTAATCTTATAAATACCCTAAATTACAATGACTAAAATTAATTATCCCATTACCCAATTTCAACAAAAAATAGGTGCCTAATTTTTGACTTTGACAAAGCACCATTTTGTGCCTAATTTGGTGCCTAAATTATTTGACTTTTAACAATCTCCCACTTGAAGATTTGATTGGAATAATCATATCTTCACACCATTCTTTCTACCTTGTACCTTCATGTTGCTTACGTTTCTGACAGGCCACAGGAGGATCGATACCAGGTAAATTTATCAGCGTTGATCTCCTTCGTCATGAAATCTGCTATGTTGTCTTTGGTATGGATCTTCTGCATATCTACTGTCCCTTCTTCCACCTTTTCACGAATGAAATGGTACTGAACTCGTATGTGTTTTGTCCTTGAATGAAATGTTGGATTCCTTGCTAGATGCAAGGCGCTTTGACTGTCACAAAACAGAGAGACATACTCTTGATTGTGCCCAAGCTCCTCCAATAGCATCTTCAACCAAATTGCTTCTTTACTGGCTTGTGTAGCTGCTACATATTTTGCCTCTGTTGCGGATGTAGCCACAATTGACAGTAATTTTGAAACCCAGCTTACAGCTCCACCAGCAACTTTGAACACATATCCTATAGTAGATTTGCTTTTATCCAAATCACATACGTAGTCAGAATCTACATACCCATTGATTAGTAAGTTTGATCCTCCATAACATAATGCAACATTTGAGGTCCCTTTGATGTATCTCAGGATCCTCTTTACTGTATTTCAATGCTCTTTACCTGGATTCGCCATGTATCGACTAACCACTCCCACTGCTTGTGCAATGTCTGGTCTTGTGCATATCATAGCGAACATTAAACTTCCCACTGCTGATGCATACGGTACTCGAGACATCTCCATCCTCTCTTCTTCACTGCTAGGACTCATACTGGAGGATAATTTGAAGTTAATAGGAAGAGGGGTAGAAATTGGCTTACAATCTTGCATGCTAAATCGTGACAAGATTTTCTTCAAGTAATTCTTTTGTGAAAGCCAAATCTTCCTATTACTTCTGTCTTGGTGAATTTGCATCCCTAGAATCTCTTGTTTGCTGATCCCAAGTCCTTCATTTCAAATTCCCTAGCCAGTTGTGCCTTCAATTCTTCAATATGATCTTTGTTGGGTCCTGCAACCAACATGTCATCCACATACAACAGCAATATAACAAAATCGTTATCACCAGACCTCTTGAAATAAGCACAAGGGTCTGCATTAAGTCTGTTGTATCCAAGGCACATAATGAAGGAATCAAATCTCTTATACCAACACCTCGGCGCCTGCTTTAGACCGTACAGAGATTTGTTCAACCTGCAAACCAAGTTCTTCTTTTCGTCTTCTTCAAAACCTTCAGGTTGGAGCATATAAATCTCTTCTTCAAGATTTCCATGAAGAAAAGTTGTTTTAACATCTAGTTGCTCTAGATGTAAGTTCAATGTAGCACACATTGCCAAAACTACTCGAACTGTTGTTAGTCGAACCACAGGGAGAAAATATTTCATTGAAATCAATACCTTCTTTTTGAGCATATCCTTTGACCATCAGTCTTGCACGATACCTCTCAACTTGATCGTCACCATTTCGCTTGATTTTGAAGACCCATTTGTTACCAATTGGCTTTTTTCCTTGTGGTAGTGGCACAAGGCCCCATGTATTATTTTTATGAAGGGCTTCGATTTCTTCTTGCATCGCCATCATCCACAGTGAAGCATCTGAGCTGTTTATTGCTTCCTGGTATGTTGATGGCTCACCATCCTCTGTTAAAAGGCATTATGCAATATTACCTTCTATAACATAATCTGAGTGCCAATTGGGACGTCTTCTCACACGATCTGATTGATGAGTTGTTGGAGCTTCAGAACTCTCTGGTTCTTGTTCATCATGTGCTGGTTATGCTTCAGAAGAATCTCCTTCTTCAAACTCTTTTTCCACATGTATCTGAGTAGTCTCTGACTTTTAAGCGCTATCATCGTCTTCTTTTCTTTGTAGTTTATCTTCTACTAATGATCACTTTGCGGGCAGTGGGATCCCACAAGCGATACCCCTTTACTCCATCAGCATACCCCAAGAATTTGCATTTCCTGGATTTTGGATCCAAATTTGAAATTTCTTGGGAGTTGTACATCACGTACACTATACTTCCAAATATATGGAGGTTTGAATAATCAGCTGGTTTTCCAGTCCACATCTCCATTGGTGTCTTCAGCTCTATTGCAGTTGATGGAGCTCGATTCACCAAATAACAGGCGGTATTGACTGCTTCTGCCCAGAATGATTTTTCTAGGCCTGCATCCCTCAACATTGCTCTTGTTCTTTCTAACAAGGTTCCGTTCATCCGCTCTGCCACTCCATTTTGTTGAGGAGTGTTCGCCACTGTGAACTGTCTTTTGATGCCTTCTTTCCTGCAAAAGTCATCAAATTCTTCGCTTGTGTATTCTCCTCCATTATCTGTTCTGAAACACTTGATCTTATTTCCAGAATCAAGTTCCACCCGCACTTTGAAGTTTTTGAAAGTTGAAAACACGTCTAACTTCTTCTTAATAAGGTGCACCCAACATGTCCTGGAGTAGTCATCAATAAATGAGACAAAGTATTTTGCTCCACCTAGGGACGTTACTGGTGCTTGCCATACGTCAGAGTGAACCAATTCTAGAACACTTTTGCCTCTAGAATTTGATGTGTTGAATTTCAATCGGTGCTGCTTACTTGTTATGCAATGATCACACAAAGGAAGTGATACCTTTGTTAAGCCTGGAAGTAGCTTTTGCTCCACAAGGACTTTCATTCCTTGTTCTGACATGTGTCCAAGTTTCTGATGCCATAGCATTGCCGAATTTGAACTACATGAGGCAACATAGGCTTCTGCTTCTACCAAAGTCTCTCCATTCAGCATGTACAAGTTTGCAGCTATTTTTTCGCCTTTCAGTACCACAAGCGCTCCACGGAACACTTTCATGATTCCTTTCCGTGTTTCAATCTTGCTTGCATTATTATCCAACAATCCGTAGTATAATAAATTTTTCTTCAGGCCTTTCACGTGCCGCACATCTCGAACAACTTTAATTGTTCCGTCATACATCTTCAATTTGATGGTTCTCACGCCAACGATCTCTAAGGCATGATCATTGCAACTATAAACAGATCCTCCTGAGACAGGTTCATAATGATGGAACCATTCTCTTCTTGAGGTCATGTGATATGTTGCTCCCGAATCAATGAGTCATACATCTGCAAATCGTTTTCTTCCTTCCACGGTGGTTGACGCTTCACAGCATAGAGTATCTCCATCATCTGAAGTGTTTGCGGTATTGCCTTGTGGATTGGAGTTTTTATTTAGACTCCAACAATCCTTCTTCAAATGACCCTTCTTTCCACAGTTGTAACACTTTAAATTCTTTTTGCTCCTCGAATTCAATCTACCATGTTTGTGACTGCTGCTTTGGCCACGTTCTGTTGATCTCCCTCTCATCGTTGTCATCGTTGTCAACGCTTCTGCTTGTTGCAGATTTACTTGTCTGTCTTCCTTGTTCTTGCGCCGATTTTCTTTTTGTAGAACAGAAGCTGCAACATCATCAAAGACAAGACTAGTGACATTACTGTTTGTCAAGTTGATGATGAGTTGATCATACGAATCCGGTAGACTTTGAAGTAGAAGTTCAGCACGTTCTTATTCTCCTATTTTACAACTTAAGGATGTAAGCTGAGAAAATAAAGTATTCAGTGTATTTAAGTGCTCTGTCACTGAAGTAGATTCAGGCATACGGAGAGTGTACAATTTTCTCTTAAGGAAAATTTTATTGTACAGCGATGTGGCCTCGTACAATTTAGTGAGATGGTCACATATCTCTTTAACTGTTTTCTTCTCCTCGATGCTTGACAATACTTCATCTGCTAATGCTAGATGAAAGTTTGCCATAGCATTCCCGTCCATTTCGATCCATTTGTTGTCATCTGTGAAATCTACTGGCCTTTCACTGATAGTTGCTAGACAACCTTCTTTCCTCAAGATGGCCTTCATCTTCAATTTCCACAATGAGAAATTTATCCCATTGAATTTTTCAATATCAAATTTCGTTGTCATAGCTTCTATTATTGATAGCTCCCACTATTTCACTATCATGAATAGTTCTTTAGAACCTCAAAGAATGGGTAATACCTTCTTATTTTCTTATGTTGGAGGATCCACCTTTTGGTGGCAACCACAAAGATAATAAGCAGATATTACACACTCAAATCTGACTCTGATACCAATTGTTGCGGAAGACGGCTATCGGATAGAGCAAAATTGCAACTGATAATTTGAGAAAATAAAAATGAAGATAAAAGAGACACAAAATTTACGTGGAAAACCCCTAAAAATTTAGGGTAAAAACCACGGGCAACGGTAGAAGAATTTTACTATGAGAAAATAGGAATTACAACCTCTCTCGATCTACCAAGGAGAAAACAATGATAATTCTCTCTTGATAAAAATGAGAAAATAACTCTCAAGAAACTCTCTAAATTCTTTAGTATTTGGAAGAAAGTTAGAATGCTTTGGGATGATTTTGAAGCTAAATGAGCTAAGGTATTTATAGTTGAAACTTAAGGAGAAAACATAAACTTTTCAACAATGTTTCATCATAAAGTTAGGAAAGTGAATACCTGATTCCTTTTCCTGGCTTTTTGATACCAGCTTATGATACTGCAATCAAAGAAGAAAGACGACCCCTTTTTGATTAACAAAATTACCCAGATTTTGAAGCACCAACAAGTGTTTTTCGTTAGTGTTTAAATACATAATTTCAAAGAATAATAATAATTCTTTTTAACTATTTAAATAATTTAATTCATGCCGACTTAATTTATTTCTAAAATACACAAATTAAATCGAAATAGTCTGACCTTAATTATCATAAAGACTAAAGAGAGATATTTATCAGATCATGCCAAGTTCAGAAAACAATGTATCATCGACATAAGTGCCGTGCCAATGTCGGTTATTGTGCCCTTTCGAACTCTAAATGTTAGTTGTTTAAGATTACGATCGTACAATGGAAAGATTCCAAATAATAAAATAATTTGTTATTAGCTATGGCCACGGACTCGAATCCAACGGATTTCGATCAGATCATATTTTTTTAAAAGTTAGGTTTAGGTAAGATCGGGTAGGATATTTTTTGAAGATATGTTCGAGTCGGGTCAGGTTCGGATTTAGGGTGAAAAATATCTGACACCTACCCGACTAGAAAAATAATTTAAATTTAACTTATATATTTCGGGATAATTGTAACAATAACTCTCTTTATATTTTTTCCAATTAGATCCCTATTGAATAAAAATAATATTTTTATATATATTTATTTTGGGTCAGATCATATTTGAGTTTTATATGAAAAAGTCAAATCGGATTCGAGTCGGGTGGGTTTAAGACCGACTCATGTCCGTCCCTATTTGATATCATAATTGTGATTATAAGTTTATATATATATATATATATAAACAAAAGTGATATTTACAAGCATCCCTAGACATGTGGTACAAGTATATTCATATACATGAACAGATTTGAAGGTTAGGCACTACAAGCTCAATGCTTCCTTCCAATATTCTAATAATGTTTCATGTAGTTGAGCTGGTTGGAGTTTCTGAAACTGGATTAACCTCACACTGCATGAACATTTTCTTGATAGCTTCCTCTTTCTCGTCGACGAAGTCGAAAAAGTTAAAGATGACCTGAGAGCATCGGGTCGTAGTTTGATCCGAGGACGGAGGGGGGAAAAGTTTCATTTGCCTTCGCCTGTAGCGGACGTATTGGCGAATCATTCGTAGAATAAAGATTAGCAGCGCCGCGAGTGTGATCGTGCCGCATAAAAGATATAAGCCCCTGAAGCTGACTAAGTGCAGTTGGTTCGGTTCGGATTTCGCTCTCCTCTCTCCCGGACATCCCATCTTACAGAACCATCGAGCATGGATTTCCTGAAGCTTTCCGGTTTCGGAAAGTTTCAAGATTGCGGTCGACATGTCGATGGCAAGCGCGGAATCTTTACGGAAAGCCTGATACAATGAGACGTCATATTTGATCAGAAATGCCGGCATTGCAGCTATATGTGTGTGACTGCATTACAGTGTATGCAGAGGAAAAGTACTTACAAATCCCCATCCACTCCTCGTAAACGGTTGACCAATAATCCGAAATCGGATCTCTTCGACAGAAATAATTCCACGTAAGGAAGCTCATCGACGATGGCTGCGACCCCTCCGTTATCCGGCCCTAGTCGCAGAGCAGTTTCGTACTCTTCCGGGGAGTGTAGTTTAACGAGCCGTGACTTGTGGACATTAAGGGTCTCAGATAGATAACCATACGCAAATGAACCGACTTGGTAACCAATCGGCCACCGGTTAGCAATCAAGCTCTCGATTCCGGTGATGGGAGACGAAAGTTGTTGAACCGTAAGGATCGAAGTCAAATTTGCTGTATAACTAGATATGATCACCATCAATAGGAAAAGCCATACCACCATTACCAATCGCCCATGTGTGCTTACAGTTACTTCCTCTGCATTTTTACACGAACACCGTCACGTTTAACATCATATCCACTATCGATTAAGGCTTAACTCGATGAAAAAAGTCCCAAACAACATAAGTTAGGGATTGAAAGTGTCCTTACGGTTCTTTTTGAACAGCGTCGAGAAGCTGAACCTGCGATATTTAATGAATGGACGATATTAGAGGTAGGCATGCAAGGACTTGTTGAGTGCCGAAAGAAACTGGATATTAAGCTAGAAATGCTCTGAAACAATGCAGTAACTTACATAAACATGGTAACGAGTTGCCTCCTGGGAGGGCCACGGAAAGCATCGTTGACTCGATGCTCGAAAATCCAAATAACAACTGCGATTATAAAAAAGCTACCTGCAATCATGCACCACATATCTGCTGTAAACGGTTTTAGAAACACCCAAGCACTCGATTTCGTATTGCGGATCGGAGCTACTATGACAAGGCCGGTCGTTATATACGGCTGAGAAAAATCAGCCATTTCAGTCCGGTCTTTCACGATGGCAATGTCCCCGACAGCTGCATCAAACACCTGGTACCATAATTTTACAAAATGATTACTAGGAATAACCTGTGTCTATAAACAAACCAGCCTCTTGACAATACAAGACAAGGTAAAGATCATACTTACATTATCTGCAATCATCTTTACGAGATGACTATAGTTCGGATTGGACCGACCATCCCCGAAAAGCTCGAATTTGTAAGGAACATTATACGGGATGAGTTTCAGTGCTTCAGTGAACATATCGATACAGTATCCAACGATTTTATGAGTACCATTCAGTTCGGTAACAAAATCAACAAAACTTGCTCTATGGGGCACTCCAACTCTCACCGGGCGTTCTTCGTCTGCAATCACCCAGCCACGAGGAATTTCGGTCTTTCCTCCGGGCCAAGTAACACTGCCAAGCTTATGGTCTACCTCAGAATGGCTTTTCTTGGTCCCTCGGAGGGTTTCCGGTGGAGAAACCGAGAAACTGAAATTATCAGACCAGTAACCGACTGTATGAACAGACATATTGTCAATATTAATGACCTCATAACCAGAAGCTACAATGTTCCGATCCGAACTAAAGCGAACTTGACCTGTTAAACCCGAGAAGCTAGTGTTCATGATATGCTCGAGTAGTATAGCACCACCATCAAAAACTTTAAGCTTCTCCAAATGCAATTCGGATCCTTTTGTAACGTATAACTTATCACTCGGTGTAAATGTGAAATTGTTGCCATCGTTTATGTACCTGTCGATCGAGTGTGCAACTGTCCAAACCGTGTCATAAGCATAAAGGCCATAGGCATTCAACTCGGAAGTTACCAATCCTTTCCGTTGCATCTTTCTCCATCGAGCCGTAAAATTCTTCTTCCGGTTGGACTCCGGAATATGTTGGCGAAGTCCAACTACCCCTTGAAGCAAACGAAGAGCAGTTCTATTCATCGGACCGAACGAATCTATGGTAGTAGAAAGCCAATCCGTTGCGAACCATACATAGTCATTGGTCATCATCTGAAGCTCTTTGGAAGCAGCAAAGAATCTTAGCTGTGGATCGGGATTAACATGAACGATATACACTCGAGGACCGAGCAATTTCGATTCTTTGAGCAAGGCTACGACATCACTTCGCGTAAAATTCACAGGCAAACGCAATTTATAGATCGATTTCACCATTCGTTTATCGAGTTCATCGGTCAGGGCAGATACCCCATTCCTCCCATAAGTATCATCCACATAGATGGCAATGACCTCTTTCCAGCCATGGAAATCAACCAAAGAAGCCATAACATTCATTTGGTTCGAATCGCTCGCCACAGACCGGACGAAGAACGGGAACTGCTTCGCCGAGAGACTCGGATCGGTCGCCGCATACGAAACGAGTGGAACCTGAAGAGCATTGGCGATTGAGGAAATCATATGAGCAATTGAAGATGATTGTGGACCGATAATAGCCACAGCCTCTTCTTCAATCACTTTATAAGCTGAGACCAAAAAAAAAATAAACACAAAGATTCAATCATATCGCACTGATTCTTAGCAACTAAAACAGATTAATCAGCAACAAAAGGAAGAACAAAAGAACAGGATTGAAGTTACCTGCGATGGAACCCAAAAAGGCATTGCAATTAGCATCGGCCATCGTCAAATTAAGCCGAGTTCCATTAAGAATCGTGGGAGTTTCATTGATATCGGAGATTGCAGCTTCCATTGCTGCCTTTGCAGCTCTACCAATAACAGAATCAAAAGAGAAGACAACACCAACATTTACAGATACAGGCTTCGTACAACCAGCAAGACCACATAGAAAAAACAACCATATCATCAACAACGAGAAAAACCCAAGATGTTTCATGAGTGTTTTTTGAATACCCAGAATTTGAAATCGATCAGAAAACTTAACTTTGGAGTGAAATGAAGGGCAGTGAAATTTGAAGCTTCTACCATCCTGTGCCAACAACTATAAGAGGAGATAAAATTCAATGGCTGCTAAGAATATTAATTTTGGGACTGAATTGAAAAATAGGAAAACGTGATTTAGACATGGAGTTTTGGACCTTTATGAAAATCATTTTCAAAACCAACAGGTGAGAATCTGCTGGGAAGAAGGACAGAGAGTAGAGAGTAAAATAAGGCGCCCAGATCAAAATCTGTTTAGAGGCGCTCCTTTTAAATAGGAGCAAAATAAAATCTGAATAATAGGGTAAATTACGCATTTAATACTCAATCTATCAGTTTTAGTCCATTTTAGTATGCAGACTTTCAATTTTTTCAAAACTATACCTAAAGTTTAGTTTTTATTTCATTTTAATACTCATATTTAAAAACTTTAGTTTTTGTTGTATTTTAGTACCCCGTTCAAAATTTAATGTTAAGTTTTGAAAAAACTTAAAGTTTAAGTACTAAAATGGATCAAAAGTGATAATTTAGGGACTAAACGTGTTAAATTTTTAACAACGAGATATTAAAATGAAATGGAAACTAAACGTTAAAATTTTTGAAAAAAAAATAAAAATTTAAATACTAAAAAAAGACCTAAACTAATAATTTATATACTATATGTATTATTTGCCTTGTTTAAAACTATCGAATTCCTCAATAATAATAATAATAATAATAATAATAATAATAATAATAATAATAAACTATTGAATTCCGTATCCTCAACGCAACACCCAAACGAATAAATCAAAAGGGGTCCTTTCCAAGAAAGAGATTGATCATAAGTGAGTACTACTTGCATGTACTTGTGTACAAATTCTCTTTAATGAACTGAAAATAAAGTTTGGTTTCTGACTATAGGGTGTTATTTTGTTAAGATCTATAACGGTTAAAAGTTATAACATGATACTTTGATTATAAGATGTTATTTTTAAGTCTTTTAATTGTTAAAAGTTACAAAATGGTCACCTGACTATTTATTGTGTTATAAACTCATCATTTTCCATTAAAAAAATTAATGACAATTTGAGTTGGACGTTATCTTGCTAACTGAGACATGATATAATATGATATCAGAATCTCAAACAATAATCATATATCAGTCAATATGTTAACATCCAGCTCAAACTACCATCAATTTTTTAACGAAAAAGGACGAGTTTGGAACACAATGAATAGTCAGGTGACCGTGTTGTAACTTTTAATAGTCGAAGACTTAAAAAATAACGTATTATAGTTTAACTATTTTATCACTTTTAATAGTCGAAAGACTCAATAAAACAACACCCTATAATCGATGACCATTTGTATAATTTACTCTTATTTTAATTAAAATAAGTATAAAAATTACTAAAAATTTCAAATTATTTATAGTATTCAAAACTATTGGATCTAATGAGCCTATGCCAGCGGCATATAGCTGAAAGAGTAGCAGTTAGCAGTTAGCAGTTAGCAGTTAGGTCGTTTGTAGTTTCTGTTAGTTTGTTATGTGCTAGCAGCCCATTAACTGCTGTATAAACTAAGGTCTTGAATTCATTGTTTGTAGTACACTTTTCTTGAATAACACAAGTCTTCTTTAAGTTCTTTCCTTTTGGGTTTTCTATTATGGTATAAATCGCCATAGTTCCTGGAGCATACTAAGATTTCTTTTTCCGCTGCCAGCCACTTTTGTTTCTTTGTGTTTACTTTCTTTCTTCTAATCTTTTATGCGTGTTCGCTATAGCTGGGTTCACAATGAATACAAATGGTGCTCGGGGTGATGAGTTGGTGGGATTCTCAAAATCTAGGAAGACGTTTACCAACAAGAAGGTGAGTATTGTTCTTGATGAAACAAATTTTATTCTATGGAAACAACGTGTTGTTGACTGTTCGAAGTCATCGTTTGGAGAGGTTTCTTACTGGACAAGTTTAACCGCCTCAAGAAATGATTTGCGATGAGCAAGGGAATCGGATCTTGAATGAAGATTATGAAGTTTTCGTAGCACGAGACACTGTTCTCGCTGTAACTCTCCGGATCCCGGGTTAGGAGATTTGGGCTAACCCAGATGGACCTTGGGTTAATTCCTTAGCTTGTAAGAAGGCTTGACCCAAGTATAAGAAAAATTGGGCTTCAAGCCCAATAAGGAATTAAAAGGATATTTTCAGTTTGTATCCAGAATTAGAGGGACCAAGGAAGCGATTTCACCATTTAGAATTTCAAAAGCTGAAAACCTTTAATTGTGAGTGATCTCAAGTTGTCATTTTTAGGACTGTAAATGAGACGAGACAGATCACGAGCTACTCGAGATCGACTCGATCAAGACTCGATAAATACTCGAATCGAATGGACTCGGCTCAAGCTTGAGCTCGACTCGAGTTCTTAACGAGACGAGCTACTTGATATTCGACTTGAAAAGCTCGTGAGCAGCTCGAAAACATAATATATTAAGATTTTATTTTTTAAAAAATAAATTATTAATAATATTAACATTTATGTATTGATTTTTTTTTAAAAAATACAATAAGATTTTATGTATTTAAGGTTCAGGTTCGAGTTTGAGGCTTCAATCGAGTTAAGTTTAAGAATTTTTTCATTTCGAGCCTTTTCGAACTGCTTACGAGCTTCAGTTCAAGATTTCGAGTTCGAGTCGAGCTTGAAAAATTTAAGCTCGCGAGTTTTCGAGTCGAGTCGAGCTTCATTTTAGAGTTTTCGAGTCGAGTCGAGCTCAGCACTACTCGAGCTCAACTCGACTCGTTTACACCCTAGTCCCCTTCATCTTTTCCTCTACACTTCCTTGTCTTCTTCTCTTCCCATTCATCTTCTTCTTCCTTAGAAAACTTTAACTTAGTTCCAGCACTTTTTAGCAAGCCAAGGTAAGGTTTAACTCAACATCTTCAAAGCTTTAGATTAAGCCCTCAACTTCATCTTTTACCATGGTTCTCAAGAATGAGTTATATGGGAGTTTAAGGGATTTCGAAGTTTCAACTCGTTTTCAATTATTTTTAGGCTTAGAAGAGTCCTTAGGGTCTCTTAAAACATTAAATTCAGTTAGTAATCCTTGCAATTGGTTTTGTTTAGTGCAAGAGGTTGGAGAAGGCTCCAAAGCTAGGGGAGGAAAAGCTTATCTTGAGTTTGAGCTTTTAACATTTCTAGCCGCTTAGAACCATCAGGTAGCTCACTCTTGACTCATCTACACCATATGTAGCTCATTTAGATGGAAATGGTATATCGCATAAGCTTGGGCATGTTCATGGTGTATTGCATCACTTATGTGTTTTCAGTATGTTAAAGACCTCTTTATGACTCTAATTAACAAATAAAACACCTAAATATCAATTAGGGACCTTAATGGAGTATCTGGGGATGAAAATATATGATTTTCATTCCCAAAATAGAGCACCCAGCAGCGAGGGTATCTGTATTGTATGAACAATATCGATATTGTTCTTCAATCAGACACAAAATAAGTAGATTTATAAGCCTAGTATTGATACTCATTCGTTGAGTATCGATATCAGGGAAAGAGTATCGATGCTCCCTATAGGGGTATCGATACTAGGCTAATTTTTGAAACATCGAACCTCATTTAGTAATGATACTCAATCAAGTATCGATACCCCAGTACCAAAGTATCGATACTCAACCTAGAGTATCGATACTTCCTTATTCAACCAGCTATATCAGACAGGGGGTATCGATACCAATAAGTGGGTATCCATGGCAAGCTCTCCGGCCGACAGTGACGTTGGTGATGCCTTGGAGAAGACACAATCTTGGCCATTGAATCTATCTTTTGATCCAATGGCTTAGATAGCTTTGTGTTTCTTAGCCATGGATTGATGACGTGGCTTTGTGTGAGTCATTGGATCAAGTTTCCATCCAAGGGTCTTCATTTGAATTTTAAAGTCAAAACCTCCCACCTACACCAAAGAAAACCGACGGCAATCAAGAAAAAGAACGGCATTTTTGTTTTTTTATTATTTATTTATAATGCATATATTTGTAATAAAAAGTGGGCTAACTGTATGGGCCTAAGAAACCTATGTAATGGACTTTTTCTAAATGCAAATGAACTCCTTATTTGGGTTTTTACTATTTATTCATTTATAACAAAACAAATGGGCTAACACTAATATTAACCTAACATGGATTATTATTTATAAATAATATAGTATGCAATGTGACACACTAAATTATTTGGCACCTAATGTAACATGAATTAGTATGCAATGCAACATGAATTAATAACATGCAATGCCAAATGAATTAATAACACGTTATTATTATTTAATACACTATAATACCTAATACATGCAACTATATAATATGCAAACTACCTCATGCACAAATGAAACTATATGATACATTATATGTACTATGCCCACATTATTTATTATCAACGTGTGTGTCACCACCCGGATAAAATGAGTGATGACACAGGGAAAAGGCGTCGACTAATAAACTGCTGGTGAATTATGTACCGGTTGAGAATCAAACAACTGAAGGATCGATTGACCATGCCTTTGTCCAAATCCTATGTCCAAGAGTTCCGTCGCAAGCTAGGTGTGCTATCAATAGAAGAAACAAATAGAAGAAGAAGCAGAGGGAATATTGGATATAATGAGCCTATGCCAGGTGACGTATAGCTGAAGGAGTAACAGTTAACAGTTAGGTTGTCTGTAGTTTCTGATAGTTCGTTATGTGCTAGCAGCCCATCAACTGCTGTATAAAATAAGGTCTTGAGTTCATTGCTTGTAGTACACTTCTCTTGAATAAGTTCTTTCCTTTTGTGTTTCCTATTAAAAACAGTCATATAATTCAGTGCACGAATCGAACAATCTCGGTAGTTAAGAGATTGCTGCTATTTTTTTAAGATTTCGGCTTCAAGAACTACGTATGACATATGCATATCTATAAACATTCAATCGAATGATCGAAAGTATTTAAACAAATACTACGTTATATTTACTCGTAAACTAATAAAAAGGTACACTATAAAAAAAGATTAAAACATAATGGATCATTGACATTTCATCACAATTAAAATAGATTAATCACAAATCACTTTCTTTCCAACTGTCTAAACTATCACTTTACATTGTATACATCAACAAGGATATTTAATTTTAATATACTTAATATAAATTTTATTAAAATTTCAAATTGAGCGATATATGAAATTTTAAATTTATTTCATTTATAAGAACCATCAGCTTCGAATATTATTTTCTATTTTTCTCACTATTTTCTTTATCTTTTGAGAGCTTCTTCAAAGCCTTCTTTTCGGTTGAGAAGAAACGCTGCCTTTCAGAGAAAACGCTTTTTAAAAAGAATCATCTGTTTTTTCAAATATATTTTGGGTAAATTATATGTTTAATACTTAATTTATCAATTTTAGTCTATTTTAATATCTAAACTTTTAATTTTTTTAAATCATACCTAAAGTTTGATTTATGTTTCATTTAGTACCAACCGATAAAAACTTTAGTTTTTATTTCATTATAGTACCCCTGTCAAAATTTAACATCAAGTTTTGAAAAAATATGAAGTTTAGGTACTAAAATGGACTAAAACTGGTAGTTTAGGTACCAAACGTGTTAATTTTTAACAATGAATACTAAAATGAAATGAAAACTAAACATTAGGTGAGGTTTAAAAAAATTAGAAGTTTAAGTACTAAAACAGACCAAAAATGATAATTTAGGTATTAAATGCGTATAGTTTACCCTATATTTTTCAACTACAAATTTATGCTAATGAATTCTTTTGCAAATAAATGAATGATATCATTGTATATTTGTTTATTAAATTATACTAATGAGGCCAACGGGTGTTGGCACAAATGGTTGGGATTCAAGGATTTAAGCTTGTAAGGCTAAGTTTGAATCCTACCACCGTCACTCTTGGTGGGCAATCTGTAAATTCCTTTACAATCCTAAATGGGTCTTAGGTATGCCCCGATCCTAGATTGGGGAGCCACTCGTGACCTAAACTTTATTGTACCAAAAAAAATTATATTAATTAGACTCACTATATATGACCTTTTTCGTATTGGCCAACATTTCTTTTCAGTATATTAGAACTAAAGAATGTATCACGTGGGTGTGCAGTTATTGGTGCTAGGTAATTGAGCTGGCAATTGAGTAATTCAACACAGTATGAAAGTTATGAGAAAAGCTAGGGTTTTGCATGCTTTTGAATTTGATGCTTAGCATTAAAGTGATTTTTTGGCATCCAATTCGATCTAAAAAAGGAAGGCATTAGTCATTCACACCAAAAGAAAATTGTATTTTTATTGTGAATTAAATCTTAATTTGATTAGTTTAATTATAATATTAATATTTTAAAAGACGTGGATTCAATGGATATATATATATATATATATATATATACATATTTCAATATATGGGTAAAAAAGTCTTTGTATTTATGCATTGTATTAAAAAAAAGATTTCTTTTACAGGAGCGACGTACAATTTATTTTACATAATCTTATATTTTTTATAGTGATATTTATATTTGTTTTAAGTATTTAATCTAATACATTAATTTGTTAAATAACCCTGAAATATTGTCGAGCCCATGAAAGCCCATTCCGATCTAATTTAAGGTTAAGAAACAGAAGAAAATAAACGCAATTGAAAATGTTATAAAATATATAGCATTTTTGTGGGGTTAACCTAAAATGTTAATTTTTTTCCTTACATTTTTGTTGAACCGAAAATGCTACATTTTCGTAATATTTTCATTGGCAACGGAAAATGTTACATTCATCGATCTTCATCTTCAATCTATGTGATGGAAGATGTACTCAGAAAGTCTTTTAAGCATTGTATCTAAATGAAAATCTTATACGAACGTAAGAACGCGGAATTAGATCTTTAATTGGCAATAAATATAAATAAGATATCTAAATCATGCAAATTTTTAGAGAGCGATCGTCTCTCCTAGCACTCCTTCGGTCCAGATTCTCAATCTGAGTTAGATCAGACTTTCTAATGCAAAACAGGTTCTTTCTTATCTTCCCATTTATCCAGTCTTTTTCTAGCTTCTTCAACCTGCCATTGAACAAGATGGGCGGGGGAGACTTGTTTTCAGCTGGGACATATGACGGTTAAAGAAATAGCAATAAGTTGTGTTTGTTTCCCCGGAAAATCTTACCTCCTTTTCCCAATCTGTTCTAAATGTGACCCAGATCAATATTAGGGTTTGCATGGCCGTGCCACCCATCATACCTGACCATATACCCTTGTGGATCACAATCGAAACCCAAGTCAGCCCGAAAATCAATAAAAAAATAAAATCATAATAGAAGGATCAAAAGTATAATTTCCCCACAGAAGAACAATACCTTGGCGCCAAGCTTAAAGTAAAAGCCAAGAAGAGATCCAAGGGGAATCCCAACTCCGTAATAGCAGCCAACGTTGACGTACGCAACGAAACCTTGCCATCCACAACCAACAGCCACACCTTCAAATTCAAATTCAAAATAAAAAACTTTTTTAAAAAAATAGGGTTAAGTACACAAATGGTCTCCCGACAAAAAGTACTGCTTTATTAAGTCTTTCAACTATTAAAAGTTATAAAATGGTCTTCCGACTATTTATTGTGTTCCAAAATCATCATTTTTCCTTAAAAATTGACTGCATTCTTAGCTGAACATTGACCTACTGACTGTGTTATATTAAAATCTAATCCCAAAATCTCAAACGACTTCATATCTTAATTATCATGTTAACGTCCAGCTTAGACAACCGCCAAATTTTTTAATGTAAAATGACGAGTTTGTAACATAATGAATAGTCGAGTGACCGTTTTATAACTTTTAATAGTCAAAGGACCATTTTGTAACTTGTAATAGTTGAGAGACTTAATAAAACAATACACCATAGTTAGGGGACTATTTGTGTACTTAACCCAAAAATGTTGAATTTTTATCGAAATGGATAATGATATTTTGTAAGAGAAAAATTACGAAAATCAACTATGTTATTACCCGATAAAACAGGCTGAATTCCGTTGAGGATAAGGGTGACTGCAAGAAGTGGACAGAGATCGGAAACTGCCTCCGCTACCACTTCGCCATCGGTGAACACATAACTAATGACGTGACGGAGATACATTACTATTATGGCCGCCGCCACCGATAATATAAGAGATGTAGCCGTCACTAGCACCACCGAAAACGCAGCCGATTTTGCATGCCCCGCTCCCAGCTCGTTCCCGACCCTCACACTACTCATCATTTCCACATTTCATTCATTCAGTTCTCTGATCTTTTCTCTCGACTAACCAAATCTATAATTTATATGGTATTTTTACTTTAATCGTTGATTTTTTTAAATATTTATATTATTATTATTATTATTATTATTAGTTATCGTCAAGAAAAATTAATGTGACACATTATTCGTCGTTGGATCAATTTAAAACTGAACTATGTTAATATTTTTTAGTCAAATGGAAGCTTCCCAATGTTAAAACTAATTGATTATCACTTCACCCTCTAAAAAGCTTGTCGAGACTAATTTAAAAAAATAAAATTTTTAACCTACCACATTAATTTTTTAAGAGTTAATTGTATTGTATGGCTCTAAACTATAACCATCATTTTAAATTGATGCTTAAACTTTTGAATATTCCAATTTCATCCCTAAACCTTAACTCTCATTCTAAACCAGTCCTTAAACTTTTGAACATTCTAATTCCATCCCTAAATTATGACCCTCTTTCTAAATTAGTCCCTAAACTTTTAAATATTCTAATTTTATCCCCAAATTCATTTAAATATGTAATTAGTTTCAACCACAATTTAACCTAAATTTTGTTTTTCTCAAACATATAATGATAAAACTTGGCCTAACGATTTCATTAACAAGAAATATGATTAGTATATACATATAGTTTGGGGTGAAATTGGAATGTTCAGAGTGTTTTGGGACTGATTTAGAATGAAGGTCATAGTTTGGGATGAAATTGAAATGTTCAAAAGTTTGAGGACTAGTTTAGAATGACAATCATAATTTAGAGATGAAATTGGAGCGTTTACAAGTTTAGTAACCAATTTAAAATGAGGGTCATACTTTGAGAACATATGATGCTATTAACTCATTTTTTAACTATAATAAGTGATAATAACCACAAATATATCTCTTTTATATGCTATATTATATTATATTATATATTGGTGGTTGTATGTTATTCAATACATTATCGTATTCGTACATCCATAGTGGCGGATCTAAAAGTATTTTTCAGGATCGGAACACATATGTTAACAACATAAAATTTTTAAATTTGTGGATACAAATAAAATTTCAAGGTGGCTACCCTCTGTAAAATAAGTAATTAATCGAATAAAACTCATATCTCAGAGTGGGCACGAAAAATTTCAAGATATGCACCATCAATAAAATAAATAATTAATCAAAGAAAATTCGAGCCACTATATATATACACACACCCCAATTGCAGAAGGAAAAAAGAAGACTAACCTTGCGGCAGCATTGAAACCAACTGAAATCATAAAGACCCAACCAGCTATAGCCATGCTGCCAAATAAAAATAGAAGTAGAGACCACGTCTTTGTCACATTCAATTTTTCACACCCTTTTCCATGCAAAATAAAACTATACCCCACACTTTATATATTAAATTTAAGGGTAAAGTACACAACGGTCTTCAAACTATAAGATATTATTTTATTAAATCCCTCGACTATTATAAATATAAAATGGTTCCTCAATTATAAGATGTTGCTTTTTTAGTTCCTCAACTATTAAAAATTTCAAAATAGTCACCTAACCATTCATTGTGTTCCAAACTCATATTTTCTGTTAAAAATTTGATGACAATTTGAATTAGACGTTAACTTGGTAGCTGGGATATGATATAATTTAATCTCAGAATCTCAAACGACTATGACATTCCAGTCAGCATGTTAATGTCTAGCTCAAACTATCATCAATTTTTTAAAGGAAAAGGACAAGTTTGAAACCCAATGAATAGTCGGGTGACCATTTTGTAAATTTTAATAGCATGGGGCTCAAAAAAATAACATCCTATAATCGGGAACCTTTTGTAACTTGTAAGAATCAGTGGACTTAATAAAGTAATACCCTATAATTGGAGGATCATTTGTGTACTTTACCCTATATTTTACTTATGTTATTCCAAATAAACAAAAATATACAAAAATATATTCTTTTTTAATTTAAGAATAAGAGGATCTAAAGATAATTGGACCCAATAGTATCTTTTTAGGGCAAAGGGCCCTATCGCTATTCATCGTATTCAATTATTTACGTCTTTTTCCCATGCAAAACAAAAAGGCAAACTACCCCAACACATTCCTTTAAGGAAAGATACTAAAAAAAAAGTCATATAGTTTTAATATTTCATCAACAATTACACAATAAATTGATTATAATAAATTCATAAAATATTGGGTAAATTACACATTAGTAACTAATCTATTAGTTTTGATTTCTTTTAATATCTAAACTTTTAATTTTTTTTCAAAAATCATACCTAAATTTTAGTTTTAGTTTCATTTTAGTACCCTTGTTTAAAATTTAATGTTAAGTGATGAAAAAATTAAAAGTTTAGATATTAAAACGGATCAAAATTGATAATTTAGGTACTAAATGTGTTAAGTTTTTAACAGTGGGGTACTAAAATAAAACAAAAACTAAAATTAAGTATGGTTTTGAAAAAATTGAAAGTTTAGGTACCAAAAATGATAGTTTAGATATTAAATGCATAGTTTACCCTAAAATATTTAATAAATTAAATGTTTTATTTTAGAATAAATTATGCGTTTAGTACCTAAACTATCAATTTTGCTCCGTTTTAGTACCTAAACTTTTAATTCAAAATCATACCTAAAGTTTAGTTTTTATTCATTTTAGTAACTCTGTTCAAAATTTAACATTAAGTTTTGAAAATAATTGAAAGTTTTGGTACTAAAACAGACCAAAATTTATATTTTAGATATTAAACAGGTTAAGTTTTTAACAATAAGGTACTAAAATGAAACAAAAACTAAATATTAAATATAATTTTAAAGAAATTAAAACTTTAAGTACTAAATGAACTAAAAATGATAAAATATCTCAATCAATCATAAAGATGTTTAGTTTACTAACCAAATGGAGAGTGAATCCAAGGCCAACTCGGGGTTGTCAAGCAGTCCCGCAAGCAAAACCAAAATCTGAAAATACCAAGTTTCCAAGCACAACATCACCGCCGACGCCGCCGACAACTTGAAGAACTCCGGCAACCCTTTAAAAGCTTGTAAACTGAAACCACTCCACGTTAGCCTGCACTTTTCACTTTTAACTATATACACAAATTGAGCAACCACCGCGATCCACCACGACAAGCTCAACACCAACGAAGCACCCAACAAACCCAGTCCGATCTTATACACCGCCACCCAACTCAGCACCAAATGGACGACCAATGTGGCCGCCGATATGTAAGCACTCGGTGCAACTATGCTTTGGGCCTGAAGAAACTTCTGAATCGGAAAATTCACGGCGTAGGCGAAGATTTGCGGGATCAAACCGTACACGAACACGGCGGCCGCCGTAGCGATTTCCTCGGATTCACCGAGGATTAACAAGATCGGTTTAGAGAAAAAGTAGATTAGTGTGAGAAGAAAGCCGGTTAATGTGAGGAGAACGGCTGATCTTTGAAGGTATACACCGAGCATATCGTATTTCTGTGCACCGAAGGCTTGGCCGCATAGGGTTTCAACGGCACTTCCCATTCCCAACTAAGGAAAAAAAAAGGAAAATATAATGTAAAAAAATACCTTTTTTTACTAAATAATTAAATTTTGGTTATTACTTTTTTAGATTATTTTAATTTGTAAATTTTTACTTTAAGATTAAAATGATCGTAACATTTAATTAAAGGGTAAAATACACAAATGGTCCCTTAATTATATGATACTGCTTTATTAAGTCTCTCGACTATTGAAAGTTACAAAATAGTTATCCAATTATAGAATGTTACTTTGTTATGTTCCTTGACTATTAAAATTTATAAAATGATCACTCGATTATTTATTATGTTCCAAACTTGTCATTTTTCGTTAAAAAATTAGTGTTTGTCTAAGTTGGACGTTAACATGATGACTGAAATATGATAATCTTTGAGCTTATAGAATCATATTTTATCATATCATAGTCAACATGTTAATTTTATCATATCATATTCAATATGATAATCTTTGAGCTTATAGAATCAAATTTTATCAGAATACTGTCAATTTTTTAACGGAAAATGACGAGTTTGGAACATAATGAATAGTTGTGTGACCATTTATAAATTTTAATAGTCGAGAGACTCAACAAATAACATTCTATAGTTGGAAGACCATTTTGTAACTTTTAATAGTCATAAGGGCTTAATAAAACAATACCTTGTAGTCAAGTATCATTTGTGTGCTTTACCCTTAATTAAATAATCACCTACATTTATTTTTTTAATTCTAGAGTGTTTTTTGCCTATTGTTTTGTTCCAAGGCAAAATGACCTTATTTTTTAAGAATTTACTTATTAACGATTTTTTTAAAAAAAGTAAACTATATATTAGTATCTAAACTATTAGTTTTGGTTCGTTTTAGTAGCTAATCTTTTAATTTTTTCAAAACCATACATAAAGCTTAGTTTCCATTTCATTTTAGTATCATTCGTTAAAAACTTAACACGTTTAGTACATAAACTATTAGTTTTGGTTCGTTTTAGTAGCTAAATTTTTTATTTTTCAAGACCATAAATAACGCTTAGTTTTCATTTCATTTTAGTAGTCGTCGTTAAAAACTTAACACATTTAATAACTAAACTAGTAGTTTTGATCCGTTTTAGTACATAAACTTTTAATTTTTTTCAAAACTTAATGTTAAATTTTGAACGGGGTATTCAAATGAAACAAAAAGTGAAGTTTTTAACGACGAGTGTTGAAATGAAACAAAAACTAAACTTTAGGTATGATTTTGAAAATTAAAGTTTAGGTACTAAAACTGATAGTTTAAATATTAAGCGAATAATTTATCCTAAAAAAACTTTTGACTAAATATGAACTAAAACAAAATACTTTAAAAAAATATTCAAAATGATTATTTATTCAAATTTAAGATATTTATTTTAGGCTTTAGCATTATGTAAAAAAAATATTAGAGGGAGTACACAAGTGTTGTTTGAAGTTAAGATGATATTACCATTAGACCGTAAGCGAAGACTTGGATGCCGGTGTTTCCGAGGGAGGCGGCGGCGAGTTCGAGGTTGCCAAGGTGACCGGAGAATATTTGAGTGGACAATGACATGAAGGCATTGATCATGTAAACCATGACGGCGGGTGCGGCTAAGCAGAAGAGGAGCTTGGACTCGATCCATGTTGCTTTGCTTATACGACCGAACCAGGTAAGGTTGTCGTCCGACAACGTGTTCTCGAGATCAGAGGTTGTTTCGAGATTCGTGTTCGAATGCTGCGGCTGTAACAGCGGCTGTTGGGTGGTGTGTTCGGGGGAGGATGACTCCATTTTTAGAGCTCCAAGGCGGTGAACTTATAATTTCAAAGTGGGTGAGTTTTCATGGGAGGGACTTAACAATAGTTATATAGTGTGCGTGTGTGTGGATTTGGCTTAATGCATTTCTTTACTTTTTACCCTAAACTATGTTTTGAACGGTTAAAATTTATTAAATTAATGGGTAAAGTACACAGATGGTCTTTCAGCTATAGGATATTATTTTATTAAATCTCTCAACTATTAAAAGTTACAAAATGGTCATTTGACTATCGAATGTTGCTTTGTTAAGTCCTTTGATTATTAAAAGTTACAAAATAGTCACCCGACTATACATTATGTTCTAAGCTCATCCTTTTTCTGTTAAAAAATTAGCAATTCTTTAAGTTAGGTACGTTAAGACGATGACTGAGATATGTCAATTATTTTAGATCTTTATCATATTTTATCATATCAAAGTCGACATGTTAACGTTCAGATCAAAATATCATCCATTTTTAATGAAAAATGATGATTTTGAAATATAATAAATAGTCCGGTGATTATTTATAATTTTTAATATTAAAGATACTCAATAATATAATACTATATAATCAAATGATTATTTTATAAATTTTAATAATCGAGATGGTTAACCAACTGCATTTAAAGAGGGAAACTGCATGAAAATGCACCGCAAAAATCATTGTCACCGAGTAAAAGCTACAGCTTGAGCATTGAATTAGGGATGACCCACCCCCTACGGATTTTGATTCTATCCCAACCGATCTAGTCGATTTTCTATATAAAAAAAATAGATTCAGTTGGGGTTAGATTTTTTAGATGTTATTTTCATGTTGGGTCGAGTTCAGTTTAACATGAAATATATTTTACATGACTTAAAAAATTATAATTTTATCTTATATATTTTAGATAATTATAGTAATACCTCTATATATATTATTTTTAATTAAATTCTATTTTTATTAAATAAAAGTAATTTTAATAAATATATTATTTTGGGTCAGTCGGGTTCAGATTTATCCCAAAACGGGTCAGGTTTGGATCGGGTGGAATGTGTATATATTTAGGGTTAGATGGGTGATGTATAACTTTTGAGTCGGAATGGATGAACTGAAAATTTGACTTCACCTTACCTAACCTATGTTCATCCCTACATTGAATAGAATTTATGATTAATTAATTATATACTAAGAAACCACCAACAACCAATTGGTTTAGTGTGATAAGGCACTAAATCCCTTAAACAATGTCAGGGATTCGAATCTTGACGATTGTGAATGGAGCAAATTGGGTTGGGAGGGTCGCCCTTGCCTCTGCAGTTCCCGATCTGGATTAGTCAATTAATAGATCAGATACCGGTGGTTATACAAAAAAAATTATGTATGAATAAACCAACAACCAGTTGGTATAGTGGGGTGAGACACTATATCCCTTTAAGCAAGGTCAGGAGTTCGAATCCTGGTGATTGCGAATAGAGCAAACTGGGTTGAGAATGTCGCATTTCCCTCTGCAGTACCCGATCTATATTAGTTGATCAATAGATCGAATACTGCTGGTTATAAAAAAAAATATGCAAGAAGAAACTATCAACCAATTGGTTTAATAGAACGATGCAATAGATCTTTTAGGTAAGGTTTAAGGTTCGAATCATGTCGATTGCGAATGGAACAAATTGGGTTGGGAGAGTTGCCCTTGCCTCTGCAGTACTTAATCTGGATTAGTCGATCAATAGATCGGATACCGGTAGTTATGAAAAAATTATGTACAAAGAAACCAACAAGTTGAAGACACTAGATCTCTTATAATATCTAGAATTCGGTACTATATTAAATATTTGTTGTCTGAGATTTTAAAATTTTATTCTTTCAATTTTTTTTTTAAATATTTTTATTTATCCTTCACGGCATTATTTTTTGTTTTTCTTTAAATATTTTAAAATTAATGATTAGAACCTTCCGATATTTTCTTATAATAAATTCATCCTTCTGATTTTTATAAGAAGTATTAATTAGATTCTTTCAAAATTCAGTATCAAGACCTACCATCGATGGAATGGTGGTGTACCAACCAACTTGAAATTATCACGTTTCAACAACCAATCAAACAAATGTTTATAACAACATTAAATTAAGTACAAATATTTAATGTACTACCCCTTTAAAATTTAATTTAATTTATAAATTTTATTTTTTTTCTTATTTATTTTATTTACAGATCCAAAAAATATTATTTAGAATATACGTATATATTAATAACAAATTTTTTGTATAGTTTGTATAATTAGATACAAATAAAAATTCAGAATGATCACCTTCAATAAAACAAATAATATAAAAAAATTTGAATTTTGAAGTATACAATTCTACTCCATTTACGCCCTGAAGTGTTTTATACAACTTATTATCAAGGGCACGAATCAAACGGCCTCGATGATAAATGAATTGTTGTTATTGTTTGAGGTCCCAAGTTCGAGCATCAGGAATATCAAGAATGTTAGCGTTCAATGTCAAACGACAGAGTGTTATCTTTGAACAAATACTACCTTGTACTTACCCCAGATTAATAAAAAAAATCCTTATTATCAAGGGTAAATTGTGCATTTAGTACATAAACTATAAGTTTTGGTTCGTTTTAGCACCTAAACTTTCAATTTTCTCAAAACCATACCTAACGTTTAGTTTTGGTATCATTTTAGTACATCGTCGTTAAAAACTTAACTACAATGTATTTTTATGATAAAATTACATAATTCATCCCTCAACTATCTTCTCACACCTATTTTGGTACTAAAGTTTACATTTTTTTAATTTAACTACTCAACTTTCAAATTGCTCCTATTTTAATCACTATATTATTAATGATTTTTACGACATGAAGTTTTTTATTATTTTAATAATATATAATTAAAAATAAAAAAAATAAATTTGAAGGATGGAGTAATTAAATAAGGAGTAATTTCAAAGTTAAATAATTAAATTAAAAAATTAAACTTTAGTGACCAAAATAGGAGTAGGAAGATAGTTGAGTGATGATTGATGTAATTTACCCATAAAAATACCACATTGCAAATCACCCATTAGGTTTTCAACAACAGATATTAAAATGAAATAAAAACTAAATGGTAGGTATGGTTTTGATTTTTTTGTTGTTGAAAGATTAGGGTTTAAAATAGATCAAAACTGATAATTTAGGTATTAAATGCGTAATTTATGCTATTATCAAATAATTTAATTTTAATTAAATGGGCTGATAAAATAAAAAGACTATAGCAATAAATAAATAAATAATCGAACGATTTGGGTTGAAAGCCATGTTGCTCTTCCTCTCCCTTCTGGATTGGGATATGAACAATTTGGGTCAATTACACAGGTAGTAGATTAATTGTAGACTAAATTACTTTTTTGGTATACCACCTATTTTCTTATTTTTATTTTAGTCACTCAATTTTTTTCTGATTAAATTATACATAAAATTATTTTTTCCATTTTAGTCATCAAGTATTATAATTTATCATTTATTTAATAGAAAAGATGATATAGCATAGTATAATAACAATGTTATCTTAAAATTTTAATGATTGTATGATATAGAGTATAGTATTAATATAAATAACAATGTTAATGATCATATGATATTAAATGCCATATTAATATCAAGGGTAAAGTACACAAATGGTATATCGACTATAGGATATTACTTTATTAAGTCATTTGATTATTAAAAGTTATAAAAATGGTCATTCAACTATTCCGACTATAGGAAGTTGTTTTGTTTAGTCTATTGACTATTAAAAGTTATAAAATGGTCACTCGACTATTTATTATGTTCTAAACTCGTTCTTTTCTGTTAAAAATTTGACGACATATTAAGTTGTACGTTAACATGCTGACAAAGATATGATAAAATATGATCCTCATAATCTCAAACGATTATTATATGTCAGCGAGCATGTTAAGGTCCAACTTAGACAACCGCTAATTTTTTAATATTCGAGTGATTATTCTGTAACTTTTAATAGTCGAGTGACTTAACAAAGCAACTCCCTATAGTCGAGGCACCATTTTATAACTTCTAATAGCCAAAGGACTCAATAAAACAATATCCTATAATCTGGACCATTTATATCAATAACATTACAGGGATGTTCAAAATCGGGTACTCATATTTTCGGGTACGCGATTCTTTGGGTAGTATATTTGTCGTCTGTGACCCGACCAGTTAAATTCGGGTGCCCGTTAGTCGGGTACTCGTAAAATCTGAGAATCCGCATTTTCAGATCACGGGTACCCAATTCATTTTTTTTATTTTTAAATTTTTTTAAATCACATAGTAAATACATAAATTAGTGATTTGAAGTTAGTTTTAAAGATATATATTAAAGTTTATTTTCAAAAGTAAAAAACTAAAGTTGTTAATATCGGTCGTGATTTGTTTTAATAGCAAATTAATAAAAAAAATTGTAAAATTTAAAACTTAAAAAGTACATAGTACACATCTAAGGAAAAATTAGAGATTTAAATTTAATTTTAAGGTAAAAATATTAAGGAACCTAAAATAAAAATATAATTTAAAATAAATAAATAAATATATATATATATATATATATATTAATATTATCAGGTCGGGTACGCGATTATAAAATTTTTTGGCCCAGACCCGACCTAATTACCCCAAAAAATAACAAGTCGAATTACCGGCCTGGTCGAATAATTTTTTTTAGAGAATTACCTTTTTTTAAGTTTAGATCGACGAATAAACGGATCAGATCAACTGAATCGTGTATTTTTTAAATCCCCTAAAAAAAACAAAGTTAATAATCATGTCAATATAATAGCAATCAAACAACATTCAAAACAGCATTAATCTCAACTCAAACAACAACAAATTACAACGAAATGTTTTTCTTTTTTTTTTTACAATCAGCACATATCATTAATCACGGCAAAACTAATTACTACAAGTCAACAGTTCTGCTTTTGTTTTTTTTTGTTAATCAATGTTCCTCCGGAATAGTCTCCAATGCCGGTGTCCAAGCTCCATGAAAACCCTCGTCGGAAGCACAGTCACCACCACCTCTCGATCTCATAACTCTCAACACTTCCGCCGTTGAAGAACACTTGTTCTGACCTTTCCCAGAATTCAGAATCTGTCTCAACTCTTTCTGCGTCACCACAATTCTCATCCTCACAACTCCATTGTTCCTTTCCACGTTGCTTTCTTCGTTTAGTTTGAATCTCACCACTTTCTTCTTCTTGTTGATTATCTTGAGTACCTCATCAGCAACCTCGGCAGCTCCTTCCATGGCGGCTGCCTCTTTGATGGGTTCTTGCTGGCGGCTGCCATGGCCTGGCTCGTCGTACTCCGCCTGGTCGATTTGTGCTGCGACTTTGGTGCTTGTTAGACAATTCCCCATTTTTCCCCAGATATAAGAACTCAAAGAAAAATAATGCAGAATGATGGGAGAGATGAGAGGAACATAACGTAAATATAGAGGGCAGAGATTGGAAGGTAAGAGCACATGACGAAGCGGTTTTCACGCCGTCGTATTTTCAAAGTTATGATTATTTAGATTAGGTTAAAATATTAATTTCATCGATCAACTTTGACTTCATTCATGTTTTAGTCATTAAAGATTAAAAACTTTTAATTTAAACGTTGAACTTTCAAATTGTTTCCGTTTTAGTCACTCGGGTATTAAGTCGGGAATGAAAGAGTGACATGGCAGCCAGGTATGGACCAAGAGGGGCAGGTGGGGACAGTCGTCCCCCTGAAAATTTAAAATTGCTATAAATTTTAAAAAATTTCTATGTATTTCCAATTAAAAAATCTGTTTCACCTCTTGGAATTTTAGGTCATCTCCTTTAAGTTTAAGTTCGCTCTCTAACATAAAATCTTGCGCCCATCCCTTATGACAGCAACGTGAGTTGATGACAATTTTTGCTAATATGACATATGTACCATTTCTTTATATTCTTTCTCTAAATATGAAAGTTTATAGTTTCATCCATATGTCACCTTGACGTTGAAGTCACCATTCTCAGCATCCTCTCTGACCACTCAAGACATTGAAAAACTTACCTCACAGTCTTCTATCACTCTATCCAGGGACAGAGTTATTAAGGAGGTGGGAGGGGTTATTGACCCTCCCAACTTTTTTTTTGTGTAATAGCATTTTAGTTCCTTTTTTGTCCCTCCCAATTTTTATATTTAAATACTTTATTTAACCTTATTCTTTCATTGTAAAGAAAATTAGCCCTCCCAATGTTTGATCCTACCTCCGTCCTTGACTCTATCAGTTCATATTTTCTCAAAATCGGTTTAAAACTCTCAAAACTCAACCAAAAAAATGTCACCAAACTCCAAATTACCTCGACATACAATACCCAATTTTCATGGAATCAAACTATATAGCTTGCTTCCTCCTCCACCTCTTCATTGTTAGAATTTAGAAGAAAATGTTATATCATGATAAATAAAAGAGAATTCAGAATTAAGAATTTTTAATTTTGGGGCTATTTCATAAATTGTAAAAGATAAACATCTAATCATAACCCCGTTAAGTATTTAATAGTGAAGTATTTGAAATAGAAGGAAATCAAAATTCAATTATTGAATTGAACATTTTTAAATTTTAATGACCAAAATAGAGTAATAAAAATTCGAACGATGAATTTCATAAATTATCCTTCAAATAAACTATAAAATAGACATAAAAGATATCAATAATATAGAAATAAAATTCAATTATTATAAAATATGGTTAAAATTATAATATTTTATTGTATAAATAACTGTCAAACTAACGATATTAAAATTCGATATATTTTATGAAAAAAAAATGGAAGAATATATTAGAGAAACAATTAGTCAAATTTAGGTTAGAACACGCAATAACAGAGAGGATGGTGGCGATGGTCTGGTTCAGTGAATATGTCTGTCCTTGGCACGGACTAATTATTTTAATAACAGAAAAAATAACGGATATTGATATTAGTGCTAATTATTTTATACAGAAAATAAAAAATTAAAAAATTATAATAAATAAAAAATAACATATGTATATCGTTAAAAATTATAAATATCAGAAAATATAGAAAATATAAAAAAAATATTCAAAATTTGTGTATTTTTTTTATGCTAATTGATTTAATTTTTGAGAATCAAAGGAGAGATAAAAATGGGTAAACTATGTGTTTAGTATATAAATGATCAATCGATCAATATAGTACAGTTTCATGCCCATCGAACGATGGACCATGGACATTGAAATATGAATAAATCGAAGAGTTCATCGTCAATTTAGAGAGATTGAGGCGTTTTCTGATGAAAAGGAGGTTGGAATCGAGTTCAGGGGGAGAAAAGATGCAGATTAAAAACTTTGGGCTTCATCATCCGATGGATGTAACGACCAGCGATTAAAATTATAGATTAAACGTTAGGCATAGTACTAAAATAAAATAAAAACTAAATATTAGGTATATTTAAAAAAACTACAAATTTAATTACTAAATATATCAAAATTAATAGTTTAAGTATTAAATGCGTAGTTTATCGGATAAAAATTTATAGATTAAAATTATTATTAAAAAAATCGAACACACAAAATGAGATTAGGCCTTTAGGGCACCGATTTATTGAAAACTGTCTTTGCAGTAAATAAATTGAAAATGGCCAACGCGTGAAATAAAACCACATGGCCACCGTTGGGGTTTTTAGGTCACCTCTCACCTGCCTTGCCCAATGTTTGTTTCTCGGGAAAATGTTGGAGCCTTGTTTTTCTCTTGTATTGCTTGTGGATTTTCTTAGAATTTTTAATCAAATCTAGTTTGGGCTCAGACCAAATTCATCTGGGGTTTGAATTGTTATGGACTTTGAGTTTTCTTAGACAAAAACTTATAGGATGAGATTTTTTTAGTATTTAATTTTCATTTATTCAACGATCCTGAAAAAGTGTAAAACGTTTTAGTTTTACACAGTGTAAACGGATTATATCTCTATATATAGGGTTAAGATCAACTTATACTGTGTAAAACTCTTTTAGTTCTTTACTCTTTTAAGATTGATGAATGAAGAGATATTAAAGGTTAAGATTAACTCATTTTTTACTATTGTCAACACACATGAATTTACGTGATCGCCTCAGTTGCATAATTTTTATATTCGAGCCGCCTTTTCAGGTTTTTCAACTCGAACCCTCCTTTGGTTTCAAGACGTTATTCAGGATTTACGTCTTGAACCCCCCTTTGTTATTTTTTCTACCATGCATTAATTACATTGTTTTTTTGCAAATAAAGATTAATCCTGATGGGGCGGGATGAAATCTGAAGATAGTATCTTCTGTTTAGAAATCCATGTATGATTAGAAGGGACTTTTAAGGCACGTAATGTAGGCCAAGGCTCATAGTTATGAAAGAAAAGGATAAATAGGCCCAAACAAGTATTTCAGGGTGTTGAACCAAGGATCAATTCATTCTGATGCCTTCAATCCTGTCTTGCTCAATTTGGATATGCTCATATGTGTTTCTCTGGATTTTCTCTGGATGTTCCATGATCTTCGAGTGAAGTGATTCAGATTCGGGAATGATTGTGCTTGATCAATCTCATAGTTTGAAGCTTGATGTGCCATTTGTCTTTAGGGAATCTTTGCATGTGCTTTTTGTCCCTTTTTCTTTTTGATTTTTGCTCTTTTTTTCTTTTGTTCTTGTTTCTCTTTTTCTTTGTTTTTTTTTTGCTTTTTTTGCTTCTTTTCTTTTTTGTTCTTGATTGGATCTTCGCACTTGCCATTTGGTCCACCTTTTGGTGTCTCCTTTTGATTGATGTCTTCACTCATGTGAGCAGATTTCTTCCACCTTGCCCCCAATGTGGAGGGTGATCCTTGGTTAGGGTTGAATCAGAAGAAAAATACTACAGGCTCAAAGGGGACACAAGGGATATATTTTCTCCTGTTGTAAAGGGATAAAGAAAGAAAGCCGTTCATCATTTCATACATGGAAGTCCTCACAGAAGAGGTATCCCCAGGGGGATAGATTTTCAGGATTAATTTCATTCACATGAAAACAGTGTAGTTAATGCGTGATAGAATTATTTCGAATGAATTATATTTTTTTTCTCCTTGCTCCCAACATATCTCAATGTTCAGGCTCCCGGCGAGATGCCCCAAATTGTGTCTTAGAAGAATGCTCATGTTCAAATGAACAACTCAATGCCTTGGGTATTAAAATGTCAATTGTGAGTCTAAAAAGACAATGGTGTGACTTTATTTGACTCAAAGAAAGATATGGGTGTATCAAAAAGATAAAGATAATGTTCAAGAATTTTAAAGGGAGGTAATGTCAAAATTTGGTCTTTTTGGTAATGACCATGAGTTATTTTGGGTAAAGAATCAAGGTATTTTATTTTGGGGTTTGAGACATGATAAGAAAGGTATAATCTTGTCATATGTCAAAAATCTATAATTCTTGAAGAATTAAAAGAATCATTAATTCATTTAATATTCGAAGAACTAAAGATTAAAATTTGTTCAATTGCTCCACCTTAGAAAGTAGCATAAATTCAATCGTTTAACAGATTAAGCGAAAGATCAAAGACGTGTTCAAATAAAACAATCCTCTAAGTGCAAATGGTATATGTCATGCCCCCTTCTTCGGCAAGCGCCCTTACAGGTTTCAGAGGAATGTTTGAGGCTTCTTACATGGTAACAGTTAGCAGCTTCAACATCGTGGCCCTTAGGATATGGGGATTCTTTTCTTAGATCATCCTGGCAAGCTTTGTTTTACAATCAGCTGATTAGGCTCTTTAATGTTACAATCTTGCTTCCATGTGGTTAAATTCGCTTCATCGAGTCCTTCACGACTTAATTTCATGTTTGTGAAAATGCTTAAAATGTAGATGAAAATGCAAAAAGGCAAAAATGCAAAAATGCAAAATGCAAGAATGCACGAAATGTTCGAGGCATTGATCCAGAAAAGTGTCCATTATTATAAATAATCCTTATTCAGACAAAAATGTTTTATCTTGTAAGAGATATAAAAACAATAAAAGGTATGTTCGGACTAAATCTTCTAGACATCCATCCGAGATACTTTCTTCCATGACTCGACTGCTTCTTTGATCATCTTCTTATAACTGTCACTGTGATACATAAACTCTGATATATAATCCATATGTTGCTGGGACAAACTGATGTGCCCCATACTGTCTAAGTGCCAACAACGGAGCATACCCAACTGTACCTCAAAGTCCAAATAGGGTCATAGTGTCAGAATTCCCACACTTGAAAAGAACATCACTGAGGAACAACCAGGGGGCTCTCCAGGTAATATCCCGGTCCTGAAGATGAGTGAAGACTTTCATCCATTTCTCTTTTGAAGCGCCTTCATGTCATGTCATGGTGATGAACTCTCTCAAAGGTGAATACGTAGTGCTAAATCTACAATAGGCAACCCTATTAGTCTTCCAGAAGTGGATGTGAATCCAGACTTGAAGGAACTGAACACATCCAATGAATCTACCTCCGCCAGCTCTTCGGTAATGGTTGAGAGACCAAACGGTCTCGGCTGAGATGGTCGGTGCTGGGTTGACTCGTTTCGGAAGTTGCTCAAACAGTTCCACCACGGCTGCGTCAATGCATCCCAAAACCTTTGGAAAGATGATCAAGCCATCCAGACCTAGTGCAAAAATGTCTATAGTCTTCCATTCATCAGGGTGGTCCTTCATTAGTTCCCTTATGTGGATCCACTCAATTCCTTGTCCGTTACCTTTGTTTCGGAGTCGGCCAGTCACCCATTTTCATCAACTCCTGCAATCTTAGCCAGTCCGTTCTTGAAAGGCTCTTGATATGTTTGATGTAGGCTCGCTCCAGTTTAATGCTTTCACAGTGCAATAGTGTAGTATACTCCTCGATGATAGGTACCATGTCCTCATGGTTAAAAGTGAAGCAACTGTATCCCAGGTTCCAAAATTGAACCAAGACTCTGATTAAGGGCTCATCGGTCTTAACATGAAGCAAAAATGTAATGTCACCATACCGCTGACTGAACTTCTGTTTTCGATCATTCTCAGATGTCTCGAAGTTCTTGCACATTATTCTGTTTTAGGCTGATAGAGGCGTAGCTAACCAGCTCTGACACATAGCTTCCTTGAAGACTGTCTCCCTTTTCCTTCTGAGTCTTCTCGGACCATAGTCGTACCTCGGGGTTTTTAATCTCTTGTATTACAACACCTTTGTCCATGGATTCAGATCATTCGAGTTTTAACAAACACGTTTTAGTGGATCAATGACCTCTTTTATGATGCAAGTGATGAAAATAAAATAAAATAAAATAAAGATGAAAAGAGTTAGTGAGGTGAAAAAAAATAATCAAAAACGATCATAAAAATGAAAGTCCTACCCTACATGATATCTACCCCACATGCTTATTATTCTTACCCGGACATGATCTCTATCCCGCATGCTAATTTCAAACAAATCCTAACCACATATTTATCTAGTTCGCATGCTTTGAACGGAAAATAAAGCAGGAAACAAAGCAGCCTAGGGTTTGGAATGAGATTTTAGGGTGGGCTCTAATTCTCCATGGTCTCCCGGTTTAGGTGCTAAAAAAACGGTACCCGAGTTCTCCTTGCTGGTGCCCCCTTAGGCTTGCCAGACCCTTAGTCCTAAACCCATCACAGGCTTGTGTGGACTAAGTTAAACTCGGGAGGATACATTCCATTATGCCCATACGGAGAATAAATTCACACGAAGGCATAAGGTATATGAATCCCGAAGGCTACTTGCTAGGCCCACACGGTGAATAAATTCACACGAAGGCGTCACTTTCACCCCCACTTAAAACAGGGTTTGGAGCTCAGGTTTAGAGCCTTTGATGAAAAATCTTTAAGGGTTGAAATCATTAAAAAACGGTCAGTACAACTATTTACTCGAAAATATAATCAATAGTAAGTAATAAGGATCGAAATGTTACCTTAAAATTTAAACTTACCATTTTCATTAAAAAGACAACTGAAAATTACCTTAGCCTGACTCACTTACCTGTGTCCCCAGTGGAGTCGCCAAGCTGTCGCAACCGTCTTTCGGTTGGGCCCCGAAATTGGGATTCGACTTGAAAAATGTGGATTGGAGTCGCCACCGATCATTTATTTAAAGATAAATGGGTTGATCGGATACCCTATTTCTTACCTGATCTGCGTCTTACCAGAAATATGTCGGGCTCGGGAGTCGGTTACGGTCAAGGAAGGATTAGCATCCTTGAACCGCCCTTTCGGTACTACGTAATTTCCAGTTGTCTTAATTAAGAAAAATAACAAGTTAAATTAAAAGATAAAATAATGATCCAAAATTACTTACCTTTGACAGATTTACAAATATACCCTTTAAAAGTCAAAATATGGGTTAGAAGAGATGAATAAATGATAAATAAAGTAAAACAAATAAAATAAGGAGATTAAGAAAGAAATAAAGTAAATATAAAATGAATAAATATAAAATAAAAAAACAATAACACTAATATGCATAGCAAACAACTAAATAAAAATAAAATGATAATGCAAATAAAATAAATAAGTAAAAGAATATAAAAACATAAAATATAGGATAAATATAAAAATAGATAAATAAATGAGTAAAATATATAAAAAGTAAAAGCATATATATATAAGTAAAATAATAAAAAAAAAAAAAGAAAATCAAAAGTAATATACATATATATACATGCAAAATAAGAAATATATAAATATATATATATATATATAACACTAATAAAAAAACATATATACATATATAATAAAATTAATAGAAAGTAATATGCATATATAACAAGAATAATAAAGTAGGAAAAAAAATGATTTAGGGGGGAGAATTAAATATTTTAAAAAATGAACACGTCTCGGGGGTGGATCTAGGTTCGAAACTTCGAAATCCCACCCCTTTTTAGTCATCGGCGCAACCCACGTTTTGGGTTATTCGAACCAAATCTCAAGAAAAATAACGTGCACATGCAAAAGAAAGAAAAAAGAAAATGCTACCTTTTATTTTCTTTTCGAATCCTTTACAATAGCTTTGCTTTTGTATCTTCCCGTGCTTTCCTCTATGTTTTGGGTGTAAATTGTGTCTTCAAATGGTGAGTTACAATGGCTATTTATAGTGCTTGTGGATCCTATCTTTAGGAATTTAAATAGAGAAAATCGCCTCAGTGACCAAAAATGCCTTATAATATACGATTTTAACCAACTTTTTTTGGATTTGCCAAAATGACCAACAAAATCGCAACGCGAAATAAAAATCGCAACGCGATCCCTAGAATCGCAAATCAGTTTCCAAAATCGCAACGCGATTCTTAAAAATCGCAATGCGATAGTACAAATTCGCATTGCGATTTTCCAAAATCGCAACGCGAATATGAAAATCGCAACGCGAACACATAAATCGCAACGCGTATCCGTAAATCGCAACGTATATCCGTAAATCGCAACGCGTATGGGTAAATCGCAATGCGTATCCGTATATCGCAACGCGTATCCATAAATCGCAACGATAATCCGTAAATCGCAACGAGAATCTGTAAATCGCAACGATAATCCGTAAATCGCAACGAGAATCTGTAAATCACAACACTGAAATTTTGGGTATATAACACTGAAATCATAAACTAAATCCCTAAATCGCAACTCATTCCATCTCCATCTATCACTCTCTCCGGCGACATCCGTTCCTATATCCAACGACATCCTTCCCAATCCGGCAACAGGTTTTAGTTTCGCAGCTCGTCTGTTTAGTAAATTAATTTACAACCATGAAATCATCTAATGTTGATCATGTTTGGATAGATTTGTGTTTTGGAGGGTCATGGGATAATGTTCATGGTGTTTTACATATGCCTTTACCCATGAATCTTCAACTAAAATTGTCTTTACAAAAGTTAACTTATGAAACTCTAATGCTACGTGTTTCAAATAAATTGAATTTAGAGCCCCTAAGTGGATTTAGGCTATCTTATCAGAGAAATGGTAAAGTTATTTGTAACCGACAATGAAGATGTTGAACGATTCATTGCTTACATTAGTGTTTCACAAGATGATGTTACATTGTATGTTGTTGAACCTAGAAGTAGTATTGTTGGGGTCAGTAGCGGGTAGTAATCAACTAAGTTTTTCTCAAAACCCACAAACCTTTCTCTAATCCAAATCCCAATCAACTTTCAGCACCAAATTCTGGTTTTCGTATTGACCAGTTAGACGATGATGAGCCAACAGAAAAAATTGTGAGTACTAGTCAGTATTCGAAATTTGGTCTTGGTCAATATCCGGACTTTGATATTGGTCAATACACGGATTTTGATGATGTTTCAGAAGAAGAAACAGACCCTGCGTGTAATGATTTTGATATTGGTCAATACCCGAATTTTGATGATGAAACAGTCGTTGCCGAAGAATGTATTGTTGATAATGAGAGGAAGTTACGACTGTGAATGAACATGTTGAACATCCATTCTGTAATTCATATAATCCTGAAGAAAAAAAGAAGAAGAAAAAGTCCCGAAGAAAAGAAAATGCCACGGGCGTATAACTGGAATATGCCAGAATTACTTCAGATACCGGAAGAAGAGTTGATAAGAAAGCAGTTGATTGTTACAAAAGTTATTCGTATCAAGAAAGATGATTGTTTTGATACAAAGGAAGACTTGAAGATAGCTTTGTATATGAAATGTGGAAGATGGCTATCAACTAAAAGTTAACAAATCAAGCAAGATCGTTTCGAAACAAGGTGTATGATTGACAAAAACTGTACGTAGCGTATGATTGCAAAGAGAATAAAGATTGCAAAATGTTTCAAGTTAGGACTTTTATTGATAAACATACATGTCAAGAACCCAAGTTTTTCCTCACCATAGACAGGCAAACAAAAAGGTGTTGGGTGGTTTTCTGGCTGAGTTAAGTTTTTGAATGGCAGGGTATATCGGGGACATGAAATTATGACTGACATGAATGCTCGGTTCAAGATTAGTATATCATATTCTCAAGCTTGGAGAGCCAAATGTTATGCCTTGGAATTGTTGAGGGGTCGCCAGAAGCATCGTTTGCCCAACTGCCGGCTTATTGTCACAATTTAAAGCTGAAAAATCCTGGGTCGTAACTCATATCAAAACAGATAGAGATGGACGCTTTGAGTTGCTGTTTATCGCCATTGGTGCTACGGTTAGTAAATCAATAATTTTGTTGACTCATTTTTGTTAGTTACATGCATTTCACATTTAAATGATTATATTTCTTGTGTATATTATTTTGTAGATTCGTTCGTTTACTTGCATGCGCCCAGTTTTATAGTTGATGGAGCACATTTGAAAGGTCGATACCTTGGAGTAAACTTATTAGCAGTAGCCATGGATGCTAACAATGGGATATTGCCAATAGCTTACGGGGTTGGCAAATCTGAAACCTCTGTCGTAACCGGTTTTCGTCCGGGCACGAAATATTAAATTTGGCGGGGAAATTGATGTGAATAAATAATTTTGAAAATAATGAGTCGCCATCGACCTTTTGAATCAGGTAGGTCGAATACCTAAAAATTTTTCTTTTAAAAGAGTTTTTATAAAAAACATCAATTAAAAAAATGAACTGATCTGCGTTTTAACCAAAAATTCGTTCTTTTTAATAATAAAAAGGGATTCGTGGTCGTTACGTTTAGGGAAGGATTAGCACCCCTACAACGCCCAAAATTGGTACTTTTTAATTATAATTGTCTCTATTATTAAAATTTAAAAATACAAAATATATTTAATTTAATTCTATTATTTCAAAATTATATAAAAAATATTTATTTATTTTAAATATCAGAAAAGAACTTCTAGGTGCCTTAAGACAGCTCTTTTCTTTGATATTGATAAATTTTAAATAATATGTTTTTTAATTTTAAAACATCAGAATAGAACATCCAGTTGTTTTAAGACTGTCCTTTTCTTCGATATAAAATAAATATTTAAAAATTACTATTTATTATATATATATGAAAAAATATTTATTCATATAATAAACATACTACTAAAACAATATATTTAAAAACAATAAATAAATGAAAACATATAAATAACTGACTAAATTACAGTAAAAATAAATTAAAAATCTAATTTATAATTAACCAAAATTATAGGGATTAAACATGCTATTTTCTTATTTAATATTTAGTGACTAAAATAAAATTATCTAAAATTCGGATATTATAATAAAATAAATTAAAAATATAAACTAAGGATTAAAATATTATTTATTAAAATTGAGGGATTAAATCTATTATTTATCCTAAATATATTATTTTAATAAAAAGGACTAAAATGAATAAAATTAAAATTCAAAGACTGAATTAAATTATTATAAATTCAGTTTAGTGACCAAAATGTAAAATTTACAAATACGAGGGACTGCAGACGGGGTTTAACTATTTCATAATTACGCGCATAGTCCTTCCCGAAACGACGTCGTTCGGGAAGGACTATAAGAGCCAAAACCGGCTGGCCCGAAGGGCCAACCTTCATTTTCCATTTTCTTCTCTCTCTCTTCACTGAGAGAGTTTTAAACTCTCTGCCTTCTCTCTAGCTTCCCTCATCAGAGGGAAGCCGGTTACCGGTCAGCCACTGTGGGCCGCCGTGAATATCACCGCTGGCCACCGCATTCGGTGGCCGGAAAAAATATTTTTATACGAATAGATAGATCGGACCGTCCTAAGACGGTCCCGTGTTCTCTTCCTTTAAAAGGCTCCTAATCGGAGCAAATCTTATAAAAATACCTTCGATGTTTCGAAGGTTCTGACGAGATCCGGTGGTCGACGCTTCCTCGGTAAGTCTCTTCTTCCTTTTTCTCTCTTTTTTTTCTTCTGGTTCTTTGCTGCTGAGATCGTTGGTATTAGTTTGTTTTTTTTTTCTTTTCTCTGTCTTTTCTTCTCCGTTCTCTGTTCTAGTTTCTGTCCTCTCTTTTTTTTCTTCGCAGATGGGGTGGTGGCTTTATAGCCACCACCGGTGTTCGTCTCAGACCGGTCCGAAGAGGGGCCTCGGTGAGTCACCGGACTACCAGTGGTGACTCACCCCGTAGCCTTGCATGGACGGCTGGTATATGATCTTCTGGAGTCTTCGGTTGGGACGTGGCAGCGGCGGCGAGGGCTGTCGGCAGCCGCGTGGAAGCTGGAGCGGCGCCGCGTGGCCCTAGGGTATCAAACTCTAGGGTTTCGTTCTGGCACCATCTGGACCGTTGGATCTTATCAGATCCAACGGCTGTGAGCTGAGGCGGCTGATCAAATTAGGGTTAGGAAACCCTAACTGGAAACCCAAATATTTAGGGTTTCTGGTTGGATTTGGACCGGTTCTGGTTGGTTTGTAACTGGGCCGGTCCAATTGTAATTGGGCCTGTAATTATTATTTTTTAATATATTTAATAATAATAATATAATGATAATGATAATAATAATAATAATAATAATGATAATAATAATTAATAATATAAGGATAATAATATTAATAATAATAATATGGATAAAAAAATTTAGTATCTTCAGCTGCCCTCTTTGCTCATTCTTGTGTTAACAAGAATAGGGCAAAGATGAAAAGATAATAAAATTTTTATCCATTTGACTTTACTTGATCATTATGGAGATATTGAATAAATTCTTCTTTTTCTCCAAATAAGTTCTTCTTATTATGAACTTTCTGCTGGGGATGATGATGACCTCCTTTTTGTGATAGAGTCATTCAAAGGTTGAATAAGCTCTTGATGAGTTCTTCTCATTATGAAACTTTTTCTTCCTTCTTCAGATGAGTTCTTCTCATTATGAACTTTACCTGGCAATGTTGATCCATCAAATGATGAATTCAAGCAAAGGTTGAACACATTCTTCTCATTATGAACTTCTTCTTCCTTCTTCAGATGAGTTCTTCTCATTATGAACTTTACCTGGCAATGTTGATCCATCAAATGATGAATTCAAGCAAAAGGTTGAACAATTCTTCTCATTATGAACTTCTTCTTCCTTCTTCAGATGAGTTCTTCTCATTATGAACTTTCTCTGGAAAAGATGATCCACCAAATGATGGATTCAGGTAAAGGTTGAACAAATTCTTCTCATTATGAATTTCTTCTTCCTTCTAGATGAGTTCTTCTCATTATGAACCTTCTCTGGAAAAGCTGTTCCATCAAATGATGGATTCAGGTAAAAGGTTGAACAAATTCTTCTCATTATGAATTTCTTCTTCCTTCTTCAGATGAGTTCTTCTCATTATGAACCTTCTCTGGAAAAGCTGTTCCATCAAATGATGGATTTGAATCTTTGCTAAAATCTTTGAAATTCCTGTTAAAAATTCAACATAGATGAAAATGAATGAAAATGCACCTATTTTTGTAAACACTTAAAATGATGCATGAATGTTGAGTTATTTGATTTCAGATTGGTGAATTGAGTATTTCTTCAATTGTAAAAACCCAATAGATTTTCTTCTTCAAATGAAAGAAATCTATCATCTTTGACAAATGTAGATATAATGTCACAAAAATCTCTTGAGAATAAAACTCAATAGTATAGGCTCTTGAAAAGCTTGCATTCAGGCAACATGTTGATTCTGATAACAACTCATCTGATTATGAAGTAACCTTTCAAGATGATTTCACAGATATCGATAGTTCTTCTAATACGAGAAATCTTGAATTCTGATTCTGATGAGGAGAATAAACTGTTATACTGACAAAATGGGATTCTCAAAGGCTGAAGCTTCAATAGCCATGTAGAGATGTGTGGTCCAAATTCATTAATTGCAGAATTGGCAAATTTATATGCTGCTCAAATGACTAAGGCTGCTGATGCACTTCTTTAGATCAAATAACTCAAAGAACACTTCCAGAAGATGCTATTGATATCCTTATTTTTACTATGAGCAAATTCATCTTCCAAATTCAATGATTGTTCTGTCCAACCAGATCAGATAACTCAAAGAACACTTCCAGAAGATGCTATTGGCAAATTCATCTTCCAAATTCAATGCTTGATTCTATATAATCAGATCAAATAACTCAAAGAACACTTCCAGAAGATGCTATTGGCAAATTCATCTTCTAAATTCAATGATGTTCTGCAAACCAGGTCAGATAACTCAAAGACACTTCCAGAAGATGCTATTGGCAAATTCATCTTCTAAATTCAATGATTGTTCTGCTAAACCAGGTCAGATAACTCAAAGAACACTTCCAGAAGATGCTATGGTAAATTCATCTTCCAAATTCAATGACTGTTCTGCTAAACCAGGTCAGATAACTCAAAGAACACTTCCAGAAGATGCTATTGGTAAATTCATCTTCCATTTAATGTTTGGACTGGGATATCACAGTACTTATTCGATGTAAAGCCAGAATTTGTAGATTCGAAGCATTTCCATGCTGCTACACTAAAAAAGGCTATATTCATAATCTGCCAACAGAGTTTCTCTATTCTGCTTCTTTCATGTGCTGATGCTTTTCCATTGACAAAGAAATGATGGCCTTCTTGGAATCCAAGAATAAAGTTAAACTGTTTATAAACATGTACAGGAAGTGCCAAATTGACAGAAAGGATCTGTAAGGTTCTTGAAGCTTATGACAATGAGCCACCTTAGAGTGTCCAGAAGTATGTTCTTAATGAATGCTGAAAATGGAATCTAGTATGGGTTGGAAGGAATAAAGTTGCTCCACTTGAACCTGATGAGGTGGAAATGCTTCTAGTTTTCTTTAAAAACCATACACAAGGATCTATATAGAGACATATTTCCCAGTGATATCAATGTCTTGTTTCCTTTTGTTGGAATCAGAGCTGCAAAGATCACCTTCTATTGTCTTAGTATATCTTTGAAAACAGATGTGCAAGAACTGAATGGTGATCGGTTGGAGCAATTGATGAGTAGATTTGACGGATTCGACTTTGTTGTCGGTAGAATCCCGTGTAATAATCTTGATGTTCATGGCTTTAAGCTAGTGATGATTTGCCTACTTTGTATTCCATGTATTTAAAAGTATTAACATAAAGTGATATTCAGAAATCTTTAAATTATTTCAAAATTATGTTAATTCAATAGAAAAGAATAAATTGAATTTCCAAAAATAAATTGTCTCTCAAATAAATTGAACTTGAAATAGATAGAATTGTATTCAAAGTTATGGCAAACATAAGAATGATAAAAATTCAAATGTCTCAACAAATTATAAGCATAAGTTTTCTAAATTAATCAAGTTGACACAATTAGAGATGATGTAAGCTTTTTCTGGAAGATCTCAAACGTTGTTGAAATGCTTGTAGATGTGAAGTTTCTTCCAAACTGTCAAAATCTTAAGAGAATTCAATTGTCGGATGCCTAATATCAACCTGCATTTGAGCCGCCTTTTCAGGTTTTCAACTCAAATCCTTCCTTTGATTACAAGATGCCCTTTGCGGGTTTTCACCTTGACCCCCTTTTTCTTTTTTCCTTTTTTTCTTCTTTTTTTTTCTCTTTTTCATTTTCTATTTTTTTTTCTTCTTTTTTCTCTTCAAGCATAATATTTCTTGACAGAATCCGAGTTTATTGGATTTTTCAGAATTTTTCCATCCATTTCTGCCAAGATCAACGCTCCTCCAGAAAAAGCCTTTTTCACAATGTATGGCCCTTCCCAATTAGGCATCCATTTCCCACGGAAGTCTTTATGTATAGGCAAGATCTTTTTTAGTACTAGATCACCCTCTTGGAATTCTCTTGGATGTACTTTTTTATCATGAGACTTCATCATCCGTTTTTGATACATCTGTCCATGGCAAATAGCTTTCAATCTTTTCTCCTCAACAAGGTTCAATTGATCAACTCTAGCTTGGATCCATTCAGATTCATCCAATTTTGTTTCTCTCAATATTCGGAGCGATGGAATCTCAACTTCAATTGGTAAGACTGCTTCCATCCCGTAGACTAAAGAAACGGTGTTGCCCCAGTAGATGTTCGAACAGTAGTTCGGTATGCATATAGAGCAAAAGGTAACTTCTCATGCCAATCTTTGTAAGTTTCAGTAGTCTTTGTAATGATTCTCTTGATGTTCTTATTTGCTGCTTCAACTGCCCCATTCTTTGGACGATATGCCACTGAGTTTGCATGTTTGATTTTGAACTGTGCACAAAGTTCGGTCATCATTTTGTTGTTCAGGTTCAGAGCATTATCTGTAATGATCCTTTCTGGTAGGCCATATCGGCAAACTATCTCTTTCTTTATGAATTTGCAGACTGTGGACCTCTTAATATTGGTGTATGAAGCAGCTTCAACCCATTTGGTAAAATAATCAATTGCCACAGGATGAAGCAATGTCCATTCGATGTTTTGGTGTGATTGCCCCAATGACATCTATTCCCCACATAGAAAATGGCCAGGGTGCTGTCATTACATGTAAAGGAGATGGGGGTACATGAATCTTGTGCATATATCTGGCATTTATGACATTTCCTTGCGTAATCAATGCAATCTGTGTACATGGTAGCCCAATAATATCCATATCTCATTATTTTTCTGGCCATAGAAAGACCATTTGCATGTGTTCCACATATTCCACTGTGTACTTCTTCAATGACGTTTCGAGCTTCGCTGGTATTTAACATCTCAATAGCATTTGATCATTGCTTCTTCTATACATAATCTCTCCATCAAGAAAATATCAAGCAGCCATTCTTCTCAAGGTTCTTTTATCAATTTCCGATGCATTTGGTGGATAACTTTGATTTTTGATATATTGCAGGATATCATGATACCATGGTTTACCATCTACCTCTTCTTCCACACTAAAATGTGCAGGAATTTCATATACTTGCATTTTGATTGGCATCATATCAACCTTCTGAGTTGCCTGAAACATAGCAGCTAATGTAGCCAAAGCATATGCCATTTGATTTTCTTCTCGAGGGAGATAATTGAAGGTAACTTTCTCAAATTCTTTCACTAATTCAAGGATAAAATTTTGGTATTCCAACAATTTGGGATCTTTGTTTCCCATTCTCCTCGCAATTGATACACCACTAAAGATGAATCTCCATATATCTTGAGAAATTTGATTTTTCTTTCTATAGCTGCTTTCAATCCCATGACACAAGCTTCATATTCCGCCATGTTATTGGTGCAAAAGAACTCCAGTCTACTTGTAAAGGGATAATAAACATTTCTGGAGAAATCACTGCCCCGATTCCTCGTCCCAAAGCATTAGATGCTCCATCAAATAAAGCTTCCAAGTTGCAAATTCATTTGTTCTGACTTCTTCATTCATGGTATGCACAACAAATCTTCATCGGGAAAATTGAAGTTCAAAAGCTGATAATCATTTGATACACGACTGGCCAGAAAATCAGCTATGACACTTCCTTTTATCGCTTTTTGGTTGACATAGATAATGTCAAACTCAGATAACATCTGCCATCTAGCCATTCTGCCTGTCAAAGCTGGTGATTCCATTAAGAACTTTAAAGGATCAAGTTTGGATATCAACCAAGTAGTATGGTATAACATATATTGTCTGAGTCTTCGAGTAGCCCACACAAGGCACAACATAATTTTTGTATTGGTGGATATCGAACTTCACAATCAGTAAATTTTTGCTCAGATAATAAATAGCTTTTTCTTTCCTTCCTGATTCATCATGCTGTCCTAGTACACATCCCATCGAATTTTCGAAGACCGTCAAATAGAGAATTAATGGTCTATCAGGCATTGGTGATACTAAAATTGGGGCATTGGATAAGTATTCTTAATAATATCCAAAGTTTCTTGACATTCTTCATTCCAGACTTCAGGATTGTTCTTTTGAAGTAATTTGAACACTGGATCACATTTGTCAGTTAATTGAGAAATGAACCGAGATATATAATTTAATTCCCAAAAATCCTCGAACTTCTTTTTTTATTGGGTGGTGGAAGATCTTGAATTGCTTGACTTTATCTGGATCAATCTCGATTCCTTTTTTGCTGACTACAAATCCCAAAAGCTTCCCGGAAGTTACCCAAAAGTGCATTTGCGGGGTTGAGCTTTAATTGATATTTCCTCAATCTCTGGAAAAGCTTTCTCAGATTTTGAATATGTTCTTCTTCCGTTCTGGATTGGCAATCATGTCATCTACATATACTTCAATCTCTTTGTGCATCATGTCATGAAACAAAGTTACCATGGCTCTTTGATACGTTGCCCCTGCATTTTCAATCCAAATGGCATCACTTTATAACAGAATGTGCCCCACATGTTATAAATGTTGTTTTTTCCATGTCTTCAGGATTCATTTTTATCTGATTATATCCTGAAAATCCATCCATAAATGAAACCATGCATGTCCTGCAGTATTATCCACCAATGTGTCTATGTGGGGTAAGGGAAAGCTATCTTTCGGACTAGCTTTGTTGAGATCTCTGTAATCCACACACATTCGAACTTTCCCATTTTTCTTTGGTACGGGAACAATGTTGGCTGCCCATTCTGGGTATTTAGATGCTTGTAGGAAACTGCATTGATTTGTTTCATTACTTCTTCTTTGATTTGCAACAACATTTCTGGCCTCATTCTTCTGAGCTTTGTTGAACCGGTTTATATTCTGGATTGATTGGAAGCTTGTGTATCACTATATCTGTGCTCAAACCAGGCATATCTTGATAAGACCAGGCAAAGATATCTTTGAACTCTAGAAGGAGATTTATCAATTCTTGCTTTATCTGGATTGTCAGAGTAGTGCCAATTTTCACCTCTTTTTTCTTCATCTGTTCCCAAATTCACAGTCTCAACCTCTTCTTTGTGTGGTAGAATTTGTTTGTCCTCTTTTCTACCAATCTTAATAATTCAGTAGGAACATCACATTCCAGTTCATCTTCACAACCATGATTTCTTCCAGACATAGGCTGCTCTAAATTTATCACTGGATTAAATCTAGGAATAAACATGCTATTAACACTGTGACACCTGCAAATTTAAGTCGGACATATTTCCGAAAGAATATAGTAAATTTATGAAAAATAAATGTAAAAATGTAAAGAAAATGTAAAGATGATTGCCATCTGAAAATTTTAAAGAAAGTTCCTTATATTTAACATAATTTCTTTTACAAGATAACAAAAAGTTTTCATATTTTTGAGCTAAACATAAAGATTAGTTCTGAATATTACTCTGTATTAATATTAAAAACTATGGGAAGATCTTCAGCGGTCAATTGATGAGTGTTTCTCCAGGAAGACATGGACGAATCCTATCCAAGTATTTGCCAGTTTTGTTGTCATTCATGATCATGTTGATAATAATCCATCATAGCTTCTTCAACTATGTCTTGATCTTTCGTCAACTTTTCTTCTTTAAAGGCTTCAACAAGCTGCTGTTCCACATTAATTGTTCCCCCTGATCTGAATGTGGTCTTCAACTGTGGGAAAGACATGTGTTTCCAAAAGATTTCCCCCTTTTCAATTTTGCCTTTCTGTCTTCACATCTTCTTTTCATCTCTTTGTTTTTTGCTGAAGATTGGGCTTAAACCCTAGCCCAAAACGGTCTTTTTTCATCTTTATACTGATAGGAACTGAAATCCCTTGAAGATTCTTTCCTAGACCTCTCCCAGTTTTAGCTCCGATGCCTAAGTTTGTTGTACCGTCATCTTGGTGCAATCAGACAGTCTGGGATATGGAATTTGCTTCCTTCTGCAATAAAGGTTGCATTTACAAATTCAAGAGCTCGAAAGAGCATTCAAGAGCCTCATCATTGGTGTCGATATATGGAACATCGCTTGTTACAGACGCAATGATTTCTTCTTCAGCACTGACGCATATTAGTTGTCCATCAACAACAAATTTCAATTTCTGATGTAATGAAGAAGGAACGGCTCCTGCTGAATGAATCCATGGCCTCCCTAATAGACAATTATATGTGGGGTGGATGTCCATCACCACAAAGTCAATATTGTACACGACTGGGCCGATTAACAATGGTATTTCCATTTTCCCAAGCACTTCTTTTTGAGTACCATCAAATGCTCGTACCACATTCTGATAACTCTTCATGTGTGATTGATCCAGAGGCATTCTTTGAAGTGTAACTAGGGGCATTAAGTTGAGAGCAGATCCATTGTCAATCAATACTCCTGGCAACACATGACCATGACAATGTGTCGTGATGTTCAAAGCTTTTACTGACCCCATTCCGCCTTCCGGTATTTCATCATCTGTGAACGTTATGTAATTGTCAGCGGCTATATGTCCCACAATTCTGTCAAGTTTATTGAGGATATATCTTCGGGGATAATGTTTGATTGAGGATTTTCATCAAAGCATTTCTATGTGCTTCTGAATTCATCAAGAGATCAAGAATAGAAATTCTCGCTTGTTGTTTGTAGTTGTTCAACCACACTACTCACTATGTTTCAAAAATTTCAAAAATTCTTGGGCTTGTTTTTCTGTCACAGGCTCATTAAATGCTGGAAGGGATTCATCCTCAAATACCTTATGAGGTATTGTCACGGCTTTTCCTTTTGCTTTCGCTTGTTCTGAAGCATTGGATGTTTCGGGAGAGTAAAATCTCCCACTTCTTGTAAAGAAAACCGACCTCGCTCACTGCTTCAGACGACGATGTTGTACTCAGGCTTTGTATTTCTCTTCTGTTTTTTCTAAAGAAACAGGTCCTCCTACCATAAACATTAGTAGTATAATTCCAAGGTACCCTGCGGGTATCTTTATATGGAAATGGTAGAGGAGTGGTGATACTACTTTCGGCTTATTGGTGCAGGAATCACGTAGATGTTTTTACATTGATGATCACAGGATCATTTATTCTTTGACTTGGTTTAGAATCCTCTGATGAGCAAACATTATCTTCTTTTCTTCCTGGCTCTTCTTCAAAGAATTCTATTTCCCTGTTTTCATCAATTTTTGCACCAAATCCCTAAACTCAGAACATAATTGAATTTTATGCCCTTGCTCCTGATGATATTCACAATAATTCTTGCCTTCATTCTGCTTTGGCCTGAATTGTTGTGGAATTATACCGGCTACAGAGAGTTGTTGGAATACCCAAACAAAAGGAGATTTAATTTCAGAAATGTAGTTTTTGCTTTCTTTCTGTTCTCTTCCTGAATTGCATTTACGTTTTTTATCTCCGTGATTTGGCAATGGATGATTTGATACAGATGGTGTATTGAATTCCAACTTCCCAGTGTGATCAAATTTGAACACCCTTTGAATGCTAAACAGTTTTCAAGGGAATGACCCGTAATTCCTTCATGGTAAACACAGTGTGCCTTTGTATCATACCAAGGAGGGAATGGTGGTTGCATGGGAACCAAGGGATAAGGCCGTAACATCTGCTTTTAACAGCGAATCATAGATCTCTGCATACGGTACTGGTAAAGGTGTAAAAGACAACCTTTCATTTTCTTTTCGAGATCCTCTGGACTCTGCTCGATTAGTGTTTGTTTCCTCTTCTTAACCCTTGGCTGGGTTATTGTAACACTTTTCGATGAATCTTTGCTGTAAGAATTGGCATTATTGACCTCATTCTCCTTTTTTCGGTATGCAGGTCTTTTGGAACTAGACCCATCATTTGATTCAATCTTGCCACTTTTCAAGACATTTTCAATTAATTCTCCAGAAAATGACCAAATCTGCAAAATTTCTGGTTGCATTCCCCATTAGATGGTTTAAATAAGGAGCCTTCAATGTATGGACAAACATCACTGTGGCCTCTTTTTCTGACAAAGGTGGTTGAACTTGGGCCGCAGTGTCACGCCATCTCTGGGCACTGTCTGAATGTTTCATTATTCTTTTCTCCAAATTTTGGAGAGTCCATCTATCAGGAACCATGTCTGTTACATGGCGATATGCTCTAAAATGCTTTAGCAAATCTTTCCAGGATCTAATGTTGGCTTTGGTCAATTGAGTATACCATTTTAAAGCCGGTCCTGTCAAACTATCCTGGAAGCAGTGAATTAACAATTTCTCGTCCTTCACATATCCTGCCATTCTTCGACAAAACATAGTAATGTGGGATGAAGGGCATGTAGTACCGTTATATTTATCAAATTCGGGAGCTTTAAACTTGATAGGGAGGATTAGGTCTGGAACCAAACTCAACTCACTGCATCAAACCCATAGAATGATTCAGTTATTTCTACAATTTCATTCGTTCTTCTAAGCTCTTGATCTGTCTGGTCAGTTCTTCATTACTTTTGTTTCTCATTCAGCTCATTCAAATCTGGGATCAAATGCTCAGTATTAAGATCCCCTATTTTCACATCGGATATAAGCGGATTTTTGCTTGAAGATGCAGGATCCACTTGTTGATCCTCATGTGGTTTGACTTCTTGTAACGCAGATGTACGAGCATTGATTTGTATAGGGGTAGTACCAGAGTGATAAATTGGTTCTGGTGGAAAACCTAGAGGGTATATGGGTTCTTGGTCAAAAGATACAGGATTTTCATGCATTTTTCCACTGATAGCCTGCCTTTAAACATGTCCTCTATCTTCTTCATCATACTGTCTGTGAATTTGCAATGCTGGCTTCAATTTTTCCAACTTCATTCTCATTTCTTCTTGTTCTTTATGATGCTGTTCCTCAATACGCTGTATTTTATCCTCCATAATTCTCTTAGTAGCTTGTCTAGTACCGTAGTGATGTAGTATTTCTCTTTTGGCCAGAGTAACTGCGATTGAAAAATCTTTTAATATATTTTTTCAAATTTTAATTAATGAATTTATCTTAAAAATAAATCATAGCGAAAATTATGAAATGAATGATGAATGTATGCAAAAGCATGTATGTAAAAAACATTGATCCCAAAAAGTCAACTGTCATAGAACAACTTCATCGGCATACAAAAGTTTCTTATAATATTTCAGAACTACAGATAAGGCATAGCTTTCCTATTAAGCTCTATAATTTCTTCATTAACCATGAAACCTTCTTTCCACACTTAGAAACTGGATCAACTGATGCTCAATTATTTTGGCTTCAACAGCTAGTTCCCCAACATATCTGGCAACTTCGCTCATTTGAACCATGGCCTCGAACACCATATTACTTCTTTCTTCACTTCTTTCAACATAGAACTCAGTTGACTTCTGCCATTGTCATTTGTTCTTTCAAGAGTCTGCTCTAACTCAGTGATCCTGATTGACACTTGTGCAGAATTTTTTCAAGATCTCTAATGCATCTTCGCAGTGAAGCATTTTCCTCATTACTTTCTTGAGGTCATTAGGCCCTAGACGAACCTTTTCTTGAAACAATGATTCTTCAAGTTGCAAAATGTAAGCATTAAACTCTGAGTTTTTGTTTCTAGACTGATCCAGATATTCTTCCAGTTTTGTTTGTGCTTCCTGCGTTCTTTGATTAAGCTTCTGGATCTGAACATCTTGTTTCTGCATCTTGCATCCAATTGCTAGCCACTTCTTGTTCTACCTCAAGTCTGGTGTTGAAATTTTTCTTTCTAATTCCCATTTTTCCTTTTCAATATTGGATTCTTCCATCTTTTGGCCTCTGACTTCAAGTTCAGCAATCAACTGGTTCATTTCAGATTCAAATCCCTTGAACATGCTATTTTTCTCATCTTCAAACTTATTAAAGATGTTATTTTTCATTTCTTCTAATCTTTGGCTCGATCTCTTTCTCTTTGCATTTCATTCATGATCTCGCGATGCTCAGCCTTGTGTTTTATAATTCGCTCTCGTCTGTCGACCTCAAATCTTCCATTTTTTGCTTTCCTTTCTCAAGGCTTTTGAGTAGACGGCTATTCCTTCCTTTCAGATCTTCAACTCGTCTTTTCTCGATATTCAATTCTCTGGTCATCTGTACCGTCGATGGCTAGGTCCTGATGCTTTTCGGGATTTATATAACTCCTGATAATCTTTCTGTAAGGCTCTGTACTCATCCTCACCTTTTCTTTATTTTTTCTCAACATTGCACATTGTGATGAATGAAAGTCAATGTCAACCCCCAACATAGTTTTATCTTGTCATTGCTCTAACTCTTCGACCAACCATCTTTCTGCTTCAAACTCAGCTCTCAGGATTTCAATCTCTGATGGAACCACCTTGATGCGATCTTCCATAGAAATATCCATTTTGATCTGGTAGAGGAATATTTTCATTTTCCTGACAGATCTCCATTCTTCATAATCAAGAGTTTAGCATTTCTTTTGCTGCTTTAGCTCGGATACAAAAAGTGTTTTCCAAGCTGTAACGGCTTCCATGATATTCTTTTATAATTTTTGATGTGGAATGCAAACTCAGATGACTGTAGTCCAGCAGTAACAGGTACAAATTGACGACCTTCATACTGTCTTATAACCAGAAGTGGTGCATATCCAATTCCTCCCCATAATCCGAGCAGCATATCCAGTTGTAATCACCACACCTGTAAAAAATTCCCTTGGATTTGCCACGGGGCGCGCCAACAACGTCATTGCTTTGCAGATTTCGAAAGGCATTAATCCAATATCTTTCTTAATTTCTTTAGGCATTCCTGCTCCAGAAATTCCTTTAATGGTGAATAATCCGTATTGAAGCGTCGGTATGAAACATTTTCCGTCTTCCAGAAATGACTACGGATCCAAACATATAACAACTGGGTACACCCTGAGAATCGTCCACCTCCTAACCTTCTGCAAGCATTTAACGATCTGAAGGTCTCTGCTAGGATGGCAGAAACAGGATTAATCTTCTTCGGTAGCTGTTCAAATAAGTCTACTACTGCAGCTTCAACATATCCCAATACTTTGGGAATATGACCATACCATATATACCCAGAGCAAATAGATCGAATCGTATTTAGCGTCTGGATGACTCTGAATAAGCTCTCTGATGTTGGTCCAAGCAATGCCTTCGCTTTCGCCTTTTTGTTTGTACGGGATGCTACCCATTCTTCTCGTACCCCAGCAATCTTTGCTAATTTAACTCGAAAGGGTTGAGTTTTAATTGACTTTGAATATATTCGATTCTCCAAAGCACCCAAGATGTAACAAAGTGTATATTCTTCAATAGTAGGGACCAAGTCCCCTTATTGAAAGTGAAGCAATTGTACCCTGGATTCCAGAATTGAAATAGGGCTGAGTAATTCATCATCAACTTCAACATAGAGCAAATATGGGATCTCCGTAAGTCTGATAAAACTGCAATTTTTGTTGAATCCCAACTTTCCCAAATGCTTCGCAAATCTTGCATATCATTTCTTTTAGTGAAACTGAAGCATAACTGGCCAAGTCAGATA